>NC_028646.1:52787731-53027702 GCF_001406875.1 Solanum pennellii | reverse complement strand
TTCCTTCAGCAGCTGCACTACGCTTCCACCTACGGACCGTCACAGGCACGACGGACCGTCATAAGCTCCGTAGGTGGTCTCTTCTGCATTTTTTTGCGCAAAATCTCCGCATTCAGCTTTGGACAGATTTCCTGCAAAACAAAGAGAAACTTATATCAAAATTAGCACAAAAAGGCTTTCGGACACACTAAACTTAGGAAAAAGTATTAATTATACCGTGAAACTAAAATATATCACAGTCCAAGAGTACATTGTTATACCCATCTTAATTTGAGAACACTATTCCAGGCCATTTAGAGTAGCCTTGGCTTCGGCCATATTGCTAGTATCCCTACCAATACTTTGAGTAAATGCAATGATAATTTTTCCACAGTGATCTCTACAAATCCCTCCAGTTCCAGCTCTACCAATGGCATCCCTGCTTCCATCAGTATTAATCTTCACCACATTTTCGGGTGGCATAATCCATTTAACCACAGTATGATAAATTTTTGGAATAAGGCCAATAATCTGTTGATAAATAACTGCCCACCTAGAGCTGCATTTTGTATTAGTCTTTCGCTTGAAACTACCTATTTTAGATGATATAAAATATGATATTGGATCCTCTTTGTATAACAATTTCTTTCCTCCATAAACTACGGAACATCTTTCTTTCCATATCTCCCAACAAATTACAAGAGGAGTAATTTGTAAAATAGTAAGATGGAGTTAGGTTTTTTGGCTTGATATCCCACCATTTCGAGCATATACTTGATAGGTACATCCTCTGAAGAAATTACAACCGGATTTCCAAAAAAATTCCATCTATATTCTGTAATCCCCCCCCCCAAATGAAAGTGTGGTGCATAGTACCACTTTGGTAAATAGAACAACAAACACCTAGCATCACAGTCTATCCCAAATCTAGACGCAATAGTATCATTAAAAGGTAACTACCTTTCAAAAATCTCCACATTAAGAAAGACATTTTACAAGGTGGATGCTTATGCAAAATCTTCTTTAAGAAATAAGAAATCTCACTGTTCTGTCTAATATACTTCCAGGCAGAAGAAGTAGAGAAAATATCATTACTGTTTGGCGTCCAAATAGGAGTAACAGTTAAATTTTCATTACCAATGGTTAGTGAAATAATTCGTTTTCGTTGTTATATGTGCTAATTGGTTGAAACTGTGAGCGGTTTTTATTTGTTTATTTTAGGGTTAGTGAAATTGTTGGATTTTGCTTGAAGGTCGTGCTATATGTTGTAATTATTTAATTGCATTTTTTGTATCTATGTAAATTTGTTGTTGCTAGTTATATTATAATTGTGGTGCTTTTGTACTTTATGTGCTATAGTATCTGCTATTCGTGGTCTTAATTTATTGTTGTTAGAATTACTTTTACTAGATTGTTCAATGTAACATAAATGTCGGATTTCTTATTGCATTATGTTTTAATAAATATGGTAGTGTGTTTTGACTCTATTTTCCTTTATAGTTTGATAATATATTATTGTGAATCAGATGTCTCTTGCAATTGATGTTGAATTCCTAAGGCATGATTTTACCCGACAAGAATTAGTGAGGCATGAGTTAAACTTGTAATGACGTCACATTATTTGATGTATGTGAAGCTAGATAAAGTTGTCTCTACTTTTTTATAAGTACTATTACTTTTTCTTCAAAAAAAATCAGGGTGGAATCTGTTTTCTTGATGTATCCAGACATTGGTAAGTTGTTGGTTTACGTAGTATAAGATCTCTTCAGTTTTTCTATATATATTTTCATTAAGGTGTTTGATTACTTATTGTATCATATCTTTAATGTATGTTAATAATTTTTGCTAAGATGTTGATTTACTTAGAGTGTCATCTCTTTCATTTTTGTTATTGGGTTTTTAGGATGTTGTTTGATTACTTGGTTTGTTGTACTTTTTTTTCTACTTAGTTTGTCTACCTAAGTATGAAATCTTTAAATGAAAGTGACGTCTATTGTCTTTTAATTCTTTCAATATTTTTTATCACCCATAAATATCATTTATAATGTTTAATAATTCTCTATTTGTAGATACGATCATTTTAGAAAGAACATATATGGAAACAATATACATTTGTGATATTATTTTAGCAACTTCACTTAAAAATAAAACAACTCTCTCTTTTCTCTAACCTCTCTCTGAACTTTTCTCTTCTTAGACTTTAGGCGTTACTATAAATCAAAGGTAATTTTCTCAATTTTTGCACTAATTTAAGCTCTTTTGGATTATTAAGAGCTAAATTTTCAAAGTTCTCGTTGATCCCTTTGAGGATTTGGTTGATTTTAGCTATATATGTGAGATCTATTAGTGTTTAAGTTTGTGACTGGTGCTGGACCTAGACAACACAGGGAGCCACGAGGAGAGGAACTTTTCAGTCCTTTTGTTGGATTGTTGGTTCACAGCTATCAATCCGCTGTTAATTGGTAGACACTCTCTCTTTATCATCTTGTGCCATATGCAATATCTGTTTTCCTTCTCGCGAACCACAGGAGCGCTTAGCTCCCAGAAGAGCAAAACTCATTTTCCTTCCAAGGTAAAGTGGCACATGAAAAATGGCTGGCCCGTCAAAAGTCCGGTTCCTTCGTGAACGAAGTTCAGTACCAACAAGGATTCATAAAACAAAGGGAGTGTATAACTGTGATTTCACTCCACTTTTTTGTTCGTAACGAGGGAGATAGAATGAAGTTCTTCACGAAGTTGGAAATAATGGAATAAAAGAAACTTCTCTATGGCATCCTGTCCTTACAATAAAGTGGCTTTCAGGCTCCTCTTTTTGAGACATTATGGTTTAGGGGTCGACCCTAGTTACAAAGGAGGAATCCATATAAACTTAGGATCCGACACCATGATAAAATACTACCCTCGTGATTAGACCATGTCCCTGGGATTTGATAAAAGATAGGAGCATTCATTTTTCATTTCCTCCTTTCCCTTTGTAGTTGCCTTTTGATATTCTTTATAATGGACTTATTTTTGGCCTTTTTAGTACTCCACACAGCTTTTATCTTATTTGTATCATCAAATGAAAGTGAAAATTCTTTGTCCTTCTTGTTTTGACTTTTTCTCTAACTTCTTCTCATCTAAGCAGTTGTTTCGGCTTACAAAAGCTCGGACAAGCGCGGAATGTCATAAACTCAAATAAGACTAGAGTCAGCCGACCTAGAAGAGAACACAAATAGAGATAGGTCAACTGATTAATATGTATACTTGTCAAGCGACACAAGTACAGGTACATAAGGAATCACATCATCACCTTCTTCTTGCTTTTGGCTTTATTAGCTGCAGGTGAGGCCTCTCTTTGATCATTTCTGTCTTTCGGTGCTTACCCTTTCTTAGTGGAAGATGATTGTATGCATTATTGGATTAATTCGACTTAAAAGTAATAGAAACTAGGGTCCACATAGACTATTCAGAGGAGTTATGCTAATTAATTATTTCTTCATTAAGATCCGTCACTTAAAAAAAATATTTAATATATTTTCTGCTTTTTATGTTTTTTCGTGCGACGTTAGTGAATTAGGCCATTCCTATTTTTGCATGTCCTAATAGGTTGGAAGTGTGAACGTTTTTTGTATGTTTATTTTACGGTTAGCGAAATTATTGGATTTTGCTGGTAGTTAGCTAGTGGTATGTGTAATAATTATTTAATTGCGTATGTGTATTAATGTTACTTAGTTGTTGTTAGTTATAGTATAATTGTAATAATTTTGTATTATATGTGATATAGTGGCTAGTGTTTGTGGTCTTAATTGATTGTTGTTAGAACCTCTTTTAGTAGATTGTTCAATGTAACATCGATGTTGGATTTTCTATTTAGGTTCTACAAAATTTGTAGTGTTTTTACTCTATTTCCTTTTATTTTTTGATAATAGATTACTGTGAATTAGATTTCTCTTGCAGTTGACGTTGATATTTCTAGACATCATTTAATAAGAGAGGAATTTGTGAGGCATGATTTAAGTTTGTGTTTTTTTTTTTTGCTACATCGGTGAGATCTATTGGCGTTTATGTTTGTGACTGGAGCTAGACCTAGATTTCTTCAACAAGTTCAATCATTTAAGATATTTCTATGTAATATATTTCCTCCTCATTAAGTTTTTACCTACAAGGTTAGTGAAATAGTATGTTTCTATTGTTGCAAGTGCTAATAGGTATAAATTGTGAGCTATTTGAGGTTTGTTTAGTTAAAGGTTTAGTGACTTCGTTGGATTTTGCTGGCAGTTGGTGTTGTGTGTTTTAGTTATATCATGCATCATTGTATTTACATAAATTTGTTGTTACTTAGTTACAGTATTATTGTGGAATTCTATTATCTATGTGTTGTAGTAGCTATTGTTTGTGGTCCTAATTTGTTATTGTTGGAATTATGTTTGGTAGGTTATTCAATCAAACGTCGATGTTTGATTTCCTATTGTCGGTAGTTGGTGCTTTTGGATCCAACATTTTCATAGTTAGTTTAGTCAATTATTTAAAAGGGATTGTTTAGTCAAGTATTCTCGTTTTAACGTTGAACTGATCTTCCTTTTTTTTGTAAAGTTAAATTAAATTGAAATGATTTTGTTTGTTGAACTTAAAAATTATATCTACAACTACACCTCAACCAAGCAGTAATGATGAAGCTTGTAATATTCATGATATTTACGGACTACTTCATGATATATTTTAATATAGAAGATAATGTAGGGGATGAATACGGGGTGAGAGACGGATTGTCTAAAGATGTAGAAAAAGTTATTTAGATTAGTTGAAGAAGGGAAAATGAGTTATATTCAGGGCGTGAGAGCCTCAGCAAGTTGAGTTTTGTGATTCAGTTATACTTATAAAAATGCATGAGTTGTGTAATGTGGCCTTTTCAAATATGCTAGAATGGGTGAAAAAACTAAGAAGCATTTTCATTTTTTTAACTACCTGAATCTTATTGTAAGGCTAGGAAAATGATAAAAGATTTGAGTCTCAGTTATGAAAGAATACATCCATATCCTAATGATCACATGCTCTTTTAGAAAGACAAGGTAGATTCCGATAATTGCTCTGTTTGTGGGTCTTCTAGATAGTCAAATGTTGTAGATGAATTCCCTACTTGAAAATATTAAATAACACTCAAGGTTTTGAGATATTGTCCTTTGAAACCTAGACTTCAAAAATTGTTCATGTGTTCTGGAAAGCTGCTGGAATGAGATGGCATGTCGTCACTGAACGACCTAATGACAAAAAATTAAGAAACTCTGTTTTTGGAGAAGGTAGAAATAATTTCGATTCTTTGCATCCATCCTTCTTGAATGATACTCTAAATTCCATATTGGGTCTTTCAAGTGATTGATTTAATCCATTTGGGAACATGAGCATTTCGCATAGCACGTGGCCTGTTATACTGACAAATTAAAGTCTATCAGCGTGTATTTGTATAAAGCCAGAGTACATAATCTTGTCAATGATCATTTCTCGTCCATCCTCCGAGAAATTATATTGATGTGTACCTATGAAAATTAACTGATGAGTTGAATAACTATGGATAATTAGGGCACAAACATAATTATGCCCATACAAATCAAATATATCAAATTTGTGCAGCCTTGTTATCGACAGATAGCGACTTTCTGGTTCTACCAATGCTGTCCGGATGGAGCGCTAAGAGGAGAATGACATTCTAATTTTTAACTATAGCACATCCTCTCAATATTTGAAGCATATTTAAAAGTTGTTTTACTTAAGGCAACGAGCATTTTGGCCTCCTGATCATCCGTATCGAAGACAAGAAATCCTTTAATAATATAGTGGATTATAGACTTGGTGCAAGGGATCATAAACTTGAACCTACTCCTTTTTCAGGTACAGAAGTGATTGAAAAGCTACAACATTTCAACAATATATTTTGAAAGGACCAAAAGAAAAGGCGCAGGACTACTAAGGGTCCGTGGAAGAAAAGATCCATCTTTTATTTACCATATTGGGTTACAAATGAGACGAGGCACAATCTAGATATCATGCATCCTGAGAAAAACTTTTTTGATAGTTTTTTTGCGACCTTACGGGAGGTATTAGGAAAGTTAAAGTATCACAATAATTTTCAACAACACTTGTAATGAATGGGGATAAGAAAGGAGTTGCATCTTGTAAAATATAATACAAATGGAGAAGTATACTTAGTTCAATCCTATTTTTTCCATGAATCTATATGAAAAGAAAGTGCTCTGCACAGTGTTTAAAAATACTAAATTACTAAAATGGTGTACCTTGCACATATCAAAGTGTGTAGACGTGGAACAAATGAAGATATCAGGCCATTTTTTAGAGATACGTTCACAAAGGAGCGAGGACTAGATTCAACGTATACCAAATGAAGGATAATGAGGATGTTGAAGAAGAATGAGATGACATAACAACATTTTTTTCGAAGTGTAACACCTCAGAAAATTGAAAGTCGAGTTAGAAATGAAATGTGCAGAAATTCTACTGATGTTGTGATCTATGAATCTAATGTACGGACACTGGAAGGTTCTAAATTTCGTAAAAATTGAGTTGAGTTTGGAAATTTTATGTTTATGAAGATTGGACATACAAGTTGACAAGATGAACCATATGAGGCTAGACGAACCATAGATGACATTCATAGTAATGATTTAGAGATTTGATTTAGGATATCAGGCCTACAGAACGATTTGATAGGTCAGTGTTTGTTCTACGGATAGTAGAATTGGTTCAGTAGAAAGGTTCCAAACTTTGTAGAATTTTGGACTAAATGATGTGAACAATGGAAGGGGTATACAGACCATAGGAATTTCGATGGACTTTAGGATGGTCTCGTGTGAAGTAAGGTGGATTTAAGTTTCAGGAATTTGTTCTACTTTTGACTAGTACGGGCAGTAGAAAGTTCTACGGACCAAAGGTCCAACCTGAAAGATTGTGTATGATAGTTATTTTTCAACGGTATTTGGGTCCTTTCCTATGCAATTAATACACATACGACGCCTTTTTACTCTAATTCTATGTCTTCTTACTGCCGTTCTACTCCTAAAATTACCCCAACTCCCTCATTCAGCCAAATTCTCAAATCACATCCAAGTTAATCCCCTCCAAATCCTCTAAAGATCCAAGAAGAAAATATAGGGCTCAAGCTCCAGGTCTCCTTATTTCTCCATTGATTTTGGGCTTTGATTTTCAAGGTGTGTAGCGTCTTATAAATGGTTACATTCACATTTTGAACCCCAAAGATTTCTCAATTCTCCAAGTTATATTTGATCAATTTGATTAGGTTTTTACTCAATTAGTAAAAATTACCCGCTCAAAGGGCGGTAATTTAATATCACGGAATTTATATAATAATACTTAAAATATATCATTCATTAAAACTAAAATAATATATTATCTTACATACAAGATTGGTTGTAACAAACATTAATAATGTAAAGGAAAATCAAAATGATTGCATCTTATCATTTATCCTTAATAATGTAAAAAAATAAATAATGACTGTAAAAATACATACCATGATTTGTAATATAAGCAATGGTGTCATCGAGCCACTCAACAGGAGTAAAGTACAAAAATATTTAATTGTGAAGAAGAAGACGTTAAAAAAAATTGTTTTAAAATGAGAGAAAATCCCTAGAAAACAAAGGTTAGTGTGAGCAAATGTTTATTGTGCCTTATCGGGAAGGTTAAAACTATTTGGAAAAGTTGCAATCCTTCGGAAAGGTCACAACTTTTCATAAAAGCCACAACTTTTCATAAAAGTCGCAAGTCTTTATTGAAGTCACAACTTTTCATAAAAGTTCAAATTTTCATAAAAATCACAACTCTTCATTAAAGTCGGAGCTTTTCATAAAAGTAATAACTACTCATAAATGTCACAACGTTTTATGAAAGGGGAAGACTAGTTTTGAAAATAAATAAATTAAAAGGAAATTCTAGTTTGTGTTGACGCCACGTAGGCGGGCCTATATATATATATATATATATATATATATATACACACATACATACTAGGTAAAGAGCTCACGAAATTGGCTTTGAGTAATATATTGAGTGTTGAGTAAGTTTTATGATTTTCCTTGTATTTCTCTTTTTGAACTGATGCATTAACTTTGTAAGCATCATATGGAAGTAACGGAATGTATATACAATGTTGAAGTGTTATGCATGAGTGATGTATTTTTTGTTGATAGACTAATTTATGATGTATATGTAAATAAACTAATTCATCTATATATTTGTTCAAGTGTTGTACTGCTTGTTTTAAGTCACGTGCTCATTAGGGATTTTGTGTGTATTTGGAATTTCATGTGGTCTGAATTCTTAGTTGTTGATGTTGTGTACCTTATATTTGCTTAAGTGCGTCGTCATTTGCAGTTAGATAGTAGCACATCGGACTTAGGATGTAAATGAATAATCATATGTAATAATTAAACATGTTTGTAGGCAGATGACATAGTTAGTGGACATCAATTCCCGCCACAAGTGCAAGTTATGTATTTTAAGAAAGTCATATATTCGATACGTAGAGTACAATTTCTACGCCTGATGTTACATATTTGTATTGTCTGCTCCGATAAAGATACAGAAATAATTATTTAAATATGGTCTCTATTATATTGAGAAGTTTTTGGACTCTTCAATTCAACCTACCTGGCTGATCTCGTTTTGTGTAGGCAGGATGTCGGTGTTCGTACGCAGCTTTTGTTCTGTCCTTGTTTGTCTACCATCTTCATCATGCTTCCTTAGTTGTTTTTCTACTTATCGGAATGTACGCCATTGTGAAATGTTTGTTGTAAAATTGTATATTTGAATGAGATAATTTTATAGCACGGGAAAAACATAAATTTATAAAAATACCTCGCCTCTTTCTATCACTCTAGGCCATACATTGTGGAAGACTTCTTTGTAAACAATGTTTTTAAATGATATTTTGTCTTCTGTGCCGCTATCCAAATTTATTATAGTTAATATTTCTCTTGTTGTTACAAATGATACGACTACATACAGCTGTCCATTTGTGAATACCTTTTTTTGTAGATACAGTCCTACCCCATTTAGTGGTTGTCCTTTTTCTTTTATTTATTTTTATAGCGTAACATGTGGCTAATGGAAGTTAGCACCTGTTTAACTTGAATGGACAGTTTTATTCGTTAATCGACAAAGTAATTCTTGGAATTGTGACACGTGAACCAAAGTTTCCAACTTTTTTGTTGCATAAGTTGCATGATATGTCAAGCCAATTAAAAAAAGTATCTATTTCAGTGATTTGTGTCTGTATTGTTATGATACATTCCTAGAAAAATAAAAAACCATCAAATAAATATGCAGAAGAAGCCGTATATTATATTGTATTGTTCATAAGGTATGAAGGGTTCTTATGGCACTAACATCTATGTTGTAACTCCAGTACTAATCCATTAACTCTATAATAGTCATTCTGTTCTAGAACATTGCTTGATAGGAAGGTGTTATTATTGACCCTATTAAGTACATACGTTGATGTATGTATGTCACATAAATGATGTGAATAAGTATACATGATAGGGATGTGTTATTATTGACCCTTGAGAAAATAATGTTTTGTTGAATAAATTCGAAACCATTTACAATAATATTAACAACATCATCCTGTATTTTTTGTCTGGCAATTATCCGCAGGAAAGTGATTTTAACATCGAACTGTATGGGTCAGTATTCACCCATGCTTCCAGTGACCTTAAAGTTCTTGATAATGATCACACAACCGTCACATAAATTAACACAACCTATTGACTTGGTTCTTCCAGATTACTGTGTGTACCAAAGTACCCTGTTACATGTCAGTTTGTAAATGGATACCCAGTAAATTTACCACCTAACAATGTGGTGTAAAGTTCAAATGAAAGGGTATTACCTTTTCTTCAATAAGTATCATATTCAGACTTATCATCTGGTTGGTTCACTTGAAGTTTTTATTTTCGCACATCCGGAAAACTCGTACCTTAATCAACCAATTATCCCTTGTAGTATCGAAATCGGAAAGAATTGTGTAGGCCATACTGCTCAAACAATTATAGGAGAGAAGAAGAAGATTTGCTTTATTTAGGAAAGGCAGAGAGGAGTGAATCACTGTTGTGAAAAGCGCGCTTCAAGGCGAGGCGCTACTGGTGCACTTCTTTTTTTTAAGGCGATGCGATCTGAAAAAGGCGCTCGCTTCAGATAAAGAAGCGAGAAGCGACACTACGGAAAAAGTGCAATAAAGCGCGCTTTTATAAAAAAGCGACAATTAGTTTTTTTTTATTTAAAAAAGTAGTTTTTTTAAAATCTTAAATTGATACAACTTAATTTTCTTTCACGACTTTACGACTTTACTCTTCTTTCGCTTCTTCTCTTCTTCACGACCGCGACTGCATCTCTCTTAACCAACATCATTTGATCGGTGAGTTTCTTTTCTCTACTACCTGCTTCTCCTCTTTCTGCTCTCTTTATTGATGGCTAATTGATGGCTGGAGACTGCAAGGCATTATATAGAGATAGAGGAAATTTGAAAGAGGGTTGCAACAGTTGGGAAGAGACGCATTGTTTTGGAACCACGGTTACGAAGACATGTTGTTTGAAACATCTATTAGGAGCAGACAACCTATTTAGGAGGAGGCATAGTAAACTTCATTTGAAGTATTAAAGAGGGTAGTTGTAGGATGTATTAGTAGGTTGATATTCATCCAGTATTGGGCTCTACTCCATTTAAAGAGGCAATTGTAAGGTGTACATAGAATAGAGACTTTTAGGTTTGATATGTGTGTGAGTATGTCGTATCGGGCTTCAACAGGAATGGGACTTTTCATAAATTAGACTTAACAGTTAGAAAAAAGCACTCTATTTGTTTTCGTTGGATTTTTTGACTCCACTTTAAAAATATACAATTAGTTGAAAAGCTAGTAAAAACACAAAGATACCTAAATTGTCCATGAAATTTTCTTTCATGTTAGATGGGAAAATATTGCACGACCATGATGAACTATGATGGATAAAAAATCTTAGTTTTAAATATGTATTTTTGAGTCAGAACATGATTTCATTATAACTTTTTTTTTCTTGTAATTTCAAATCTTCAAATTTTGCACAGGAGATACATTTATCATCAAATATGTATAAATATTTTTATCCAATAAAACTGCAGTCTTGGCATGGTAAAATACACTTCTTCACCAGCTTCTCATTTGTATTATTGGAATTCATACAAATTGGCCTTCGGTAGTTCTTATACAATAAACAAATGTTCCTACACAAAAATCAGTACCAAATATTCGTGATCAAGAGCGTCTAGGTTACAAACATAGTAATGCATAATCTGAACTATACCATTGTATCACATAAGCTAAATGGGCACATCAAGTTCATATCAGTATTGATTCCCTCTTCGTATTAGATTACAAAAGATTTTGTTTTTAGACTCTGTCATAGTAAGTTTGGCCGAAGATGTTTGCCACAAATATGAAGTAGCACCAAGCTTACAGTACATCACACGCTTTTAATTTAGTTAAGTCTATATCAATTTATTGATAATACCTCGCAAAAGCAGGTAGAGTCAGAGTATGATTTCATAATACTCTACTCTGTTCTGAATCTTCAAATTCTTGAACTTTGATAATACACATTGTATAAATGTGAAAGAAATAATCTAAAGCTGGAGTCGGCACATATTTTATGTATAAAATGTTGTACTTAGAGTTGTTGAAAGTGTTGAAATGTGGTAAAGATGTTTTTTTGGGGAAACACACATGGACTTTCTTAGACCGACGTTAAGTAAAATTTCAATGGAACCTCACGAACTTTGGTGGGATTTGAAATGGCACGCAAACAAATTTTATCAAAATAAACATTGTAAGTGTAGATAAATAACAGCTGAATAAATAATTGCCATAACGGGGGCTGGTTAAATTATGAGGGATACAAGTTCATTACATAACAGCCATAGCAGTTGTGGTAGTTTTATGAGGACCAACACTGAAACACGATAGTTTGTGTTCCTCAGTATAAGGGTTTAGTGTATGTAGCATGGGAATGACAATTTAGTCGACATTTATTGGTAAAATGATGTTAATGAAGAAATAGGAGATCTATTGAAGGATATATACCATTATAAGGCGGGTCAAAAGATAGTACAAATGTAATATGAGGTGAGGTGTTAAAAATAATCTATCATTTCCACAACAATGTCAATGTTAAGCAACCTAGGGGCTTTTGAGTTGCCCGTGGATCCTATTTTAGGCTTACAATTTAGTAGTTTGAGTGATGAAAACTATTTCAATGCCGTAAAGAATGTTATATTCCTATTTCAATGCCGCAAAAAATGTTATATTCCAATTTGTTAATCTGATCAGTGTATCCTTTTGTGGTATTAACTGTTAAGTGTGTCATGTCGGAGTACTATTCAGCCAAAAATTTATGATTTAATGAAGGAACACAATATTATTATATGATTAAGATAATCATATTAAACAGCCATGGGACTTCCACAAGTTTAATCAAGGTTACGAAATAAATTAGAATTGTTCTTTTTTGTCCGTATAAGGTTAAATTGTATGTAATATGGGTAATGACCTTTGAGTTAGCCTGTTCTGGAAATATGATGTTAATGATGGAAGAGAAGATGTACTAAAGGATATATATCATTATAACTCGAGTTGAAATACAATACACTCACCGTTTGAAATTAATTGTTAGTCACAACACTTTAATGTTTACCAAGGTAGGGGGCTAGGGGGTGACTGAAAGTAATACGGTAGCGAACTTATGAGATAAACAGAACATTATAATGTATTAAAACATAAGATATTGGTTCCACACCAATGCTAATTGGCTCCTGGTGATTCTTCCCTGAATCAGGAATGAGTGAAGGCCCTCAATTAAGCGTGTTGTCTCCGCATATAGTTGATTCATAATTTCCATAGGTGACTGAATGCCCATTTGTTGGGATGTGGAGGAAGTTCTATTAATGAAGCAAGATAAGAAGGCAATATTAGTTGTGACAAAAAATACTGAAGTCGATTTTATAATGTGGGTGTTACCTGGTAAATATGTAGGAGGGGTTCGGTTTGAAAAAGTGGTTGCGGTTCTTTCATTATTTGGTATATTACTGTGTGTTTATACATTCACGTGATTAATTTTGAGGTGTAACACCCCGTATCCTAAACATACCAAAAACCATATTTTCAGAAAAATCTGCAGGTGCATCGACGGTTGCCATCGACAGACCATAGCCTAACCCACGGTCCATCCTGCACATCCGTCGATTGAGTCAGAACCCCCCCCCCCAAATCTTACTCCAAAAAATATGACAAAATGTCAAACGACGGACGGACCTACGGTCCGTAGGTCAGACTATGGTCCATAGTTTGAGTTCGTCGATCAACACCCCATTTATAAATTCTCTGTTACGAATGACGGTTGACTAGCACGGATCTTCGTTCGATCTATGGTCCTTAGGTCTGACAGTTAGTTAGGGGGGAATGCAGTTGGGTAAACTTCAATTGATAATAACTCATAGAACAAAATGAATTAGGTGTCCCATTACATACCCACAGATAGATAATTGAATTATCTTTCCATATCCACCGACCTTGATAAAATCAGACCTCCGAGTACAAGGTTATGCCCGTTTTAGTAGAGGCCTGTCGAACATACCCAACATACTGACCATCGATTAAAAGACGGATAATTGATTGAAAGACGGACCGTTGATTGAACGACGGACAGTCATTCCAGGTCGATGTTGGTACCACCACAACTAACTCAGTGGTCTTTTAATCTTTTCCTACTTCATTTAAACCTTAAGATACATTGTTTTGACCCTAAATCATCAGATATTCGTCAGTTTTATCGTAGAAACATAACTAGAACTTACCTAAGTCAAATCATTAATCAAAACATAGAAAATTAGAATCAAGAAAGGAGAACAAGGTCAAGAACCCTAGTTCAAGAAGGCATCAAGGTTCCAACAGTTCCATCCACGAAATCTAAGTGTTTCTCCATGAATTCCATCACCAGTTATGTGGGATTTCACTAATGGGTTCCGTTCACCCATTGTTCCCTAGTTTTCAGTCAGATTCTTGATTCCCATATCATTATTAGACTTAGGGTTTCTAGAACGTAGATAGAACTTCATGAATTTATTAGTTATATGTTCCAAATAAGATTCTCATGTTATTACTCAGATTATTGTATGAATTTCAGAACCCTAGCTATGTATTTCTTTAGTTCTTGAATTACAGGCTAGGTCAGAATTTCAGTTATTCAGTTATTAATGCCTCAGTTATTAATGCATCATTATCAGATTAAATGTTGCATTCTCAGTTTGCATGTTCAGTTTTGATGTATCCAGTATTTACAGAAAATTCAGACATAATCAGTTAACTACATAAATCAATGGAAGTAGCATAATACCGAGTTGGACTAGGGTTAGCGTACCCAATTAGTCCTAGAAATACTAGCCAAGTAGGTTTTAAGTCCCCTCTATGGGCATCAGTTTAGTGATCAAGCCAGCATGCCTTTATACCTCTGTGAGGGTATATTGGTTCCTCTCTATGGGGCATATATATAAGACTCCATATTTAGCTCATGTGGTTTTATTATCTCATATTAGTAACGCCCACAGTTCAGTCAGACTCTAATGCATTGACCATTTAACAGTATATTCAGTATTCAGTTTCAGCATGTTATAAATTGATCATTGCACTCAGTTATCTCAGAATTCACTATATCATGTTCAAATTATTGTACTTGCTTTTGTGCTTGTTCAGTTATGTTTTATTTAAGCTTTATTCTATCATAGATGCTCAGTACCTTTCAAGCACCGACGCATAAGTGTGGTACATCTTCTCGTGATGTAGTTTCAGGTTCTCAGCATCTAGATCACGCATAAATCGATCTCCCATCTCCATTTAAGCAGATTCAGTGGTTGTTTCTCATTCTCCGAGGACAACAATCATAAGTTTCATTTCGGTCTTTAGTCATTTAGTTTCAGTTTTTGCTAGATTTATCTGGATATTATCCCAGTATTTCTAATGCAGTTTAGAGGCTACTTTCTGACATAGTTAGTTTCAGCTTAGCATTTAATTAATATGTTCTTTGTATTAAACTCATCAATATTTACATATATCACAGTTTTAGTATATGGATATTCCCCATCTTTTCATTTTAAGTGTGACTTTGCTTCCGCAACAGTTTGTATTCTTCAATATGCTCATGATCATGCCAGTAGGGTTAGCTTGGGATCACTTGTGGTCCTAGGGCCAGTGCACGTGTCTTGGGGGTAGCTCGGGGAGTGACAAGTGGTAATGAAAATTCATGGGAAGGGTGTGAGTGTGTGACAACAAATAAGTGGTGATAGGTTTGAAGTGACGAATGTCTACCTTGATTCAGTGATTTTTCTTATCATGTTTCGTTTGGTCCGTAGAATCAGGCAGTTTAGTTGCATCCATAGAAGGAGTCCTGGTCGGAAAGAAAGTAGAATACAAATCTTGTAAAAAAATCAAGGGGCGGGGGGGAATTAGGGAATGAAAAAAAGGAACAATAGGAGGTACCATTGTCCAGTTTAAATGTAGCATGGGCATAACGGGAAAATGATTAGTTTATGTTTATTTACCTGTTATGTGGACAATTATTGAGGTGCCTTTGGCTTCATTTCCGTAGCAGCAGAAAGATGATTTCGTCCACAGTGGGCGTCCTGGTCAACGACAAAGAGGAATAGTGTTCTTGGAAAAAATAGATTAAAAATAACAGGGGATAGAAAAATGAAACGCATGAGGAGGCAACATTTTACGGAGTAGCGTTCACGTGGGCGTAATGGATGATTGAAAAATGTAGGAATGCCTACCTGGTTTGTGCTAGGGTTTGTTTGAATTCCTTTTGATCCATACAAGCATTCAGTACATTAGCATCTAAATAAGCATTCCTGGTGGGCGAAAAAGAAGAATAGGACAACAGTCAGTGCCTTGTTTTCATATTATGGTGCTCTTTTTACAAGAAGGTAAACAAAAAGGGGTGCCAAACCCAAATGAAGGTAGATGTGAATAGAAACACCATAGTTACTGTGTCATGGCTGAATGGAATTAAAGGCAAAGTTTGTCAACATGACATAATAAACATTTGATGTATTGCGAAAGTAAATAGGCAACTGCTACAACAACCATACCTTCTTTGTTAGCGGATATTTGCAAGAACTTATGCGTTTTGGGGGTCCATAGCAAGGATAATGGCCTTTGGAGGAGTTTTATGAGGATTTGGTAGATTGTGCAAGCCTTTTTGAAGTATCGGAGGATGTAGGGGAGAGATATAGAAGAAGAAAAGATTAGATGAGGGAATGCGACGTGAACGTTATTTGTAGGAGTGTGCTGACAGCAGGGAAAAGGTATGTTGTTCAGGTTGAAAGAGCGTTGTCTATGTGGGGATATGACTGTTTGGAGGGGAAGGGTATTCTTGGAACTATAATAATTAAATGGAGAATTTTTGTATTAGTATTTGGAGGGGAAGGGTATTCTTGTAACTAAAATTAATTAAAAGGAGAATTCTGGCGTGTGGTTGCGCCACGTAGTAGGGCCTAGGATTCTTCTTTATGTATATATAATTCTTCATAGGTCTAGTTGTGTTGATTCAACTTTTTATTTTGATCCTATTATGATTTGTTTTGACTTAGTTACATGCTTTCTAATTGATTTCGTATGAACCCATGCGTTGATCATGATTTTGACTATGAACCCTTAAAGATGTGAATTTATGAAGAAGCTATGAATATATGAATGATATTTTCATGATTTATGGAAAGAAAGGTTTTATCATCTAGGTTTCTTTAATATAATCATCTATGAAATTGTGAAACGATATTCTCACTTATTAAGGAATCATGATTGGTGAAAGATTGTTTCACACATGCTTGGTTCAAGATTTAATGAGCAACTTCATCATACTTTTAATCTTGTATAAGTAAATTTATTGTAGTTTTCCAAGTATGATGATATGTTATGAATATGACTATTATGTTGGGATTTTACATAGCGCCGAGAGGAATTTGAGGTGGAGGCTCAAAGAGGATAGTCTTTAGTAGCAATCTCTAGTTCCTAACTACGTGCCCCAATAGTATTGTTTTAACTGACTTAGCTAGTGGATCCAAAAATAACATATGATATGATACTGTGTTCTACCATAGCAAGTAGACTCTCCCTTGTCGATAAAAGAATTACTTCATATTCAATGTTATAGATCACATGATCTATTATTGTTTAAAGATAATATCCCACGAAATGGACTAAGTAACTTTCAAAGGTCTTGCGAAGATTTCAATATCATATTATGATGCATTGACCATTTTCATAATTTATGAATCTTCTTTGAAAAATATCACTATGTTTAGCGTGGTGATGAATATCATGTTTTATGCCCCGTTATTATCATGTATTTAGGTTTTTATGCATATCCCTCATACTTAATACATTTAATATACTAATGGATACTTTTGCATACTTTTCTTACTAATGTAGGTTATGACGATCTTCCTCAAACCGCTCGTGGCTAGTTTGTGATCATTGGAAGTTCGTAGAGTTTGTGAGTTATCATGCGTCGAGGAGCATGTCGTCTTTACTTGGTTTTCTTATATTATTGTTTACAGACATTGGTGTACGGATTACATCCCGACCACTTCTTTAATGTATTATAATGGTTTGTCAAGACTATATTAGATTTACGCTTTCATGGAAATCTCTTTCAGTATACAAGATTCTCTACTTTTAACTATTATATTATGTATATGTATGCCAAGTGGTTTGTGTAGGGCCTCTCGATTTCTTATATGCTATGTCATGTATAGGGTGTACTTTGGATTGTGACACGAAGCTCGATCATCTGGTTGGAGAAAAGAAGAAAACAAAAGGAAGTCCCTGGAAGATAGATCAACAGTTACCATTTAAAGCACATCAATATGTACTGTTCAACATCAAACATGAACAAGTGAATTATTTTCTCAAGTGTGTCTTTATATTTTGAACTTCATTTATTTTTATAATATGAAGGTTCTATTATCTTCATTTATAAATGCTTAATGGTTTATTTGAAATATTCATTGTGGGGAACATAAAGTTGTAATTAATAGTAGTGTTACATTAAATGCATGGACCAGAGCAAGGATTCAATGTCAGAAACTCAACAAGTGGTTCAAAGAGAAGGTTGAAACAATTGATGTGCCAAATCCATTAAGGTGGCTAGCTAAAGGTCCCAATAGGGTGGAAACTAGAAGATATACTGCTTATTTAAATAATTGATACTGGTTTCATACATTACAACGAGATTCCACATGGAAGTCTCAAAATAGTGGAGCGTCTTTGGCTGCGACAACTAATAATTTATCTAGTTTCCAGGATCAGAATCCCATTGGGGAGATTATCTATTATGATACTATTCAAGATATTATCGAACTCAATTATTATTATCGTTCTAGTGTTGTACCATTTAGATGTGTTTTTGGGTTGACCCTATGTACTTCCATAGATTATGTAGTACAAGTGACCGTTTTGTGTTTGAATCTCAAGTTTATCCAGTTTTTTATTTGAAGGATCCAACTAAGACTAATTTATATTATGCAAGGAATAAAGTTCCTTGTGATTTGTATGACATGGAGGAAGAGAACTATCGTAATATAGGAGAGACATTTGGAGGGACCTTACTGAAGACATTCGTCCATCAAAATCATCACCGGATATTGACATTAAATGGTCAATGTCACACCTTGAGCTACCCCTGAGATGCGGACACAGAACCTAGGACCACAAGTGATCCCAAGATAACTCTGCTGGCACAATTATGTGCATACTGAAGATAATAAATTGTTTCGGAATCTAAATCATAAATTATAATGAAAAGATGGGGAATACCCATATGCTAAAATTGAGATATATGAAAAACCGATGAGTTAAATACAAAGAAATATTAACTCACTACTAAGCTGAAACTATGTCTGAAATAATCCTCTAAAGTGGACTAGAAATACTGGGACAATCCCCAGCTAAATCTACCAAAAACTGAAACTAAATGACTAAAGACTGAAATGAAACTTATGACTATTGTCCTCGGAGAATGAGGACTCACCACTGCATCTGCTGAACTGGAGATCGGGAAATCGATCTATGCGTGATCTAAATGCTGAGAACCTAAACCTACATCACGAGAAGTTGTAGCGCAAGTATGCATCAATACATGAAAGGTACTGAGCATGTACGATAGAGTAAATCTTTAATAAAACATAACTGAACAAGCATAAAAGCAAGTATAATAATGTGACATGATAAACTGAATTCTGAACTAACTGAATGCAATGACCAATTTATAACATGCTGAAACTGAGTACTAAATATACTCGTAAATGGTCAATGCAGAGAGTCTGACTGAACTGTGGGAGCTACTAATAACCGAGAATAAAACGACTTGACCTAAATGTGGAGTCCGATGTATACGCCGCATCGAGAGGACCCAATATACTCTGCCAAAGGAATAAAGGCATGCTGGCGTGAACACTAAACCTATTGCCCATAGAGGGGACTTACAACCTACTTGCTAGTAGTTCTGGGATTAATTGGGTACGTTGAACCCTAGTTCAACTCAGTATTATGCTACTCCCAATGAATTTTATAAATTTACTAATTATGTCTGAGATTTTGTTAATACTGGATAGCTCGAAACTGAACATGCAAACTGAGAATGCAACAATTAATTTGGTAATTATGCATTTATAAGTGAGACATGTATATCTGAAATGTCTGAAATATCTAACCTAGCATTTGTAATTCAAGAACTAAAGAAATACAAAGTTAGGTTCTTAATTTCATGCGATAATGCTCAGTAATAACATGATTATCTGATTTGGAACATATATTTAATAAAGTCATGAAGTTCTAACAAAGTTCTACAGACCCTAGGCTTAATAATCATAAGAGAATAAGGAATCTTATTGAAAACTAGGGACCGAATTGCTGAAAGGAACCAATTAATGAAATCCCACATACATAATGATATCCACAGAAAAATACTCAAGTTTTGTCGCTGGACACTTGCTTCGTTCTTGATCTAGGGTTCTTGAGCTTTTTCTCTTTTCTTGCTTCTTATTTTATAACTTTTGATATAATGATTTGACTTAGATATGTTTTAATTATGTTTCTAGGCTTAAACTAACTAAAATATGATTATTTAGGGTCAAAAAGACGTAACTTAGGGTTTAAATGGAGTGGGAAAGGTCCAAAAGAGCCCTAGGAAAGTTGCTATCGATCATCAGGGCTTGTTCGACAGGCCTTTACTAAAATGGGTATAACCTTTTATCCGGAGGTCTATTTTACCAAGGTTGGTGGATATGGAAAGAAAATTCAATTATCTATATGTGGGTAGGTCATAGGACACCTAATTCATTTTGTACTAAGAGTTATGATCATCGAAGTTGACCGAAATCCATTTCCCCTTAACTGTCTGCAAATTTTCGACCTACGGACCGTCAGTCCACCTACAGACCGTGCAGGTCATCCGTAGCTCTTGTTAGAGAGTGGGTGAAGGGAGTATTGATCGACGATCACGGACTACGGACCGTCGTCTGACCTACGGATTGAAAGTCCGTCCGTCGTCCAAGATCTAACCAATTTTTCTGGGCTGAAATTTTTGGGAGTTTGTGATCCCATCGACGGTTGTCGAAGATGGACCGCGGCTCAGGCTACGGTCCGTCTATGACACCGCTGATAGCACCTGCAGATTTTTCTGAAAAACTAATTTTTGGTCTGTTTTGGCTACGGGGTGTTCCAGTCGAGAGATGATATACCCATTGGTGTTGTTCATATGCACGATTGGTAGAACATAATTCGAAGAGGATGATGATTATGATGATACTTATTGGGATTGGATGGAGGCATATGATTAAGTAAGAAATTTTACAACTTTTGTAGCTAGTTTAAATAATTGTCTAACTGCTAGATCCTAGTTAACTTGATTAACTGGAATATTTGGTCTGCCATAATACACATTTTTAATGATTTTGTTTGGTAATTTACGGTAGATTAGGACTTTATTTCTTGTACAATTTTGTTGATAGCTTCAACTTTATTATCCTTATAACTTAGAATTTTGATAGTGTTGTATGTTAATTGTTTTTAGTGAAAGATATAGGGCTTTTAATAACAACTTTTTAAAAAATTAATAAATTAAAAGATATAAATAGAGAGAAGTACAAGTAAGGGGAGCTAGACCTTACCTTACTAATCCTATAGAGCAACAATTTTTGCATATGTTTCTTATTTATATCCTCCTTAATAATTATTTTTCTTTTTCCTAACAATTTTGTGTTGATCAGTTGCTTATTTTTCAGGAGATTCAATATCTGATTAGTGAATCGTTGAAGGCATCAGAGAATTGGCTTCAATTGTGACTGGCTAGAGTTATACAAAGGTTTTGCACTATTAATTATATATTTTATTTGTATGAATACTAAAATACTCCACTCTATATGTAGAATTGTCTATTTTGCGAACTATAGCGGCCATGTTCTTGATGTAGTTGTTTCAAAATTATGTATTTGGTACCTTATTTCTCCGTTACTCTAATAATTTATAGTAGCTAGCTGGACTGACTAAAATTTAAGCCATTTGTAAGGTGATGTGATGCTTATATGTAGTATTTGTTTTCTAGATTCAGCCTTAAAGTTGTTGCATCAGAAGTCTTCCACTCTGAATGCACAAGCTATACAAGAACTGCCACCGCAAAAGTCACCTCCTAACTCGGCGAGTTCAAAAGTACAAGATATATAAGAAGAAGTGAATCGAAAGTGTACGAGTCTGATAGAACAAGGTATACAGAAACAATTGCAACAAAATTATAAGAATTCAACTACTGCTATATAACAGGTTGGAAAGGAACTAATTCAATATGTGTCCCAAAAATTCTCCACTGTGGAAGCAAAGGCTGTGCAGGAACCAGTTCAACTGGTTACTCGGAATTCTTCCGCCTTAAAAACACAAGTTGGTTAGATACAATTATGACAAGTGCCTATGGATTCTTCCACTGTTGGAACAGAAGTTGTCGAGGAACAAATGCAAAAAGAGCAAAGAGGTTTTCCAATGTAGAATGATAAATGTACAGGACCAAGTGCAAAATGAATCACTCGATTCCAGATAAATGATCTATTTGTAGAACAAGACAAGAGCGTATGAATATATATATATATATATATATATATATATATATATATATATATATGAAAGAGAACCCTAGGGTCGCCTACGTGGCATCACCACAAAACAGGATTCCACTTTAAATTTATCTATTACAAAAACTAGCCTTCCCTTTTCGTGAAAAGCTGTGACTTCTATTAAAAGTTGTGACTATTATGAAAAGTTGTGACTTTATTAAAAGTTGCGACTTTCAGGAAGAGTTACGACTTTTATGAATAGTTGTGACGTTTATGAAGAGTCGCGACTTTTATGTAAGATTGTGACCTTTACGAAGGGTTGTAACTTTTCGAAAGAGTTGTGACCTACACTTTCTTTAATATAAATGGAGGGATTTTCTACCATGATTATTTGTATGTTTTTTTTTGTTATAGGGTAGTCGAATTCAAATATATTAATTATGCTTCTTATGAAGTTTGTTTAATTCATTAAAGTATTCTTCCTCCTACTTCAGGGAGATTAATCGTTACTATAAGTCATAATTATTCATGTAGTTATGGCAATTTATTTTTTACTATTTTGGTGAACTTTTAAAAACTATGTTAAAAATTTCAGCAAGGATGATTTAATTTCGATCTTCTCTGTCCTCCTTTTCTACAGGTTTCTTCATATAAACAAAGGAAATGGTATTAATCGCAATGTGCCATTACAACTCTTGCACCTCTCATTCCACAACTCATAAAGCTAATGAAATAGTTCATTTTGTTATATTTGGTTCTTTAATAAAAAAACTTATATTTTTTGCCAATATTATTTTTAGATATTTTTCTCCACATAGGAGTCAAATTTAAATGCATTAATTCGGCTTCTTGTGAAGTGTGTTTCATCCCTCAAAGTTTTTATTTTCCTATCTAATGAAGCTTAATCTTTTATTATAAGTCATAGTAATTCATGTATCTACTCCAACTTCTTTTTTATATTTTGCGACCTTTTTTTGAACTCAGTTAAAAATTCCAATGAGGATGATTGAAAATTTATCTTTTATTTTTTCTCTTTCTATAATTTTTATTTATATACTTCTTGGAAAAATTTAAATATGTAATAACTAATACGCAACCAATGTTAAAGTTTGTTAAAAAATTCAAATATATTGTTTTATTCTTTTCAACAATTAGTATATTATTTTGACTGCTTATTGTTAGTTACAAACATTTTATATTCCATTTCAACCTTCCTAGAATATTAGTATAGAGACAATTAGTTGACTTATTTTATCGCAAGTTAACTAATTTGTCATATTTCTTCATTTCTTCTTTTTAGGCATAATAACAGATCAAGCTTTCTTAAAACTAACAAATGTCCAAAATACACTATAATAAAAATATTTTTTATTGGTAATGAATAAGCATGCACATTAACGAAGAGTGTTAGAGCCTTTACCGACATTAATTAATTTTCATTAGATTCAATGTTGCTATGGACTTCTCCTAGGGAAATTTATAATTGTCGCTAAAGATCATTTTTTTCATAGTGATAACTCTTTCTTTTCATAAAGGTTTTTTTGTATAAAGAAGTAATAACTCTTTCTTTTGGCTTCTTTCAATTAGATTTATGAACTGTAAAGTTGAATACACACCAACAAACACTCTTTTTGAAATATATGTTAAGCAACTTGCGTTTTTCTTCTTGATTGTTAAGAAACTAAGGTTGTCTTTATTATTATTTGTGGATATTTGTGAGTTCAAACTCTTAGAAAATTATGCTTCGAGATTTTAATATGTTATGTGTAAAATCTTGATTTAGCATATCCAGTTATGAATGATGTCGCCTACTGCTTGGTTGATAATAACCTCAATTCTTTGTAACTACATAATATAACCATAACAATAATTATGGCTCAATTTCAAATAAGTTGGGCTGGTGATATGAACCCTAAAAAATAGTAATGAATATTCTAAGATGATGGGGAAAACATTGATGATATTAACAGTTTTAGGTACATAAGAAAGGAGTCGAAAGTCCTCCATTTGAGTTAGTTAATTACGTTCTTGTATGTACATGATGTTCTACTTTGCTTGGGAGTGTTGTTGTTCTAGACTTTTCGGTCTCTTCTTTAACGTCTGGTACTGTTCTTTAAAATTTTTTGGAATTTAGAAAATTTCATTACTTTCTGGCCAAATATTTCCATTGATTTTCTTAGACTTCTTTCTTATACATAAAATATATCTATGACTCATAATTTTTGTATAAAATATCAATTATTTTTAGAAAATAGCAGTTATAAGTTTTTGGATTGCATTGAGATAAAATGATCTTGATAATGTAGTTTATATATCGAATATCCAATATTATTGAATGATCACTGTAAGCTTAATAACATAGTTCATTTACCTAGTTATATCAAAAAGAAGTAATGAAAGAGAGGAGGTGCAATAATGCAACATGTACATGCTCAAAAGCTCGTAAAGACATTGTTCTGAATAGGTACAAACAACTGATTGGTCCTACAAAGCAGTTGTAGCAGATCTAGGTAGCTTTCTTGGAACTCCGGGAAGAAATGCAATGCTTTGTCCTCTTCACATACACAAGTAGAGTAATGAGGATACATAAAAAGATCTGTGAGAATATACCTTAATTTGCTTTCCTATTCCCTAATTTTAGTTGATACTATTTTGTAGTTTTATATTACTAACCCAAAGAAAAATTTGTACGAGAAATAAAAAGATCATGAAGCTTGAAAATGGTGGATTTCAAATGGAATTTAGTCTTCTTGGAGGAACGACAAGATATACGTGTATACAAAGTACTATACATCATTTACAATGGATGCTCTTCGATTGACGAACAAGCCTGATGATGTTTCAGAATATAATTCAAGGATCTTCGGAAGTATCAAGCTCGTACAAATTCAAGGTAAAATATGAATTATGCATACTTTAAGTTTATTCTTCATGTATATGCAATACAATTTTAGAATTGTAGGAACACTAATTTGTATGCTCACTGCGAATGAAAAAAAATTAACTATTTGATCACTCGGGTTATTTATATTCTAAGCTACCTTGACTAACTCTTATTTTCTTGTTTTTTTGGTTTAAGCACATTTTATAACAATGTTATTTTCAGAAAACGAGTGAAACGAATGCAAAGAATAGAAAAACATTTGAAGAATCCAAGGCTTGTTGTGATACGTGAAAACTTGGCGTGTTCTCTTCTTAAATCATTAATTAATATTTGTTATTACTAACTTTTATTTAATCAGAAAATTTTAAATTGTACAAGATTAAAAAATGGATTAATGACAAGATATGGTAGTTAGGAGGATAATTCTTCATTGGTAGAAAAGTCAAGATTTAACCTTTTGTAGGTTAAATTTAGGTGAACAATAAATTGGTTTCACAAGGTAAATCTTGACATTTTGACATATTGTGATGTCATGGATGACATCAATAGGAAGAATTAACTCCTATAAGTAGGTAGCTCCTAATTTATTTGTAATCTCATCTCCTAAGAAATTTGTTCTTCTTTCTCTCTTGTAGTATTTCACTTGCACTCTTTAAGAGTGAAATAAATATAGATTGGTTGTGTCCAAGGAGTAGGCAAAATAAAACAGAAGTTTGTCAAAAATCGTTAATTCTTGGTGTTCTTTTTACTCTTGTCTCATTTACTATTTATTAGTTACCTTTAGATATAGTAGTTGTGATTCAATTACTCTCTATATATTCGGCTTCCGCAACAATTGGTATTAGAGCCAAGGTATTATTTGAGTATGCTATGTGGTTGCAGCATAGTGTGAACTTGCACATCAGAAAAAGATTTACTTTGGCCATTGCATTGTTCGCTAGTAAATAGTATTTGTAGTAAAATGGGCGATAAGGAAAATGATGAGTCCACATCGAGTGTCAATAATATGTCATCATTGGCATCTTCGCTTATGACGAGAATTGTGTCAAATGGGATATTTGTAGTTGAAATTTTTGACGGGTCAGGAAATTTCCGAATGTGGCAAGACGAGGTGCTTGATTTTATTTTTCAACAAGGGCTAGATATTGCCATTCAAGAAAAGAAACAAGACGGTGTAGGAGAAGAATATTGGAAGATCATAAACCATGTTGCTTGCGGTACCATTCGATCTTACCTCGCAATAGATAAAAAGTATCCATACACGAAGGAAACATCTGCAAATAAATTATGGAATTCATTGGAGGAAAAATTCATGAAGAAAAACAGTCAAAATAAAGTTTACATGAAAAAAGATTGTTACGCTTCACTTATATTCCTGGTAGTACAATGAAATCTAAATATCACCAGCTTTAATATGTCGGCGACAGATTTGCGAAATATGGAAGTCACTTTTACGGATGGAAATACGGCCTTGATGTTGTGAATTTCACTTCCCCATGAGTTCAAGTATCTTGAAACGACTCTACTACATGGGAATGATGAAGTATCTCTCAAAGAAGTTTGTTCTGCCTTATATAGTTATGAACAAAGAAAGAGAGAAAAACAAAAAGACGGAGAAGACGAAGCATTGATTGCGAGAGGTCGTTCTCTAAATCATATGAGAACGAAGAAAGGGAGATCCAAGTCAAGATCCAGACTCATCAAAGATGAATGTGACTTTTGCCGATAAAAAGGGCACCGGAAGAAAGACGGCCCAAAGTTGAATAACAAAGTCAAACCAAATAATGGGAAGGCTGTCATGGATTCAAATGTGTCTGATTGGGATGACTCTAATTATTTACTAGTTATGATAGATCCATCCAAATTATCTGATGTATCGTTCATGGACTCAACTTGTATCAATCATATTTGTTCCAATTGTGACTAGTTTGTTGATTTACAAGAAGGAGAATTTGGAATTGTTCACATCGCAAACAATAATCCTGTTACCGCTTATGGTGATGGTTCAATCCAATTAAGGAACCATGATGGATTAAGTAGAACATTAACAGATGTTCGATATGTACCGGATTTGAAGAAAAATCTCATTTATGTTGGAGCCCTAGAGTCAAAGGCGTTCAAAGTCAATATAAATGATGCCGTGATGAGAATATGTTGTGGTGCTTTGGTGGTAATGATTGCAATTCGGAGAATTAATAACATGTACCACTATCAACGCAGTACATTTATTGTTATTAACCTATATTTATAAGGTTAGCAAAAAATAAAAACAGAAATACGATAAAGTAGACAGAATACAAAATAATCCGAGTACACAGAATCTACTTTGTCTCCTTAAGAAATTTAATCCCCTCACTTTACCCGAGGTTATGGATAAATTTCTCCCAAGATTAAACGGATTAATCTTGTTAAAGAAATAGTGGTACCTCAAACTTCTTTAACTTTAGTGAACTTAAGAACAGCAACAAGTCACAGAGTCTCAGTCGATCGACACTTTGATTTTGAGAGAAAAGAATGTATGTAGAGAAGGAAAATTTTCTAGTCTTTGAAAAAGTGAAAAAATGACTTACTTTTATAGCCATTTTCAGCAAGAAATGTGTATGTTCAGAGAAATCTGTTCAGACCCGTTTAATCCAGAAAGTTGTGTCTTTTGGAAAATGTGTCAGTTAGGAAAATAATGTATTTTCGAAAACTAACGACTTTTTAGAAAGAGTAACAACTTTTTTTGAATGTTACCGTTATACGCGAATTAATTCTATTAATTAACTAATTAAATAATATCAATCAATCACATTATTTGCCAAATCCAAATCCAAATCTAAATCCAAATCCGAAACCAAAGCCGAAGCCGAGGCCGAGCAAGCGACAACGACGACACGAGGGGGTACCTTCTTCTTAGCTCTTTAAGAAGTAAAGGAAGTGCTTCCTTATACAAGGACAACAATTTCCCTTTCTTCTGCTGATATGGGAGAAATGACTTTTCATTTGCACTTTGCAAATGACTTTTCATTTTCCTTCCAGATTAGTTCCCTCACTTTTCATATTCTCTATTTTCTTTACAATCACACTTTGCTAAACCCAAAAATCCCCACATGAATGGAGAATGACTATTGTTAAAACATATGCATGAAAAACTTGTGTGTTTTGTAAATAAGGGTTAATCGCATCTGGATTAGTAGGTTTCCCTTTAAACTTTCCATAGTGAACATAAATCGGATATACTCAGTCAATCGGCAGATTTCATATGTTTGAACTGTCGAGCTTTGGTGTATACCTAGAAAACGTAAGTCACACAATCAACCCTTGAACTATTACTAGTTCTTATTGTTTTATTCGTTTCAGCCATGAACACATCTCGGATAGTAAGTTCTTAGAGTACTGGCCTTACCAGATTCTCCTTGACACTCACATATGTGATTTTTAAATGTGTTATCCCGTAGATACACCATTTGATATACCCCGTATCAAACTTGGATACCATTAAAAAGTCTTTATGCCTTTATCCGTGTTGCTGAACATTGTCTCAAAATGAGAATGGACCAGAAAATATTTTTTTTGACTATGTTGAACTGTCATGAATGACTTTGTCTTCCCTCCTTGAACCTAGATCTTGGGATCTCCAGTCTTGTAGGTACAGTTACCGCAATGATGACTTATTCTCGGCCAGATTCCCATTCCCGTCGATGATTTCTCAACTCCCTCTCTAGTTAGGCCTTTTATAAGTGGATCCGAACATTATCCTTTGACTTCACATAGTCAATTGTGATAATTCCACTAGAGAGTAGTTGTCTCACCGAGTTATGTCTTCATCTTATGTGACGAGACTTGCTGTTATACATAACGCTTCCAGCCCTTCCTATTGCAGCTTGACTATCACAATGAATGTAAATAGGGGCCATTGGTTTGAGACAAAATGGAATATCTACTAAGAAATTCCGGATCCATTCAGCTTCTTCACCTGCCTTGTCTAAAGCGATGAATTTAGACTCTATTGTAGAGGGAGCTATATATGTTTGTTTTGAAGAATTACAAGATATTTATCCTCCACCAATAGTAAAAACAACTCAACTTGTGGAAATTGTTTCAGTTGACCCAGGAATCCAATTTGCATCACTATATCCTTGAAGAACTGCTGGATATTCGTTGTAATGCAAAACATAGTTTTGAGTGTCATCTAGGTATCCCAAAACTCTCTTCGTTGCCAACCAATGATTTGATTAGGATTACTTGTGTATCGAATCACTTTACTAATAGCGTAAGCTATGTCTGGTCATGTACAATTCATCCCATACATCAAGCTTCCCAATACTCTAGCATAGTCCAATTGAGACTGACTTTAACCTTTATTCTTTGGACGATGAAGGTTTACATCAATTAGAGTCTTTGCCCTTTTGAAATTCAAATATTTGAATTTTTCAAGTACCTTTTGAATATAATGAATTTGAGACAATGCTAGACCGTTAAGAGTTTTGAGAATTTTAATTCCCAATATCACATCAAAAACTCCTAAATCTTTCATATCAAACTTTCTAGAGAACATATGCTTAGTAGCTCTTATATTAGCAATGTCGTTGCTCATTATAGAATTTTCATCCACATATAGGCATACAATGACTTCCCGATTTGGAATATCTTTCATGTAAACACATTTATCGCATTCATTGATCTTAAATCCATTTAAAAACATGGTTTGATCAAACTTTGGATGTCATTATTTTGGTGCTTGTTTTAGTACGTAAAGAGACTTCATAAGTTTACACACTTTCTTTTCTTTACCAGGAACTACAAAACCCTCAGGCTGTTCTATGTAAATTTCTTCTTCGAGATCTCCATTTAATAAGGTGGTTTTCACATCCATTTGATGGATTTCAAGACCGTATACTGTAGGTAGGGTAATTAACATATGAATTGATGTAATCCTAGTCACTGGCGAGTGTGTGTCTAAATAATCAAGATCTTCTTTTTGTCTAAAGCCATTGACAACAAGTCTTGCTTTATATTTGTCAATAGTTCCATCATCTTTCTTCTTCCCTTTAAAGATCCAGTTTGAACCCAAGGGTTTGTTCCCTAGAGGAAGATCAACCAACTACCAAGTATGATTGCTTAGGATTGATTCAATTTCACTATTAACGGCCTCTTTCCAAGAGATTGAGTCGCTAGACAACATTGCTTCCTTAAATATTTGAGGGTCACTTTCAAGAAGAAATGTTACAAAATCATATCCAAATGAAGTAGATGTGCTTTGACGTTTTCTGCGTCTCGGACTCTCTTCATTGGGTTCATTTTCTTTTGGTTCTTCTATGGGTTGTATAGACCCCCCACGAGATGACTCAAGTCTAATTTTATACGGATAGATATGTTCATAAATTTAAGCACTATATGATTCCATTACCGTATTATCATGAATATCCAGATGCTCGATTTTATGAACCAAAAATTGACATGCCTTACTGTTTGTGGCATATCCAATGAATATGCAATCCACATTCTTAGGCCCTATTTTTACCCTCTTAGGTATAAGAACGTTAGACTTTCGACAGACACTTCCACACTTTGAAATATTTTAAGTTAGGTTTTCTACCTCTTCATTTCTTATATGGAATAACATGTGTCTTTGAGTGAGGTACTCTATTGAGTATTCGATTTGCTTTAAGGATAGATTCCCCCCACAAGTTCTGTGGTAAACCTGAAGTTATACGTAATGCATTCATAATTTCTTTTAAAGATTGTTTTTTCCTTTCTACAATTCCATTAGATTGAGGAGTGTACGGAGTAGTTTGATGAATTATTCCATTTTTTAACATATTTCTGCAAAGGGAGATTTATATTCTCTGCCTCTATCACTTCAGATCATTTTGATCTTTTTATCCAACTAATTTTCAACTTCAGTTGTATATTGACTAAATGCATCTATTGCTTCATCCTTACCATTTAGCAAATACACATAACAATATCTAGTAAATCGTCAATAAAAGTTATGAAATACTTTTTCCCACCACGTGATGGTGTTGACTTCATGTCACAAATATCAGTGTGAATCAATTCTAAAGGATTTGAATTTCTTTCAATAGATTTATAAGGATCCTTAGCATACTTAGATTCGACGCATATTTGACATTTTGATTTATTGCACTTAAATTTTACAAAAATATTTAAGTTAATCAATTTTCGCAAGAGTTTGTTATTAACGTCTCCCAAATGTTCATGCCATAAAAATTTAGACTCAAGCAAGTAAGAAGAAGCAAAATCCTTATTCATATCAACTACAATTACATTGAGTTTGAAAAGGCCATCATTGAGGTAGCATTTTCCTACATACATATCATTCTTACTTACTACTACTTTATTAGAAATAAATACACATTTGAATCCATTCTTAGTTAGAATTCGAATTTAAACTAAATTATTTCTCAATTTTGGAACATACGAGACCCTATTATAAGTTACCACCTTGCCTGATGTCATCTTTATTAGGACATTGTAAGTTCCTTCTACCTTTGCAACAACGGAGTTTGCCATAAACAACTTCTTATCTATAGGTGCTGCAGTATATGATGAAATTAATTTTTTGTTGGCACAAATATGGCTTGAGGCACCAGAATCTATCCACCATTCCCTTTGTTTTCCAAACAAGTTACATTCTGAAAACATTGCACAGAACTCGTCCATTTCTCCTTTGGATTCACCCAAGTTTGCTTGATCCTTCTTTTTGTTGTACTTCTTAGGAGCCCGACATTCAGTAGCCCAATGACCATCTTTACCACAATTGAAGCAGTTTCCATTGAATTTCTTATTAGGAGGATTGCTTTTTGGACCAGATGCTTTTTTTCGTTTCTTTACTCTTGTGGGATCTTCTTAAAAAATATTTACTCCAGATATTGTTGAATTACCACGTGACCTTTTTTCTGCAGAATTATTAGAAACTTCGATTCTCAAACTTATTTTGAGATCTTCAATAGGCATCTCCTTGTATTTATTTTTCAAGTACTTTTTAAAGTCCTTCCACAATGGATGTAACTTTTCAATAATTGTAGCCACTTGAAAGGAATCATTCACAATCAATCCTACATTAAAGATTATGTGAGTATTAAGGAAAAACTTAGTATTTCTAAGATGAGCATTAAATAAATTTATACCTTCAGCAAGGAGATCATGGATTATGACCTACAGTTCTTGAACTTGGGTGACGATGGTCAAACCATCTATTATCTTCTAGCCTAGAAACAATGCCACAATGAAATTCTTCATTCCGGCATCCTCTGTTTTGTATTTCTTTTCTAAAGCATCCCAAAGTTCTTTTGAGGTTTTGACATTGTTGTACACATTGTACAAATCATCTTGCAGGCCTTTCAGAATATAATTTTTACACAAAAAATCTGAGTGTGTCCATGCTTCTATTACAAAGAATCATTCTTCAGGCGGATTATCATATGACATAACAGGAACATTCTCATTAATGAACAAACCTCTCCAGACTCAACGTAGTGAGATATAAGAAGATCTTCTGCTAACATCTCTTTAAGTTGACTCCAGAAAACTTTGCAGGTTTCTCAGCCGGCGCTAAGGTAGCATTTGAACGATGGTGTGCAACCTATGTTGTTGTACCACTTACTATTGGAACAGTCACTTTTCCAGCATTTTAGTTGACTTGAATTAATCATTTTTTGTCACAAATAGCAAATAATTTTAGTATTTGAAATACTAACAGTAAGGAACAAATCTTTACAAAGACTGTTTCTGATTTAACAGTAAAGTTTTTATGTTTTTTTAATCGTTAATCGAATGAATTTTAAAAAATTCAAGCAGAGTAGAAAACCATAAAGGTAGTAATCTCCAGAAACCTCAAATATATAAACTTAGTAAATTTCTTAAGATTGTTATTAACATGTATTTATAAGGTTACCAAAAAATAGAAATAGAAATAAGATGAATTAGACATAATACAAAATAATCTGAGTCCACAGTAACTACTGTGTCTCCTTAAAAAATTTTATCCCCTAACTGTACCCGAGGTTATGGATTAATTTCTCCCAAGATAAAACTGATTAATCCTGTTAAAGAAATAGTGGTACCTCAAACTTCTTTAACTTCAGTGAACTTAAGAACAATAACAAGTCACACACACTCAGTCGATCGACATTTTGATTTTGAGAGAAAAGAATGTATGTACAGAAGGAAAATTTTTCAGTCTTTGTAAAAATGAAAAAATGACTTCCTTTTATAGACATTTTCAGCAAGAAACGTGTCTGTTCGGTGAAATCTGTTTAGACCCGTTTTATCCAGAAAGTTGTGTCTTTTGGAAAAAATAACAACTTTTCGGAGAATGTGTCTGTTAGGAAAATAATGACTTTTCGGAAAGTAATGAATTTCCAGAAAGAGTCACAACTTTTCTTAATGCTATCGTTATACATGAATTAATTCTGTTAATTGACTAATTAACTAACGTTCTGATTTAATTTATAAGAGATAATATTAACAGGATTTATTTTATTAACAAAAATTAATTAAATAAATTTTGTCCAAAAAATTTATCAGTCAATCACATTATTTGCCAATTCAAAATCAAAATCCAAATACAAATCCGAGCGACCGAGCGATCGACGGCTCGAGGGGGATCCTTCTTCTTAGCTCTATAAGAAGTAAAGGAAGTGTTCCCTCCAAATTAGTTTCCTCACTTTTCATATTTTCTCTTTTCTTTTCCCATTCACACTTTGCTAAACCTAACAGTTATTGGGACAGCGACACAACATCCAATGACGACACATAAGCAGAAATGACCAAGTTGTGGCATATACACTTGAGATATGCTGGAGGAAAATCCTTGAAAACTTTATCTCATCAAGGATTGCTAAAAGGAGTAAAAACTTACAACTTGGAGTTTTGCGAGCATTGTGACAAGTGAAAGCAAACAAGGGTTAAATGTGGAACAATTATCCATAATGCTAAAGGTATTTTGTATTATGTTCATTTAGATGTTTGCGGTGGTTCCAAAACACCTTCATTAGGTGGGAAACACTATTTTGTAACCTTTGTTGATAACTTTTCTCGAAGATTGTATGTATATACGATGAAAGATAAATTGGTAATTTTTCTCAAAAAGAAGGCAATGATAAAAACTCAAAGTGGCAGAAAGATCAAGTGTCTTCGCACAGACAATGCTGGTGAATACAAGAATGATCTTTTTTAGAAAATTTGTGAGGAAAATGGCATCGTCAGACATTTCACCATCAGAAATATACCATGACTGAACGGAGTGGCAAAACGTATGAATCAAACTTTGTTGGAGAAAGTTTGGTGTATGTTGTTCAATGATGGCTTAGGCAAAGAATTCCCGGATGAGGCAATAACATATGCCTACCACCTCATTAATCGTATACCATCTGCTACTATTTGTGGGAAGACATCATTTAAAAATGTCAAGGAAAACCTGCTGAAGATTATGGTTCTTTATATGTATTTGGCTCAATTGCATATTATCATGTAAGAGAGTCAAAATTGGACCCAAGAGAAAATAAAGCTTTATTTATGGGAATTACTTCTGGAGTCAAAGGATACCGTTTATGGTGTGCAGAGACAATTAAAGTTATTTTCAGCAGAGATGTTACCTTTGATGAATCTGCCTGGACAAATAAGGTAACACTTGAAAAAGCCAAAGAAATTAATGGTTCTTCAAAATAGGTGGAGTTTGAGGGAAAGATAATTTACCTAACACAGGAATCAAACGAAGAAATAACAAAAGATTTTCCACTTGAAGGAGATCCAGTTGAAGAGGAGGTTTCATCTCAAGAACCTCAACTACAAGTTGAATCAATAGCAACCGGCAAGCCAAAAAGGACAATAAGAAAATATGATCGACTCATAAATATGGTGGCTTGTGCAGACTCAATTGGAACTGCTGACATTCCTACCACTTATGAAGACGCAGTCCAAAGTTCAAAAGAAGATAAGTGGAGGATTTCCATAGATGAAATGCAGTCCTTCATTAGAACATACATGGAGATTGGCCAATCTACCGGAAGACAAGAAAGCAATTGGGTGCTAATGGGTATTCACAAAGAAAGAAGGATTTCCTACCAAGAAGATGTTCGCTACAAAGCAAGATTAGTGACAAAAGGATATGCTAAAAAGGACGGAATTTATTATAATCACGTCTTTTCTACAGTTGTGAAACATTCCTCCATTAGAGTTTTTTTGGCTTTGGTAGCACAGTTGATTTTCGAACTAGTTCAGTTGGATGTAAAAACTGCATTTTACATGGAGACTTGGAAGAGAAAATCTATTTGACTCATCCAGAAGGATTCAAAGTTGATGGAAAACAAAATATGGTGTACAAAATTGAAAAATTATTGTATGGATTTAAACAATCTTCTAGACAATGGTACAAACGATTTGTCAAGTTTATGTGGCAACAAAGTACTTAAGAAGCAAATACGATCATTGTGTGTATTTGCACAAGCTCGAAAATAATTCCTTTATATATCTTCTCCTATATGTTGATGATATCTTCATAGCTTCTAAAAGTCAAGAGGAAATCGAGAAGCTAAAATTCCACTAAAAAAGGAGTTTGAGATGAAGGATTTAAGTGAGACAAAGAAGATTCTTGGTATGGAGATAAAAAGAGATAGACATTCAAAGAAACTCTATTTATCTCAGAAATAATATTTGAAGAGTGTAATAAACCGATTCGGTATGAATGAAAGAATGAAGTCCGTTATCACTTTGCTTGCTCCGCATTTTAAGCTTAGTGATGCTATGTAACCTAAGAATGAAGTTGAACGAGAATATATGTCAAGAGTACCATAGGCCAATGCTATTTGTAGCTTGATGTATGCAATGGTTTGCACAAGGCCAGATATTTCACAAAATGTTGGAGTTGTAAGCAGGTTCACGCACAATCCTGGAAAGGATCATTGGCAGGCTATAAAATTTATTCTACGGTATATTCATAATACTGTAGATGTTGGTTCGGTTTTAAAGTAGAAAGATAGTTAATATCTTGTTGGACATTGTGACTAAGATTATGAAGGTGATTTGGAAAAAGGAAGATCAACTACTAGTTATGTTTTCACTATTGCAAATGCACCAGTTAGTTGGAAGTCTTCTTTGCAGTCAACAGTTGCTTTGTCTACCACTAAGGCTGAGTACATGGAAATTAGAGAGGCTGCAAAGGAAGCAATTTTGCTTTAACGATTGCTTAGACAACTTGGTATTGGACAAGAAGGAATCACAATATTTTGCAATAGTCAAAGTTCTATTCAATTTGCAAAGAATAAAGTTTATCATTCAAGGACGAAGCACATTGACGTCCGATATCATTTCATATGAAACATCATCGAAGATGGTGGAGTCATAATGCAGAAAATTCATACAATGGATAATCCTGCCGATATGTTGACAAAAGTGATGAATGCAGTCAAGTTTCAACATTTTTTGAAGTTGATCTACATTGTTTAACATTGAAGATTGAGGTATAAGACACAATCAAAATTTTTGTTGAGAGAAAGTTGAAAATGGATAATCTTGCCAAGCTGGAGATTTGCTAAATTTGACAAAATTCAAAAATGAATTAATTAGAGATATGGTAGTTAGGAGGATAATTCTTCATTGGTAGAAAAGTCAAGATATAACCTTTTGTAGGTTAAATATAGGTGAACAATACATTGGTTTCACAAGGTAAATCTTGACATTTTTACATATTGTGATGTCATGGATGACATCTATAGGAAGAATTCACTCCTATAAATAGATAACTCCGAATTCATTTGTAATCCATATCCTAAGGCATTTGTTCTTCTTTCTCTCTTGTAGTACTTCATTTGTACTGTTTTGGAGTGAAATAAATATTGGTTGGTTGTGTCCAAGGAGTCGGCCAAATAAAACAAAAGTTTGTCAATCCTCGTTAGTTCTTGGTGTTCTTACTATTGTTGTCTCATTTTTTATTTATTAGTTACCGTTAGATATAGTAGTTGTGATTGCATCACTCTCTATTTATTCGGCTTCCGCAACAGAAAAAAGAGAAGAGGATTTTTGGTGATGCATCACAAAAGAAAATCTTTGTGGCTACAAGATCAAGAAAACCTGATCGAGTATACAAGGACACTATTGAGGATATGATTACTAAAATTGTATTAATCATTGTTATTTTTGACACTATTTATTGGTTATCATATATGTACTTAGTTTGATTAACATCAAATTTCTTTATTTGAAAATGATTTTTAGTCTTAAATGGAAAAAAGTACAAAGTAAACAAAGTGAAGAAGGCCAAGAATCTTGTGATGCTTTTGTCATTGCCATGAGACATGAACATTCAGGATTCATGAGATTATATGGAAGTGGAATTACTAAAACAACTCTGAAATAGAAGAAAAATGTTGAATCCTCTGTAACTGCTACGAAGGAGATGTAAAAAAGTTTGATGAAATGGAAGATAGGATGGTGGAAAAGTTAGAACTTCAAAAAAGGAAGCACATGCTATGAAGTTACAGTTGGCATACTTGTATGCATGCCTTAATTGCATGTACCCTGGGCTTTTATTGGATGTTGACATGTTCGCAGCAACTTGTGGTCAATAACAAAAAGAAGATATCCAAGTAATCAATCGGTCATCTACCAATAGCAACAATCAAGGTATGATTCTCTTTTACTTATTATATTTCTTATAGTTCTTGTTCATATTTATTCGTAGTTGTCTGCCAGAAAGGTGGTGCCAATTTTTTTCTTTTACTCCTCTATTTCTGTTTTATCTATTAATTATTCTAAAATTGTTGTCAAGATCAAATGTTGTGGTTCTTTGAAGAGGTGATTTTATTCACACTAATTTTTATATTTGTACTTTATAATCTTTATAGGTGAGTATTTTTAATTATGTATGGTTTTTTGTTTTTGATTGGGTATGCAAATATTGTGGGTTTTTTTCTTTAGTTTTGATATTCAATGATTTTTTTGTTTTGGTTTTGATTTTTATATTCAAATGATGTGGTTCTATTTTCGGTTTGGTACTATTATTTAAATATCATGATTTGGATTTTAGTATTGGAATTTAAATGTTATGGTTTTGGTTTTTGTATTTAAATTACGTGGTTTTGATTTGGGTATTCAACACCTGTGTTTTGGTACTGGCATTGAAATGTTGTGGTTTGGATTTTGGTATTGAAATGTTGCTACTCTGGATTTGGTTCTCCATTTGTATGATTTTTTAAATAATCATTTCATGTTATGATATGGGATCAATGTTAGATACTTGAAGAGGACATGATCATGTTGATGATAGGGGGAATCAATACAAGCTACTTGAAGAGGATATGGTCACGCCGATAGGGGTAAGAAGTTGAACAAGTTTGTCAACATCAAAAAGGAGAAAAATGTCTTTTTGTTGTTAATACGAAGTTTTTTTAATTTAAAAAACAGCTGTAATGATAAAAAAAATAGGGGACCAGAGTTACTTTAAAAGTCATGCTAATAGGGGCAAGTGATTAAAGGGGGGAAAAAGGTGAATAAGTTTGCTATCATCAAAAGGGGGAGAAATGATATTTTTGAGTTGATGTTAAGTTTTGATGCTATAAAAATCTTATGAATCTAATAATGGACCAGATCCTTGTTATTGGGACTAACGACCGGGGAAATGAATGAATAAACTCATCGAGAGGAATATTTATGTGACATCATCAAAATTGGGGAAAATTTCACTTTGTTGTAGATGTAATGTTTTGAAAATTTAATAAAATTTGAAAAAGATAACAAAAAAAAAAAAAGAAAAAAAGGGGGGGGGGGTTGGCCCAATCCAGTGACATGAATAGTCATGCTAATAGGTGGAACTAGTGAAAGGAAAAGAAGGTGAATAAGTCTATTATCATCAATAAAGGGGAAACTTTTATTTTGGAGCTGATGTTGAGTTTTGATGATTTAATAAACATAAGGATCTAACAAGGGATCATATCCTTGTTATTGGGACTGATGACACGATAAATGATATATAAACTTAGAGTGAGGAATATTTGTATGTCATTATCAAAAAAGGAGAAAATACTGTATTCTAGGTATTTTGATGATCCTCATAAATGCAGGGACGCGGACCCTAACAGAGTGCTCTCGTCCAGATTCAAAAAGGTGTACAACCATTATATGGCTGTCTTGTTAGGTTGGTTGGTAAAAACTGCAACGTACTTCACCAATAAGAAGGGAGAACAAGATTTTTTGTTGTAGTGGTCAAACTCTTGTTGGTTATTGATTTAACAACAGTAAACAAACAACGTTATTCATTAAAAAGAGATAGAGCTAGAAAGTCTTTTGAAGAACTCACAACGAACACACTGCGAAGGCACTTTTCTTAGATAGACTACATACATGGAAAAGTCAAAAGAGAGTTGCCGAAAAGTTGTCACATCTTACATGGTTGGTGCACAACTTTACACACTAGCAGGATCTCAGCCAATGTTATAGTCCCAAGGGGTTTGTATCCATTTGATAGTCTCTTCTCATAAGACACAAACTAAGATTTGGCAAACAAAGATATGAATTTCTGAAATTTCATAAGCTAACAAATAAGAAGCAATCTTCAATGGTAAACACTGCTCATACTCAACAAAGAGACCTGTTAGAGTGTTAAAGAGTGTTTGTTGTATTTTGAACTCTGTGTCTTATGTGGTTATAGTGTAAATTTACTCATAAGGATAGTAGATCGGTTTCTCGTCTGAGTGTTTAGTTTGAGTTGTATTAAATAAAGTTAGTTAGTCGAATCATCTACGATTTTGTCAATATTTTTACATCATTCTTTTGATGTTCTCTTAGGTAGAGTTTCCTAGGAATGTTAATTAAAGTTAGTTGATGTTTGGGTGCTGAAGATTTGCTGCTTGTTTAGCTCATACCTTCGACATCTAAGTTTGTTGCTAGAGTTAGCCGTGGTGGGTTCTTAATGTTTAGATGAATGGTGGCTAGAGTTAGCTGTGTTGGGTTCTTAAAGTCTAGATAAACTAGAGTTTGTTAATTTAGTGGTCAATAGGATTATTGCTTAGTTCGCTTTGTAGTAGAGTTGCTACAGTAAAGGGGAAGGAATTAAAGAGTTTTAATTCCAAGGTTTCAAGAGTTTGTAATCTGAGACTTTGCTCAATTTAAATGAAATGTAATTTGGGTTAAAATCATGTGAGTATAGGTCGTTGTTTTCACTGCCCTTGAGCAAGGAGATTTCCACATAAAATTATTTTGCCTGATTACGTTGAGCTATTTATTTTCCGCACTATTATTCTATCGGGGGACCTGATCCTGTGTTAGCTGGTAGACGCATATATTCCAATATATGGTATTAGATTGGGCTCTCTATTTTGTTAACACCAAGAGAGACATTCATGCAAAGAATGCACAACTCCATGAAACTTGCAAAGAGATTAGTCCCTTACTAGGCCACCTTTTTTTTATGGTCAGTTCTAGAGATTGTTGAATATTCGAAAGAGTGACAATCTCATGGCTTAGGACATTGAGGTATATAATGTTAATTGTGAAGGTCCTTATGTGCCATCTATGAAGGTAAAAGATTGAGATGTCACATCAGTCGTTCCCAAAACACTAAAGTAGTATAATGACTTTGACATAAGAAAGGTTGAGAAAAAAAAAAAGATAGGAAGTTATTGATGTGTGACATTGGAGTAAAAGAATATGATCTGATTTAATCTTGTGAATAAGACATGTAAATTTGGGACGGTTGAGAGTAATGTACGAGGGTACTGAGAAAACTAATAAATCTAAGCTAGATCTCTTCACTACTAAGTTTGAAAGTTTCACCATAAAAGAAGGTGAATCTATTAACAAAATGCATATTAGATTCTCCACCATTACAAATGTTGTTATTTTCCTAGAAGAACCCATCCCTACATGCAATCAAGTCATTACGATACTGGAAATTCTTCCCAGATATTGGACAAATGAATTTGTGATTGGCGATGAGACAAGGGACGCTGAAGTAGTGATACTAGATGCATTATTTGAACATCTTCAAGTTCATGAGATGTACTTAAAGAAGGATGGTATCATGAAGAAAGGTAGTCCTTACTAGGCTAAAAACTTAAATGACTTGACTTACAAGTGTTGTAAACTAGGGAAATTCATCAAAAATTGTGCTATGCAAAAGGGTGAGCACAAGAAAATGTCAACTGAAGAGGAGACAAGAAGAAAAGAAGGGACCAGTCAGTGGCAAGTCAAGTAGAAGAGAAACTGTTGATTATGGGGTGAAGAAAGCTCCAACACTCATTGAAATACCTCAAGTTATTCAGATGATTTTAAGAACACTGATGATGTTTTCATGTAAAAGTCAGACGATGAAGATGTAAATGAAGAGATAACCTTATCATACTTCAAGCAAAACATGAATACATTTTCCATTAGTAAATTGAAAAAGCTAGTTATTGTACCAATTGATTTGATCGGTGAGCTAACGATTGAGAATAACTTTCTGAACAATAGTCTAGACATCTCTCAAGATGAAAAAATTGCTTTAGTTACCCAAATATCTGATATTGAAAAACAAATAGTTCTAGAAGTTTAAAATCTATAGATGAATTCAAATACAAAAAAGGTGACTACAGTTTTAATAGGAAAAAAAAGATGCCAATAACTTTCAATTGCAGCTTGAAAAGATGCCAATAACTTTCAATTGCAGCTTGAAAATAAGTGACACACTACTGATATGAAGATGGAATAGGCTCTAGAAAGAAATCTTATGTTGGAGAGGGACATGGTCAATGTAAAAGAGGAACTGAACAAATCCCTCAAATGTGAATTTTCCTTACGTATCATCCTTTGTTGTGAATGAGACTGGCTCACACCTTCTAACACCTTCATACATGAGTATTCTTTTAACATAGTAGCTTAGGTGTAAGTGAGACTTGTCTCACTTTATTTAACACCCATTCTGGTCACTTGCTTACCTTAGACCCTTTTAATTATGTTATAACTCATGTTACTTACTTACTTTAGTGTAGTAGATTCATATCATCGTTTATGGACGATGAGCACTTCATTCAAAGCGTTTCATGAGTTCGTATGTCATTCTTTTAGAGCATGTTAGGAGTTTCCCAATAAGTTGCGTGCCCTTGATTATGGGTTAAATGAATTAGTTTAGAAGTGCATATATTATTATTTGATACTCTAACTACACATGATTGGCATATGATTAGTATTGGCGTCAACTTTTGAATATTAAACTACATAATCATTTTTGTTGGCATGTGCAAATTCCACGTATGTTCATAGTTAAATTTAATATGTATGAACAATTAGCCAATCTTTTAATTATTTAACATAATATTATATTCATTTATATACATCACTTTTAGATAATGTATTGTTAGCCATTTTATTGGCATACGATTAGTATTGGCATAAACAATTGGGCATAGATTTCATAACCATATTTGTTGGCATAAGCAAATTTTCATGTGCAACATGCTTAAGTTTTTATACATTAAACATTAGCCAATCTTTTACTTATTTTGAGATAACATTATAGCCAATTCCCATTTAAATTTTGAACAATGTTTTTGTTAGCCATTTTATTGACATAAGGCAAACATTCACTGAATTTATGATTTCACGGAGATCCTTTTTAGCTAACCTTATAACATAACTTTAGGCATAACGTTTTTTTAAAATTCTTGGACAGCTTAATATTAGAATTTTATTAATATATCATCTTTATAACGTCATATTAACAGCAACTGTGCACAAGATACCGTACCGTATTCATACATAACATTTTCGGACATATCTTTAACATAGTATAATTCTTTTAATTCACATAATAAGACTTAGCATCAAACGAGTCCAATTAATAGATTCATTCAATCATTATTCAATCAAATACACATTAAGATCATCCAGCACAACATACCAACAATATGATTTCTAACCTGATCAACATTGAAATCGTAACAAGGATACTAGGGAAAGGAGTTTGACAAGAATGACGGGAAGAATCCCAAGTTTTCAAGATCTTTGAATCATTCAAAAGAAAGTTCTCTTGGAGAAAGAATTCCATGACACAAATCCCATATTTTAAGTAGAACTTAATCTATGAAGACTACCTTGAACGAACATTGAAGAAACCTTGAAAAATAGTCTAAGAAATTTTCTGTTTCTTCTTGCGTTTTATTAACTATTTTTCTCACGCTTTTTTCTGGTTTTAGTCGTGTCATTATTTGAGTTTGAACGTGGTTTTTATGTTTAGGAACTCAACTTGACTTATTCATCTTGGGGTTTAATAATTTAATTAAATAAATTAATTAACTAATTACTAAAAAACCCTCCAAAGTTAACTAAACATAGGAGAATGATGACTTGACCTAAAATCTGAAATTTTGGTGTTGACTATGGTTTAGGTCAACATTTTGAATTTTTAAATAATTAATTAAATCCTTAATTTAATTAATTTATGGACATAGGGTAAGTACTAAAGTACCCCTAAGTCATTGGAACAATAATTAACCCTTTAGGACCATCCTAGGTTAAGTACTAGGATGTTTCTTGCATTATACTAGGTTAGCATAAGGATTTCGGTTTGACCCCTTTAATTTAATTAATTAAATGTATAATTTAATTAATTAAGTAACCTATGGTAATTACTAAAGTACCCTTAAGTCGTTATAACCATAACTAATCCTTTGGATCATCCTAGGTTAAATACTAGGTTGTCTTTTTCTTGTCTTAACTGAAATCTTGAAACTTTTTTGTTATTTCGGTTTTGACCCTTTTAATTAGTTAATTAAGCTGATAAATTAATTAATTAGATAGCCTAGGGTACTTAATAAAGTATACCTATGTTTTTAGGACCTTAACTAACTCTTTGGGCCATCCTAGGTGAGGTACTAGGTTGTCCCTTTCTTGTCTTAACCCAAATCTGAAAATCTCCTTTGCAATTATGGTTTTAGCTCTTTTAAATTAATTAATTAATTTGCTAAATAAATTAATTAGGGGATTACTAAATTACCCCTTAATGTATAGGATCATAACTAACATTTTAGACCATCCTAGGTTAGGTACTATGTTGTCTTTTTATCTAGTACTAGGTTAGTGTCAACCCGGTTTTGGTCCCAGGTTGTCGGGTGCACTAGTGGGTCCATTTAAGTTAGTCCTAGGTTAGTTAGCTATTTGGGGCTGTAGGTTAGAGTCTAAAATTTTTTTGGAAGTTAGGCGCCACATGGATCGGTCCCTTATGCACATTTTTGTCCGTTTAACTACCCTAACCGAATTCGGTTAGGGTGGTCCCCTCCTTTGGTGCTTCTTCACATGTCTTACATGTGCTTGCAAATGGGTTGGTTGTACTTTCCTAACTAACTATTATTTATGGTTCCTTTGGGAATGTTTACTTATTGTCCCGAGGATCCTCACTATGTCCTTGGGCACTGCTTATTCTACATGATCATCTTAATTGATCATGTGACATGGTATCTAGGCTTGACACTTGGATGCCTCATACCTTTTTGTGAGTTAAAGGAAAATACATTTTAGTTTAGGGTCTTCATATCAGGTATATTCATTGAACAACAATCTTTGATTGGGGTATGACAACCCAAAAATTATATTTCTTATTCGTATATAGAAAATTGGCTAATATCCCCTAGCCAATTTTTCTATACAATGCCCAATATTTCTCAATATTGGGCACCCCTAATTGGCTATCCTAAGGGCATACTGGCTCTTCATTAGCCATATGATTTTCCGGAATGTTACATTATCCCCCCCCCTTAGGAACATTCATCCCGGAATTACACTTATATATCATTTAAACAAAGAGAGTGACTTTCGAAAACACATTAACATGCTTCAAACTTAAATCTTTGTGAATATCTGAATCACACTTATCTGCATGATGCATAACGTTTATGCTTATCTAAAACTTCATATTTTAGATCGAGGAACTTCCTTCTCAATCACACTTAACTTAATGCACATCACAAATCATGCAGCACAGAAAACATGCCTATGCTACAATAAAACAACAACATAAAATGCAACATAACATTGTTTTAACTCACATGGTTCTGTTTTAAGACACACGAATAGGGACTTACCACAACAAATCCACTAAAGCACTTAAACTTAGAGTTTCTTACAGATAAACCAGAATTAGGAAGAGTATATCTAACCTCTTAAATATCATTTGATTGGCCTTAAGATCTAAACATAATGACACCCAACTTAATTTCCAAGGGACTTGTCTCACTATTCCATCAACTTCTATACATACCCCTTCGGCCATATCACTATATCCTATAGGAGTACCTACTAACATTTCATGTAAGATCTCAGGAAGTAAGTCAAATTAATTAGAATACAAAGGAGTAACCATAGACAAGGTAGATCCAGTATCTAATAATGCATAAACATAAAAGGATAAGACAAGCAAGTTGCCATTATCCACACCCGCAGAATTCTCTTGTTCCTCTCTTCCTTTCAATGCATAGAACTTGTTTCATTTGGGGGGTTCGGCTACAAAATTTTCTTGAGGTTGAGCATGTGCCTTGACCTGTGGGATTTTAAACACTCCCTTCTCATTTTAACTCAACTTATTTTGAAACTGAAGCCTTACTACCCTTTCTATAGTCTAATATAGCATAACACTTAAGGATGAAATCCATGTCTAAGCCATGTTTTTGAGTTGGTATGCAGCCAAATCCATGTCCAAGTCATGTTCTTGAGTTGGTATGCAGCCAACGTATCCTTCTCCTCCTCATTAATACTTATAGCAGTCTTTTACATATTACCATGCATTCACCTCCATGCAAACAGCCACACTCACCACACGTCTTTCGTCCACGTTGGGCATTTCCATTATATCCCTTTCTTGGCAAGGCTAGATCTTGATTCCGGCGTCTTAGACAACTAGGACATCCTAATTATTGTGTGTATCCCTATAGGTGCTCACACAAGAAGGAAGTTAGATACTTAGAATGACACAAAGTATGAAAGCTCAAGATAGCATGATAAAGAGTAGAAGAAGGGAGAAATTTCCTATCATTGCATAGTCTCTAAGTCATGATTGTGGCGTGCTTAACAACCATAAGGTAGAAACAACGTAACGTGGTTTTGTTGAGATTTGTTCCCAAGTAATTTAACCTCATGATCTAATACAAAGTTTATCACGACCAGGATTCTAGAATACGGATCATAACCGGCGTCGTTGATCTCTCAAAGTTCTCACACAAGCCTTATCTTTCATTCATCACATTCATTTAGTTAAATTAGCAAAAAAATTAAAACTTTTAATATGTATGGAGTGTAAATATACCTCATATAATTATTAACTTGATACATCATATACTAAGATCAACATAAGAGAACAATCATCTAACATAAAGAATCAATTCGAAACTGAAGATGAATATATCATAAATAGTTCGCCAAATATGGCCTTACTAGAAAGCTTCAAAATGAAGGTGTGAAAGAAATGCTAGGGACAACATCCACTACTTTTGTCTAATAATAAGGCTAGACTAAATATGTAGCATCCTCGAAATCATGAGGACCTACCAAATGGTTTGGAGAAACACTGAACTCCAAACCGGTGCAAGTGTCGTCAACCTGTCCTCTGACCTGCACCTCTAAAAATAGTAAATAGTAGGGGGTTAGTACACCACTTGTACTATGTTTGGGTGAATGCACACATACACATCAAGCTATGCATGATCAATGAAAGCTCTTCCTAAGCAATATACCTTTTCTGGGAAGTCTAGTCATTAGACTTTCCTAATTCGTTAGTTTGGAATTGTGGTATGAATATCATGTGTTTTAATGTATTCAAATCACACAACTTATTTTATATTTGATTAAAAAACATTATTATCATCAACATAATATTAGAACAACTCGGGGGAAGATTTGAGATTTTGGATCCTCTTAGGCCGAGAGCTACTCTTTGTACACTTAGATTATTTTTCAGTCTTTTTCTTCTTTTGTTGTGTAGTTCAAATATTCTTTTGGTGTGATGTTTAAAATGCAAATGCAATGATTCATTGTAGTCTCATACCCACAATGAATCAATGTAAGTAATTCAAGGACTAAGGAATGATTTCCCTACCTTATAATGAGTCATTCTTTACACTATATATTCATTACCTTTCATAAACAATTCTCTATTGATCATGCCATTGATTTCATTGCTTTCATATTTTATATATAATACATTTCATATACACGAGACTTTGGAATCGTTAATGTAGCATAAGACATCTCAAGTGAGGGCCCAACATATGGGACCTCAACCCGAGGGCCTTCTTTAGCAAATACAGAGACTGCTTCATTTGTTCATTCGTACTTTAGATTATTCATTTAATTCATTCGTAGGCTAATGTAAACACCACCTATACCTAGGATGAAGCTTAAGACTCTCATCGGGATCATGAAGTGCAATGACCAAGAATGACCTAATGTCATTAATTGAATCTTATTTCACCTCTTGACTGTCTTGCACAAAGACCTTCGGTATCGTTCATTTCATTATCTTTCATACCACGAGGAACTCCAACCTTAACCGACATAGATAATGTGAGCATCATGAAATCCAATGTCTACCCCACACTGAAAAAAGGTGGAATCACCGGCCAAAGTGACCTAAAACATGCTAGAGTATATGGGAATTGAACCCTGACAGAACCTTATATTGTAAGTATAGGTTCGAAGACTAGGAGATATAAGTAGACCCATACCCGACATGCCGGATAGTATCATCTCATGAGAATTACGTGAATCTCCGCCCTTCCCGAAAGAAGGATTCACCGCTCAAAGCTAGCCTATCGTTGCTCAGTATAAAGTTCCATTTCATTCAACTCATACGTCATGGAAACGTGCTTCTAGTATGAGGACATCATAGCTCAATATATCATTTCATATCTCATCATTAGTATTAAGTATACATCAGTCTCAATACTTTCATTAGAGTGTACATAGAGAATGGTCTTCATTATCTTTAAACTCTCATAGGTGAGTACGTTTTGGTAACATTTACTTAGGCTCATTGGAGATTTCTCTCATCTTTCACATTAGCCTCTTATCATGTTGTCACCACATTCATTAACGTTAGCACATTTGCTTTTCATAATTACTCACCCCTTTACGTGAATGTTCATTTCTTCTTTATCTTCTAGTATTGACTCAAGTATTATGGAGGCTTGCATCTAGGTTGAGATTTACTTACTCTATTGATGACTCGTCATCCTTAGTTTAAATTGATGAAATGTGAGCTTTCCTTACATATCATCCTTTGTTGTTAATGAGACTGACTCACACCTTCTAACACCTTTATATGTAAGTATTCTTTTAACATAGTAGCTTCGGTGTAAGTGAGACTTGTCTCCCTTCCTTTAACACCCCTTTCTGGTCACTTACTTACTTTAGACCCATTTAATTATGTTATAACTCACGTTACTTACTTACTTTAGTGCAGTAGATTCATATTATCTTTTATGGAGGATGAACACTTCATTGAATGAGTTTCATGAGTTCATATGTCATTCTTTTAGAGCATGATGGGAGTTGTCCCAATGAATTGCATGACCTTGATTATGGGTTCATTGAATCAGTTTTGAAGTGCTTATATTATCATTTGATACTCTAACTACATAAGATTGACATATGATTAGTAATGGCCTCAACCTTGAATATTAAACTACACAACCATTTTTTTTTTTGCATTTGCAATTTCTACGTATGTTCATATTTAAATTTAATATGTATGAACCATTAGCCAATCTTTTAATTATTTAACATAATATTATATCCATTTACATACATCACTTTTAGACAATGTATTGTTAGCCATTTTATTGGCATACGATTAGTATTGACATAAACAATTGGGCATAGATTTAATAACCATATTTGTTTGCATAAGCCAATTTTCATGTGCAACATGCTTAAGTTTTTATACATTTTATTTCATCCAATCTTTTACTTATTTAGATATAACATTATAGACAATTCCCATTTTGAATTTTTAACAATGTTTTTGTTAGCCATTTTATTGACATAAGACAAACATTCACTCAAATTATGATTTCACGGAGATCCTTTTTAGCTAACCTTATAACATAACTTTAGGAATAGCATTTTTTTTAAGATCTTTGACAGCATCATTTTTGAATTTGATGAATATATCATTTTATAAAGTCATATTAAAAGCAAGTGTGCACAACAAACCGAAACATCTTCATACATAAAATTTTCGGACATATATAATTCTTTTAATTCACATAATAACACTTAGAATCAAACGAGTAATAGATTCATTCAATCATTATTCAATAAAATACACATTAAGATAAGCCAGAACCACATACAAACAACATGATTTCTAACCTGTTAAACATTGAAATCGTAACAAGGGTACAAGTGAAAGGAGTTCGACAAGAATGACGGGAAACAGCCCTAGTTTTCAAGATCTTTGAATCATTCGAAAGAAAGTTCTCTTGAAGAAAGAATTCCATGAGAGAAAACGCGTACCTTAAGTAGAACTTAATCTAAGAAGACCACCTTGAACGAACCTTGATGAAACATTGAAGAAACCTTGAAAAATTGTCTAAGAAATTTTCTGTTTTTTTCTTGCGTTTTGTTCAATATTTTTCTCACCATTGTTTTCTGGTTTTAATCGTGGATTTGTTTGAGTTTGAAAGTGGTTTTTATGTTTAGTAACTGACATTTACTTTTTCAACTCAGGGTATAATAAGTTAATTAAATAAATTAATTAACTAATTACTAAAAACCCCTCCTAAGTGGACTAAACATAGGAGATTGTTGACTTGACCTAAAATCTGAAATTTTGATGTTGACTATGGTTTAGGTAAACATTTTGACTTTATATTAATTAATTAAATCCTTAATTTAATTAATTTAGGGACCTAGTGTAAGTACTAAAGTACCGCTAAGTCATTGGAACCATAATCAACCCTTTAGGACCATCCTAGGTTAAGTACTGGGATGTTTCTTGCATTATACTAGTTTAGCATACAAATTTCGGTTTGCCAACTTTAAGATAATTAATTAAATGTATAATTTAATTAATTAAGTAACCTAGGGTAATTACTAAAGTACCCTTAAGTCGTTATAACCATAACTAATCCTTTGGACCATCCTAGGTTAAATACTAGGTTGTCTTTTTCTTGTCTCAACCGAAATCTTGAAACTTCTTTGTGATTTCGGTTTTGACCCTTTAAATTAATTAAGTAGCCTATGGTACTTAATAAAGTATCCCTAAATTTTTAGGACCTTAACTAACTCTATGGACCATCCTAGGTTAGGTACTAGGTTGTCCCTTTCTTGTCTTAACCAAAATCTGAAAATTTCCTTTGTATTTTTTGTTTTAGTCCTTTTAAATTAATTAAGTAGCCTATGGTACTTAATAAAGTATCCCTAAATTTTTAGGACCTTAACTAACTCTATGGACCATCCTAGGTTAAATACTAGGTTGTCTTTTTCTTGTCTCACCCGAAATCTTGAAACTTCTTTGTGATTTCGGTTTTGACCCTTTAAATTAATTAAGTAGCCTATGGTACTTAATAAAGTATCCCTAAATTTTTAGGACCTTAACTAACTCTATGGACCATCCTAGGTTAAATACTAGGTTGTCTTTTTCTTGTCTCACCCGAAATCTTGAAACTTCTTTGTGATTTCGGTTTTGACCCTTTAAATTAATTAAGTAGCCTATGGTACTTAATAAAGTATCCCTAAATTTTTAGGACCTTAACTAACTCTATGGACCATCCTAGGTTAAATACTAGGTTGTCTTTTTCTTGTCTCACCCGAAATCTTGAAACTTCTTTGTGATTTCGGTTTTGACCCTTTAAATTAATTAAGTAGCCTATGGTACTTAATAAAGTATCCCTAAATTTTTAGGACCTTAACTAACTCTATGGACCATCCTAGGTTAAATACTAGGTTGTCTTTTTCTTGTCTCACCCGAAATCTTGAAACTTCTTTGTGATTTCGGTTTTGACCCTTTAAATTAATTAAGTAGCCTATGGTACTTAATAAAGTATCCCTAAATTTTTAGGACCTTAACTAACTCTATGGACCATCCTAGGTTAAATACTAGGTTGTCTTTTTCTTGTCTCACCCGAAATCTTGAAACTTCTTTGTGATTTCGGTTTTGACCCTTTAAATTAATTAAGTAGCCTATGGTACTTAATAAAGTATCCCTAAATTTTTAGGACCTTAACTAACTCTATGGACCATCCTAGGTTAAATACTAGGTTGTCTTTTTCTTGTCTCACCCGAAATCTTGAAACTTCTTTGTGATTTCGGTTTTGACCCTTTAAATTAATTAAGTAGCCTATGGTACTTAATAAAGTATCCCTAAATTTTTAGGACCTTAACTAACTCTATGGACCATCCTAGGTTAAATACTAGGTTGTCTTTTTCTTGTCTCACCCGAAATCTTGAAACTTCTTTGTGATTTCGGTTTTGACCCTTTAAATTAATTAAGTAGCCTATGGTACTTAATAAAGTATCCCTAAATTTTTAGGACCTTAACTAACTCTATGGACCATCCTAGGTTAAATACTAGGTTGTCTTTTTCTTGTCTCACCCGAAATCTTGAAACTTCTTTGTGATTTCGGTTTTGACCCTTTAAATTAATTAAGTAGCCTATGGTACTTAATAAAGTATCCCTAAATTTTTAGGACCTTAACTAACTCTATGGACCATCCTAGGTTAAATACTAGGTTGTCTTTTTCTTGTCTCACCCGAAATCTTGAAACTTCTTTGTGATTTCGGTTTTGACCCTTTAAATTAATTAAGTAGCCTATGGTACTTAATAAAGTATCCCTAAATTTTTAGGACCTTAACTAACTCTATGGACCATCCTAGGTTAAATACTAGGTTGTCTTTTTCTTGTCTCACCCGAAATCTTGAAACTTCTTTGTGATTTCGGTTTTGACCCTTTAAATTAATTAAGTAGCCTATGGTACTTAATAAAGTATCCCTAAATTTTTAGGACCTTAACTAACTCTATGGACCATCCTAGGTTAAATACTAGGTTGTCTTTTTCTTGTCTCACCCGAAATCTTGAAACTTCTTTGTGATTTCGGTTTTGACCCTTTAAATTAATTAAGTAGCCTATGGTACTTAATAAAGTATCCCTAAATTTTTAGGACCTTAACTAACTCTATGGACCATCCTAGGTTAGGTACTAGGTTGTCCCTTTCTTGTCTTAACCAAAATCTGAAAATTTCCTTTGTATTTTTTGTTTTAGTCCTTTTAAATTAATTAATTAATTTTCTAAATAAATTAATTAGGTAACCTAGGGGAATTAATAATGTACCCCTTAGTTGATACGGCCATAACTAACATTTTAGACCATCCTAGTTAGGTACTATGTTTTCTCTTTAACTAGTACTAGGTTAGTGTCAACCCGGTTTTGGTCCTAGGTTGTCGGGTGAACTAGTGGGTCCATTTCGGTTAATCCTAGTTATTTAGCTATTTGGGGCAGTACGTTAGAGTATAAAAATTGTAATGAAGATAGGCCCCACATGGAGTGGTCCCTTATGCACGTTTTTGTCTCTTTAACTACCATAATAGAATTTGGTTAGGGTTGTCCCCTCCTTTGGTGCTTCTTCACATGTCTTGGACATGTGCTTGCAAATGGGTTGGTTATACTTTACTAACTAACTATTATTGATGTTTCTTTGGGAATGTTTACTTATTGTCCCAAGGATCCTTACTATGTCCTTGGGCACTGCTTACTCTGCATGATCATTTTAATTGATCATGTGACATGGTATCTAGGCTTGACACTTGGATACCTCATACCTTTTTGTGAGTTAAAGGAAAAAGCATTTTAGTTTAGGATCTTCATTGTAGGTAATTTATTGAACAACAATCTTTGATGGGGGTATGACAATCCAAAAAGTATATTTCTTGTTTTGTATACAGAAAATTGGCTAATATTCCTTAGCCAATTTTCTATACTATGGTCAATATTTCTCAATATTGGGCATTGGGGTCCCTATGTAACCCTAATAGTCTATCGTAAGGGCATACTGGCTCTTCATTAGCCATGATTTTCCGGATAGTTACATTATCTTCCCTTAGGAACATTCGTCCCCGAATGACACTTATATATCATTTAAAAAAAGAGGGTGACTTTCGAAAACACTTTAACATGCTTGAAACTTTAATCTTTGTGAATATCTGAATCACACTTATCTGGATGATGCATAACATTCAAGCTTATCTGAAACGTCATATTTAAGATCGAGGAACTTCCTTCTCAATCACACCTAACTTAATGCACATCACAAATCATGCAACACAGAAAACATTCCTATGCTACGATAAAACAACTACATAAAATGCAACATAATTTCTTTTTAACTCACGTGGTTCTATTAAACGATACACGATTAGGGACTTACCGCAACAAATCCACTAAAGCACTTAAAACTCAGAGTTTCTTACAGATAAACCAGAATTAGGAAGAGTATATGTAACCTCTTAAATAAAATATGGTTGGCCTTAAGATTTGAACCTTATGACACCCAACTTAATTTCAAAGGGACCTTCCACTATGCCATCAACTTCTATACATACCCCTTCGGCCATAACGCTATCTCCTATGGGAGTACTATTTAGAAATGGTTCATGTAAGATCTCAGGAAGTAAGTCAAATTGATTAGCCAACAAAGGAGTAAGCATAGACAAGGTAGATCCTGGATCTAATAATGCAGAAACATGAAAAAATAAGACAAGCAAGTTACCATTATCCACATCCACAGAATTCTCTTGTTCCTCTCTTCTTTTCAACACATAGAACTGGTTTCTTTCGGGGTGTTCGGCTAAAGAATTTTGCTGAGGTTGAGCATCTGCCTTGACCTTTTGGATTTGAACCACACCCTTCTCATTATAACTCAACTTATTTGGCAGCTGAAGCCTTACTACCCTATTTCTATAGTCTATTATAGCATAACACATAAGAAGCAAATCCATGCCTAAGCCATGTTGTTGAGTTGGTATGCAGCCAAATTCATGTCTAAGGAGTGTTCTTGAGTTATTATGAAAGCCAACATATCCTTCTCCTCATCGTTAATACTAATAGAAGTCTTTTAGACATTACCATGCTTTCACCTCTATGCGAAAAGCAACACTCACCACACGTCTTTCGTCCACATTGGGCATTTCCATTATGTCCTTTTCTTGGGAAGGTTAGATCTTGATTCTGGCGTCTTGGACAACTTGGCCATCCTAATTCTTGTGTGTATACGTATACGTGCTCACACAAGAAGGAAGTTAGATACTTAGAATGACACAAAGCGTCAATGCTTTAGATAGCACGATAAAGAGTAGAAGAAGGGAGAATTTCCTATCATTGCGTAGTCTCTAGGTCATGATTGTGGCGTGCTTCACAACCATAATCTAGAAACTACGTAACGTGGTTGTGTTGAGATTTAGTTCATAGGTAATTTAAACTCATGGTATGATACCAAGTTTATCACGACCCAGATTCTGCAATACGGATCGTAACCGGCGTCGTTGACAGCTCAATGGTCGCAGACAAGCCTCATTTTGCATTCATCACATTTATCTAGTTAAATTTGCGAAAAATTTAAAACTTTTAATATTTATGAAGTATACATGTACTTCATATAATTATTAAATTCGTACATCATATACTATTATAAACATAAGAGAACAACCATCTAACATAAAGAATCTATTCGAAACTTAAGATGAATAAACATAAATAGTTCACCAAACACGGCCTTATTACAAAGCTTCAAAAGGAAGGTGTGAAATAAACTCTAGGGACAACATCCACTAGTTATTCTTAAAATAAGGCTAGACTAAATCTGTAGCATCCTTGAAATCATTAGGACAAGCCAAATGGTTTGGAGAAAAGTTGAAGTCCAAACAACTACAACTGTCGTCAAACTGTCCTATGACCTGCACCTATAAAAATAGTAAATAGTAGGGGGTTAGTACACCACTAGAACTAAGTATGGGTGTATGCACACATACAGATCAAGCTATGCATGATCAATGAAATCTCTTCCTAAGCAACATGCCATTTGTGGAAAGTATAGTCATTAGACTTTACTTATTCGTTAGTTGTGAATTTTGTTATGAATATGATGCATTTTAATGCATTTAAAGGACACAAATCATTTTCTTTTTGATTAAAAAGATTAATATCATCAACATAATTTTAGAACAACTCTAGAGAAGATTTGAGATTTTGATCCTCTTAGGCAGAGAGCTACTCTTTGTACACTTAGATTATTTTTGAGTCTTCTTCTTCTTGTTGTTGTGTAGTTCAATAACTCTTTTGGTCCTATTTTAACTTACAAATGCAAGGATTCATAGTAGTCCCATACCCACAATGAATCGATGTAAGTAATCCAAGGACTAAGGAATGATTTCCCTACCTTATAATGAATCATTCTTTACACTATATATTCATTACCTTTCATAAGCAATTCGCTATTGATCATGCCATTGATTTAATTACTTTCATATTTTATATATAATACATTTCATATACACGAGACATTGGAATCGTTAATGTAGCATAAGACATCTCAAGTGAGGGCCCAACATATAGGACCTCAACCCGAGTGCCTTCTTTAGCAAACATAGATTCTGCTTCATTTGTTCATTCGTACATCACATTATTCATTTCATTCATTCGTAGGCTGATGTAAACACCAACCATACCTAGGATGAAGTTTAAGACTCTCATCGGGATCATAAAGTGGAATGACCAAGAATGACCTAATGTAATTACTTGAATCGGATTTCACCTCTTGATTGTCTTGCACAAACACCTTGGGTATCGTTCATTTCATTATCTTTCGTACCATAATGAATTCCAACCTTAACTGACATAGATCATGTGAGAATCATGAAATCCAGTGTCTACACCACACTGAAATGAGGTGGAATCACCGGCCAAAGTGACCCAAAAGATGCTAGCGTACATGGGAATTTAACCCCGCCAGACCCCTATATTGGCATTATAGGTTCGAAGACTAGGAGATATAAGGAGACCCATACCCGGCATGCCAGACAGTATTATCTCATGAGAGTTACGTGAACCTCCGCCCTTCTCGAAAGAAGGCATCACCACTCATAGCTAGCCTATCGGTGATCTGTATAAAGTTCCATTTCATTCAACTCATACGTCATGGAAGCTGGCTTCTAGTATGAGGACATCATAGTTCAGTAGATCAATTCTCGTCTCATCATTACTATTAAGTATACATCAGTCTCAATACTTTTATTACAGTGTACATAGAGACTGGTCTCTTCATTATCTTTATACTCTCATAGGTGAGTACGTTTTGGTAACATTTACTTAGGATCATTTGAGATTGCTCTCATCTTTCACATTAGTCTTTTATCATGTTGTCACCACATTCATTAACGTGAATGTCCATTTCTTCTTTATCTTCTAGTATTGACTCAAGTATTATGGAGGCTTGCTTCAAGGTTGACATTTACTTACTCTATTTATGACTCGTCATCCTTACATTACATTGATGAAATGTGCATTTTCCTTACATATCATCCTTTGTTGTTAATGATACTGGCTCACACATTCTAACACCTTCATACGTGAGTATTCTTTTAACATAGTAGCTTAAGTGTAAGTGAGACTTGTCTCACTTCCTTTAACACCCCATTCTGGTCTCTTACTTACTTTATACCCCTTTAATTATTTTATAACAAACGTTACTTACTTACTTTAATGTAGTAGATGCATAACATCTTTTATGGACGATGAGCAGTTCATTCAAAGAGTTTTATGAGTTCATATGTCATTCTTTTAGAGCATGTTGGGAGTTGTTCCAATGAGTGGCATGACCTTTATTATTGGTTCATTGAATTAGTTTAGAAGTGATTATATTATAATTTGATACTCTAACTACACAAGATTGGCATATGATTAGTATTGGCCTCAACCTTTGAATATTAAACTACATAACCATATTTATTGGCATGTGCCAATTCTACGTATGTTCATATTTAAATTTAATATGTATGAACCATTAGCCAATTTTTTAATTATTTAACATAATATTATAGCCATTTACATACATCACTTTTAGACAACGTATTGTTAGCCATTTTATTGGCGTACGATTAGTATTGGCATAAACAATTGGGCATAGATTTCATAACCATATTTGTTGGCATAAGCCAATTTTCATGTGCAACATGCTTATGTTTTTATACATTATACATAAGCCAATCTTTTACTTATTTATATATAACATTATAGACAATTCACATATAAATTTTGAAAAATGTTTTTGTTAGTTATTTTATTGACATAAGGCAAATATTCACTCAAATTATGATTTTACGGAGATCCTTTTTAGCTAACCTTATAATATAACTTTAGGCATAACGTTTTTTTAAACAACTTGAACAGAATCATATTAGAATTTGATGAATATATCATCTCTATAACATCATATTAACAGCAACTGCGCACAACAGACCGTAACATCTTCATACAATACATTTTCGGACATATCTTTAACATAGTATAATTCTTTTTATTCACATAATAACACTTCGCATCAAACGAGTCCAATTAATAGTCTCATTCAATCATTATTCAATAAAATACACATTAAGATTAGCAAGCACCACATACCAACAACATGATTTCTAGCCTATTCAACATTGAAATCGTTACAAGGATACAAGGCAAAGGAGTTCGACAAGAATGACGGGAAGCAGCCCTAGTTTTCAAGATCTTTGAATCATTAGAAAAAAAGTTCTCTTGCAGAAGAATTCAATAAGAGAAAACCCATAACTTAATTAGAACATAATCTTCAAAGACCACCTTGAATAAACCTTGAAGAAACCTTGAAAAATTGTCTAAGAAATTTTCTATTTTTTTCTTGTGTTTTTTCACTGTCTTTCTCGCGCTTGTTTTCTGGTTTTAGTCGTGTATTTGTTTGAGTTTGAAACTAGTTTTTAGGCTTAGGAACAGACCTTGACTTATTAAACTTAGGTTTTAATAGGTTAATTTAATAAATTAATTGACTAATTACTAAAAACCCCTCCTAAGTTGACTAAACTTAGGAGAATGTTGACTTGACCTAAAATCTGAAATTTTGGTGTTTAGTATGGTTTAGGTCAACATTTTTACTTTATATTAATTAATTAAATCCTTAATTTAATTAATTTAGGGACCTAGGGTAAGTACTAAAGTACCCCTAAGTCATTGGAACCATAATCCACCCTTTAGGACCATCCTACGTTAAGTACTAGGATGTTTCTTGCATTATACTAGGTTAGCATTAGAATTTCGGTTTGACCCCTTTAATTTAATTAATTACGTAACCTAGGTAAATTACTAAAGTACCCTTAAGTCATTATAACAATAACTAATCCTTTGAACCATCCTAGGTTAAATATTAGGTTGTCATTTTTCTTGTCTCAACAGAAACATGAAACTTCTTTGTGATTTCGGTTATGACCCTTTAAATTAATTTATTAAGATTCTAAATTAATTAAATAATACTAGGGTACTTAATATAGTATCCCAAGTTGTTAGGACCTTAACTAACTCTTTGGACCATCCTAGGTTAGGTACTAGGTTGTCCGTTTCTTGTCTTAACAAAAATCTGAAAATTTCCTTTGTAATTTTTGTTTTAGCCCTTTTAAATTAATTAATTAATTTTCTAAATAAATTAGTTAGGTAATCTAGAGGAAATAATAAAGTACCCCTTAGTTGATAGGACCATAATTAACCTTTTGGACCATCCTAGTTTAGGTACTATGTTGTCTCTTTAACAAGTGCTAGGTTAGTGTTAACCCGGTTTTGGTCACAGGTTGTCGGGTGCACTAATGGATCCAATTCGGTTAGTCCTAGGTTAGTTAGCTGTTTCGAGAATCAGGTTAGAGTATAAAATTTTTTAGTCAATTAGTCCCCACATGAAGTGGTCCCTTATGCACGTTTTTGTCCCTTTAACTACCCTACCGAATTCGGTTAGGGTGGTCCCCTCCTTTGGTGCTTCTTCACATGTCTTGCACATGTGCTTGCAAATGGGTTGGTTGTACTTACCTAACTAACTATTATTTATTGTTCCTTTGGGAATGTTTACTTATTTTCCCAAGGATCCTCACTATGTCCTTGGGGACTGCTTACTCTTTATGATCATTTTTATTGATCATGTGACATTGTATCTAGGCTTGACACTTGAATGCCACATACCTTTTTGTGAGTTAAAGGAAAAAGCATTTTAGTTTAGGGTCTTCATTGCAGGTACATTTATTGAACAACCATCTTGGATTGGGGTATGACAACCCAAAAAGTATATTTCTCATTTGTATATAGAAATTTGGCTAATATCTCTTAGTCAATTTTTCTATACTATGCCCAATATTTCTCAATATTCGGAATTGGGGTGCCTATGTACCCCAATAGGATATACTAAGGGCATAATAACTCTTCATTAGCCATATGATTTTCCGGAATGTTACATTACCCAAGTCCTTGGATTCTTTAAGAGAAGATATCTTAGATTCAAAGCGCCGAGAAAGAGTCACAAGAACTTTCTACACAATTCATTTTTCTGTAAATTCTTCACAAAGAAGTCTAATGTTATTAAAAATTAAGGAGATCCAGGAAGCATACTTATTGTTTCATCCTCCGGCAAATTCAAGGACTCTAACTCTCTTTTTAGGTACAACACTTGCATTTGACATGTTCTATCAGTGCCATGATATTCTTCTTTCAACCTATCCTAAACCTCTTTTGCTATTTTGCAGGTCATGATTTTGTAAAACACAGAATTTAGCACAACATTAAGCATAAGAAACTTGGCTTTAAGTTTCTTTGCCTTCTCTTCGTTGTTGGATTTGATCTGAGCCAAGGTAGGATTTGTTGGCAGAGCAGCAAGTGGTTTATGTTGATTTTAATTGGCTCCCCCTTCTCCTCCACTGCTTTTTCATTTGAAAAAGCAAGATAACTCTTTTATTTTGCTCCACTTCTTTTGCTTTTGAAAAGTATGGTGGCAGTGTGTTGTTGGAAAGGAACCTTTTCCATTTGTCTTTAAGTTTAATAAAGTTTTTGTCGCCTTTGGCTACTGTTAGAGATAAGATCCTGATAAGATGTTGATTGGATCTCCTTGGATTTTTGTGAAGAATTTCATTCCTTCATTTTGATCATATTAACAAAGATTCCATCTATTTGAGACTCCTTTGTTTCTTTCTTAATAATTCTGATCCTTTGGATCTCTATTAGAAAGACTAATTATTCCGGTTTTAAGACCTCAATTAGAATATTAATCAAATGGGTTTAGGTATGAATTTGCTAAAGCCTTTGGATTTAGCATGTCACCATTATCATCACTTTGAGAGGATGCTTCCTCAAGAAGTTGATTAATAGCAACTTCATCTGCATTGTCATCCAATTCAGACAGAGCCTTTTCAAGTCTCTTCTTTAACTCACTCTTTGAGGGTGAGGCCTTTGAAATTGTCTTCTTGTTTGAAGACGTAGGTGTCTCCTTTTTTGCCGGATACCAGCCTTTGACTTGGATTTTCTTAGAGGGAAATTTAATCCTGTCAAAATCTGCAATAACAAACGTCCAACTTATGATGTAAGATAAACGCTTCTTAATGAAAAACTTACAGAGCTTTATGTTCTCTGGTAATGTTGATATGCCTTCGTCAATTTGAAATTGAGGATATTTTTAAGCAAATTGTCGAGGCATGACTTGCTTATTTCCCCCAAAGCAGCTCCACCATTCGTAGAACCACCTTGGGATAGTAGAAGCTGCAACTTCTAGACAATATTTTACAAACCAAGTGTGGGTTGTTGGTCTAACGTACAAGAAGTTTACCCAGACATTCTTGTAGTCATACCAATTGTAGGTTTGTGGATTGAATCTCTTAGAGAGATTGATGGGAGTCTGCAAATGGTCTACTGGCCAGTTGTAAGGAGATAAAATCTTTTTGATAGTGAACTTGGAGTAGGCAATACTATCTGGGTCAGATTTGTCTGCTAACTCATGTTCAATTTCGACTGATCCTGTATCTACAAGGATGAATTCGAAATATCTTCTGGTTTTCAAGGAATTGTCTGTTTCCACATAATTCCTATTTGTATATACAGGTTTCAAAAGATGCTTTATCTCATAACCTTCATACTCCTTGTCCAATGGAAGGATAGGGAAATCTTGTAGAGAAATCATCTCAAATTTCTCTTTCTCTTTGGGAGAATGTTTTATACTGTTTGGAGAGACAGCTTCGGCAAAACATTGGGGCTGTTTCATAGTATAAAAGTCACTTGTTTGTTTCTGAGAGAATCTAAGTTCTCCGCTTGGTGAAGAAGAAGAGCTGGGCTCCAGTTCCTTTGAAAAAGGTTTCTTTAGGACCAACATCTTTGATGAGAAAATCTGGGGATGTTCAGGAGGAATAATTGGCGGAAGGTGCGCCAAAGCTGAATACCTGTTTAATTCAGGCCTTATTGCAAATGGGCCTGTAGTTCTTGCTGGGTTGTTTCAGTTGGTTTTAGCTGGTTGCTTTCCCGCTATGGGCCTGATCTGAGGCCTGCTCATATTTGCCCTGCAAGAATTCTCTGGTTAGAAAGTCTGGCAAAGAATTATTCTCACCTTTGATAAACTCGATTGAAAATCGAAGCTGGACAACAATGCTTGCCATCTGGAAAAAATTTGTTTTTAAGCAATATTATTTACATCCTTCTGGAGGATTTCTTTAGCAGATTTGCAATCTACTCTAAGTAAGAATTCTTCATTGACTAAGTCATCTTGAAACTTAGTTGTACAAAGAACAATAGCAAGAATCTCTTTTTTTATCGTGCTTTAATTTCTTTAGGCAGAATTCCAGATTCCTAAAGTATAGCGGACTAACTGTTCTGGCGAATTGGAGTCTTTCTTTTGCTTAAGAATACCACCATATCCAATATCAGATGCGTCAGTCTCGACTATCATAAAAAATCAGGGTTAGGAATACCAAGTCAAGGAAGATTTTTAACCATATTTTAAAGAAGAATAACAGCATTGGTTTGTTCATCACTCCAAGGTGAAAGATTCTTCATTAACCTGTCAAAGAGAGGTTTACAAATATGCCTAACTTTTGGAATAAAATCAGCTACATAATTGAGACTTCCTAGAAATCTCTGCAACTGAGTTTTATCTAAAATGAAATTGGCAAACTTATATGAAAACTCAATGGATCTGCAAATTGGTGTATAAGTGCCTTGATAGAGATCATGTCCCAAAAATCTGATTTTTCTTTGAAATAGTTTAATCTTTTTAGCACTAATGACTACTCCATTGTGCTTAATAATTTTAAAGAAAATATTTAAATGTTTAAAATGAGAATCAATGTCCTCAGAAAAGATTAATACATCATCAATATAAACAATTGAAATATGGCTAATATGATTGAAAATAGAATTCATAATATTCTGTAATTCTGAAGGGGCATTTTTTAATCCAAAAGGCATGACATTCCATTCATATTGTCCAAAGGGGACATTGAAAGCTATTTTATATTTATCTTGTTTAGCAATTTCAATTTGCCAAAAAACCAGACTTTAAATCAAATTTGCTGTAAATATTAGCTGTAAAAGTTCGTTTTAAAAGATCCCTTTTGTTAGGAATCGGGTAACGAATCCACTTAAAAACTGAGTTTAAAGGTTTATAATTCATAACCAGTCTAGGGGAACCTCGTTCTTGTTCAGCTGCATTGTTAACATAAAATGCTGAACAACTCCAAGGTGATTTAGAGGGACGAATAATTTTATTATTCAAAAGAGTATGAATTTCCTTTTTACAGATTTCCATTAAATTATGGTTCATCTGAATAGGCCTAGCTTTTGTGGAGATGGCCTTTTCATTAAATCCATCAATGTATGGTAAATCAATAATATGAGATTTTCTATCCCAAAAAGTGTTAGGGAATTCTGAGCAAATTTCCTTTTCAAAATTCTTTTGAAGATTGACAATTTTGGCAACCATTACCGGGGTTTTTAAAATTTGCTCAATTTATTTAATTTTAATATCATCTTTCAAAAAACAAATCTGGTTGATTTTGAAAGCAGTTTGTTTACGCAAAAATTTTCTTTCTTCAAGAGAAAGCGTCTTGATAAAAGGAAAGGAAATTTCTTTTCCTAAGATTTTTGTTTTTATTGAATCAAAATCTGAAATATAAGGTTTAATTTGGGTAATAAAAGGTATTCCAAAAATAATTTCCTCATTAATGTTTTTGGTTATGACAAAATCATTAGCAAGGCAGATACCGTCATTGCAGATATGAGCATTTGAAAGTTTGTAATCTATACGGATACGTTCACCAGTCGCACTGTACAACTTGGTAGTTCCTTTCTGAAGGTACTTGGTTGGAATAAGACCTTCAACAATGCAATTACGATCTGCACCACTGTCTAACAAAGCAATCTTGTTAAGAACAAAGTTAGCATTAACTACTAATTTGATCATAATATGAGAACTCTGAGGTCTTACCTTGGTGATCATACTAATACCTAAATCATTAATACCTTTAGGCGATGGAGGGGTTGATTGATTATAAGAATCTTCGTCATCAGAAGTAGAAGTCTCTTTTTCTTTAAGAGATACTTCAGCGTCCTTAAGAAATTGTTTTGCTAAAGCATCAATTTCGATTTTGTTAAGTCTTGACTTAACTTCTCGAACTTCTTCTTTGAGAGAGTTTATTTCTGTTCAAAGATCAATAATAGAAGGTTCTTCCTTCTTGTCAGAAATCCTTTGCGTGATTTTTATCATGCTAACAGGGACTACATTCTTTGTAATCTCTTTCTCCTTTTGCTTAGTGACAAGCTTTTGAAGTTCCAAAAGATAGCTTCTCCGAGCATTATCATCTTTGATGTGCTAAATGGTAGCAAAAAGGATTTCTGCAGAGTCTTCAGAGAGAACTCTAATAGATTGATGGTCACAATGACAAAACGCTCCTTGACAATTGCATTCATGTCCACTGTCTTGAGCATTGTCTTGAGCAACATTGAGGAATTCATCGTCCTCGGTTTCTTCTTCTTCTTCTTCTGAAGATGAATCTGTTTCTTCTTCGTTTAATATAGACAGAAACTTTTCTTTAGTTTCTTCGTCTATTTGAAGAAGATTGATTTTCTTTCCCTTTTTCTTATTTCTAGGACATTCAGGAGACTTGTGTCCTGTCTTTCCACAAGTCCAACACTTATCTTCGTGAAAGTTTTCTTACTTCTCTTATCCTTAGAATATCCTTTCTTTCTTGAGGATCTTCTCTTAGGAGCCGATTTTCCAGATCGCTCTTCTTTGGAAGTCCTTTTTGTAGAAGGAGGTTTTAAACTAGGGAGTCCAAAGTCTTGGCAAAAACTTCCAAGCTCATTACTTGAAATTTTTTTATCCTTCTTAAGCTGTTCCTTCAGCTTTAGATCTGTACATAGTTCCATGGCTACGAAATGAATCAAACTGGTAAGATCTCCATAAGTCATTTCTGAATATGGAATTTTACCATCACATCGATCTCTTATCTATGATCGGACGTTTTCCGCAAAATGAGGAGGTAATCCACTAAGGAATCTCTCCTTCCAATAGTCATTGTTGCAGTCATCTCTGAGCATGACTTTTGTTATAAACATATCTTTGTACCATCTGAAATCTGTCAATTTCTTACAGTGAAGATTGTTTAATATTTCTAAACTCCTGTCTTGAAATAGGCGTGGTTCCCCCAGAAATGTTTAGCAATGCTGTAAAGAAGGACAGAAGTTGCATCTTCTACTACCTCCAAAGAAGTAGTAGTTTGACCTACTTCAATCTTAACAACATTTGTGCTTGCAACAACATCAAAGATTTCATTCTTATTTTGTTCTGTGAGATAATTGTCCCACCATTTTCTTAGAGTACCAGTAAATCCTGCAACTATCCTGTTAGCTGCTTGCTTATCTGTGGCACTCTTCCATTATAGGCAGTGATATTCATGCCCATATATTGGAGTTTATTATAGATTTGGCCATCAGCCATACCATCTATATTCCATTCTGTTATTCCTGTACCATCTGCGACACTCTGGGGGTGCATATTGTTTTCTTCAAACTGAATATCAGGAAAAGAGGGTCTGGGATAAAGGTTTTTGGAGAGGGGAAGTCTATCTTTAATAGCTCCAACCTTTTCACCTTGAGAAATCTTACTCTTTTTAAGTTGCTCACTAATCCTTTCAAGTATTTCAGGAGAGTTATTGAAGTCACTGGCATGTTTGGGGAAATCCTCTGGGAAAACTTATGGATTTTTAAGATAGGATTGGTTTCTAAGTTGAAACCTGATTTGGAAGAGGTGGGTTTGTTACCAATTTGGCTGGTACAACTATAATTATACTTTGAGTCCTCAATTTGCTTTAAGACAACATGAAGGACTTTTTTAGTATAATTATTCTGTTCGAAGACTTTGTTTATTTCTTCAACAGTAACAAAGTCTTTTTCTTTGTGTACTGAAGGTTTTTTGAAGGGTGCTGCTTTCAGGACATCTTTCCTATAGGGAATATTTATGCCTTCAAGAGGTGGAGTAACACTCTCGACAACCTTGTCTTTGGTGTGCCATTTGTTAACTAAAACCTGAAGCGATGAATTGCATTCAACGATTTGGCCAGTAGCTTCAAACCATTTGAAGAATTCAATTTCCGTTTTGAATCTCTTCATATCTTTAAACCATTTGTCTTTGAACAAGACTCTTTGATCCATAGTGTATGTATCCACATACCAAGCTTTTTTCAAGGCATGCTTAGGGCTTATCCACCACTTATTAATCCTTTTTAAGTCAGGAGTGAACTTGTCGACTTACTTAATAGTTCCTATAGAATCCTTTTTCTTATGAGAAGGAGCTTTCATTTCACTAGGAGTAGGACTACCTGCGAAAGAAGAGTCATAATAAACTTTGGGAATGGTTTGGGTTAAATCAACCCACCGGAATTTACCTTGTAGTTCGGAAACTTCAGTAGTTTCATATAAATCTTCATATCCCTCCCGGGTTTTTGAAGTAGAAGGTCTAGCCATAGACATTCTCTTACTGGAAGACTCTAGGCTGATAGAACTGGATCTAAGAAACATAAGGTTAACCGATCCATCTGAAAATTGAAGAATACTTTCAAGAGAAGACCTAGAGAGTTGAAGAGGAAGAGGTTCGGTGATTGATTCAAATTTCCAGCTTTCGTCGGAAAGGATCTCATTCCACTTTAACATCCTAGGCACAAAAGTAGTTCTATGCTCTTGGTTTGATTCCATAAGCATAGTAACACCTTTGGGACTAGAGTTAATTGCCTTAGGGGCAATAGTGGTCTTCATTAGCTTGTAATATACCCGATATATTACTGCTAAATCTCGTGTTCCAAGCTTGCTGTTCATGTTCTTGGTTTTTACATTAAGAGTCAGAGTATCAAAAAAATTGGGATCTTCAATTTCCATAGAGAAGTTAGGGTAACAAGTTCTCTCTGAAGACTCTGCAGAAATCCTTTTTGCTACCATTGAGCATATCAAAGATGATGATGCTCGGAGAAGCTATCTTTTGGAACTTCAAAAGCTTGTCACTAAGCAAAAGGAGAAAGAGATTACAAACAATGTAGTCCCTTTTAGCATGAAACAAATCATGCAAAGGATTTCTGACAAAAAGGAAGAACCTTCTATTAATGATCTTCGAACAGAAATAAACTCTCTCAAAGAAGAAGTTCAAGAAGTTAAGTCAAGACTTAACAAAATCGAAATTGATGCTTTAGCAAAACAATTTCTTAAGGACGCTGAAGTATCTCTTAAAGAAAAAGAGACTGCTACTTCTGATGACGAAGAGTCTTCTAATCAATCAACCCCTCCCTCGCCTAAAGGTATTAATGATGCAGGTATTAGTATGATCACCAAGGTAAGACCTCAGAGTTTTCATATTATGATCAAATTAGTAGTTAATGCTAACTTTGTTCTTAACAAGATTGCTTTGTTAGACAGTGGTGCAGATCGTAATTGCATTGTTGAAGGTCTTATTCCAACCAAGTACCTCCAGAAAGGAACTACCAAGTTGTACAGTGCGACTGGTGAACGTATCTGTATAGATTACAAACTTTCAAATGCTCATATCCGCAATGACGGTATCTGCCTTGCTAATGATTTTGTCATAACAAAAAACATTAATGAGGAAATTATTTTTGGAATACCTTTTATTACCCAAATTAAACCTTATATTTCAGATTTTGATTCAATCAAAACAATAATCTTAGGAAAAGAAATTTCTTTTCCTTTTATCAAGACGCTTTCTCTTGAAGAAAGTAAATTTTTGCGTAAACAAACTGCTTTCAAAATAAACCAGATTTGTTTTTTGAAAGACGATATTAAAATTAAAAAAATTGGGCAAATTTTAAAAACCCCGGAAATGGTTGCTAAAATTGACAATCTTCAAAAGAATTTTGAAAAGGAAATTTGCTCAGAATTTCCTAACACTTTTTGGGATAGAAAATCTCATATTATTGATTTACCATTCATTGATGGATTTAATGAAAAGGCCATCTCCACAAAAGCTAGGCCTATTCAGATGAACCATAATTTAATGGAAATCTGTAAAAAGAAAATTCATACTCTTTTGAATACTAAAATTATTCGTCCCTCTAAATCACCTTGGAGTTGTTCAGCATTTTATGTTAACAATGCAGTTGAACAAGAACGAGGTTCCCCTAGACTGGTTATTAATTATATACCTTTAAACTCAGTTTTAAAGTGGATTCGTTACCCGATTCCTAACAAAATTGATCTTTTAAAACGAACTTTTAAAGCTAATGTTTACAGCAAATTTGATTTAAAGTCTGGTTTTTGGCAAATTCAAATTGCTGAACAAGATAAATATAAAACAGCTTTCAATGTCCCCTTTGGACAATATGAATTGAATGTCATGCCTTTTGGACTTAAAACTGCCCCTTCAGAATTTCAGAATATTATGAATTCTATTTTCAATCATATTAGCCATATTTCAATTGTTTATATTGATGATGTATTAATCTTTTCCGAGGACATTGATTCTCATTTTAAACATTTAAACATTTTCTTTAAAATTATTAAGCACAATGGACTAGTCATTAGTGCTAAAAAGATTAAAGTATTTCAAAGAAAAATCAGATTTTTGGGACATGATCTCTATCAAGGCACTTATACACCACTTTGCAGATCCATTGAGTTTTCTGATAAGTTTCCCAATGTCATTTTAGATAAAACTCAGTTGCAGAGATTTCTAGGAAGTCTCAATTATGTAGCTGATTTTATTCCAAAAGTTAGGCATATTTGTAAACCTCTCTTTGACAGGTTAAAGAAGAATCCTTCACCTTGGAGTGATGAACAAACCAATGCTGATATTCTTCTTTAAAATATGGTTTAAAACCTTCCTTGCCTTGGTATTCCTAACCCTTATTTTTTTATGATAGTCGAGACTGACGCATTTGATATCGGATATGGTGGTATTCTTAAGCAAAGGAAAGACTCCAATTCGCCAGAACAGTTAGTCCGCTATACTTTAGGAATCTGGAATTCTGCCTTAACGAATTATAGCACGATCAAAAAGGAGATTCTTGCTATTGTTCTTTGTACAACTATGTTTCAAGATGACTTAGTCAATAAAGAATTCTTACTTAGAGTAGATTGCAAATCTGCTAAAGAAATCCTCCAGAAGGATGTAAAAAATATTGTTCAAAAACAAATTTTTGCCAGATGGCAAGCATTGTTGTCCAGCTTCGATTTTCAAATCGAGTTTATCAAAGGTGAGAATAATTCTTTGCCAGGCTTTCTAACCAGAGAATTCTTGCAGGGCAAATATGAGCAGGCCTCAGATCAGGCCCATAGCGGGAAAGCAACCAGCTAAAACCAACTCAAACAACCCAGCAAGAACTACAGGCCCATTTGCAATAAGGCCTGAATTAAACAGGTATACAGCTTTGGTTCACCTTCCGCCAGTTATTCAACCTGAACATCCCCAGATTTGCTCATCAAAGATGCTGGTCCTAAAGAAACCTTTTTCATAGGAACTAGAGCCCAGCTCTTCTTCTTCACCAAGCGGAGAACTTAGATTCTCTCAAAAACAAACAAGTGACTGTTATACTATGAAACAACCCCAAAGTTTTGCGGAAGCTGTCTCCCAAAATAGTATAAAACATTCTCCCAAAGAGAAAGAGAAATTTGAGATGATTTCTCTACAAGTTTTCCCCATCCTTGCATTGGACAAGGATTATGAAGGTTATGAGATAAAGCATCTTTTGAAACATGTATATACAAATAGGAATTATGTGGAAACAGACAATTCCTTGAAAACCAGAAGATATTTCGAATTCATCCTTGTAGATACAGGATCAGTCGAAATCGAACATGAGTTAGCAGAAAAATCTGACCCAGATAGTATTGCCTACTCCAAGTTCACTATCAAAAAGATTTTATCTCCTTACAACTGGCTAGTAGACCATTTGAAGACTCCCATCAATCTCTCTAAGAGATTCAATCCACAAACCTACAATTGGTATGACTACAAGAATGCCTGGGTAAACTTCTTGTACGTTAGACCAACAACCCACACTTGGTTTGTAAAATATTGTCCAGAAGTTGCAGCTTCTACTATCCCAAGGTGGTTCTACGAATGGTGGAGCTGCTTTGGGGGGAATAAACAAGTCATGCCTCGACAATTTGCTGAAAAATATCCTCAATTTCAAATTGACGAAGGCATATCTACACTACCAGAGAACATAAAGCTCTATAAGTTTTTCATTAAGAAGCGTTTATCTTACATCATAAGTTGGACGTTTGTTATTGCAGATTTTGACATGATTATATTTCATTCTAAAGAAATTCGAGTCAAAGGCTGGTCTCCGGCTAAAAAGGAGACACCTACGTCTTCAAACAAGAAGACAATTTCAAAGGCCTCACCCTCAAAGAGTGAGTTAAAGAAGAGACTTGAAAAGGCTCTGTCTGAATTGGATGACAATGCGATGACGTTGCTATTAATCAACTTCTTGAGGAAGCATCTTCTCAAAGTGATGATAATGGTGACATGCTAAATCCAAAGTCTTTAGCAAATTCATACCTAAACCCATTTGATTAATATTCTAATTGAGGTCTTAAAACCGGAATAATTAGTCTTTCTAATAGAGATCTAAAGGGTCAGAATTATTAAGAAAGAAACAAAGGAGTCTCAAAGAGATGGAATCTTTGTTAATATGATTAAAATGAAGGAATGAAATTCTTCACAAAAATCCAAGGAGATCCAATCAACATCTGATTAGGATCTTATCTCTAACAGTAGCCAAAGGCGACAAAACCTTTACTAAACTTAAAGACAAAAGGAAAAGGTTCCCTTCCAATAACAGACTGCCACCATACTTTTGAAAAGCAAAAGAAGTGGAGCAAAATAAAAGAGTTATCTTGCATTTTCAAAAGCAAAAGCAGTGGAGGAGAAGGGAGAGCCAATAAAAATCAACCTCTGCGATTTTCCTTATCTCTTTTCTTATCTTATTTTGCATATATAAGGCAGTGTAATAAATGATTAAAAGCATCAGAAAATTCACCAACACAAAATTTTCTTGAATGCTCTCTTTCTATGTAAACATTATGCAATATATTATGGAATAAAGCCTTTCTTCTGTAAGTTCCTTGTCTTCTTTATTTTCCGCTCTTAAGATGTCTTTTATGGTTTCAGAGCCAGGTTTGTTACCAATTTGGCTGGTACCACTATATTTATACTTTGAGTCCTCAATTTGCTTTGAGACAACATGAAGGACTTGGTTAGTATAATTATTCTGTTCGAAGACTTTGTTTATTTCTTCAACATTAACAAAGTCTTTTTCTTTGTGTACTGAAGGTTTTTTGAAGGGTGCTGCTTTCAGGACATCTTTCCTATAGGGAATATTTATGCCTTCAAGAGGTGGAGTAACACTCTCGACAACCTTGTCTTTGTTTTGCCATTTGTTAACTAAAACCTGAAGCGATTAATTGCATTCACCGATTTGTCCAGTAGCTTCAAACCATTTGAAGAATTCAATTTCCGTTTTGAATCACTTTATATCTTTAAACCATTTGTCTTTGAACAAGACTCTTTGATCCATAGTGTATGTATCCACATACCAAGATTTTAAAAAAAAGGCATGCTTCGGGCTTATCCACCACTTGTTAATCCTATTTAAGTCAGGAGTGAACTTGTCGACTAACTTAATAGTTCCTATAGAATCCTTTTTCTTATTAGAAGGAGCTTTCATTTCACTAGAAGTAGGACTACCTGCGAAAGAAGAGTCATAATAAACTTTGGGAATGGTTTGGGTGAAATGAACCCCCCGGAATTTACCTTGTAGTTCGGAAACTTCTGTAGTTTCATATAAATCTTCATCTCCCTCCCGAGTTTTTGAAGTAGAAGGTCTAGCCATAGACATTCTCTTACTGGAAGACTCTATGCTGAAAGAACTGGATCTAAGAAACTTAAGGTTAACCGATCCATCTGAAAATTGAAGAATACTTTCAAGAAAAGACCTAGAGGGTTGAAGAGGAAGAGGTTCGGTGATTGATTCAAATTTCCAGCTTTCGTCGGAAAGGATCTCCTTCCACTTTAACATCCTAGGCACAAAAGTAGTGCTATGCTCTTGGTTTGATTCCATAAGCATAGTAACACCTTTGGGACTAGAGTTAATTGCCTTAGGGGCAATAGTGGTCTTCATTAGCTTGTAATATACCCGATATATTACAGCTAAATCTCTGGTTCCAAGCTTGCTGTTCATGTTCTTGGTTTTGACATTAAGAGTCAGAGTATCAAGAATATTGGGATCTTCAATTTCCACAGAGAAGTTAGGGTAACAATTGAAGTAAACCGGCCCCTGAGCAAGATTACTCTCTAAGATCCCTAATAAAGAATCATCAACATTGAGAAGTCTAGCATCTCTAAGCATTAAACAAAAAGGAATATTTAAACCTTTACGGATGAGGGGTTTCACAGCAACCTGTACAAGACCAAAATGAAGGAATTTAAATTCCTTTCTATACTTGTCAATGTCAGCAGCAATTAACAATTTAATAGTTTCTAAAGAATTATTAAATGCAGAAGTAGATTCACAAGTTTTTATATTAAAACTTTTAAATAAATTAAAATTACCTATTTGGTAAATTTTATTAATAGGTTCTTTTGGAATAGACCAATTTTGTAAAATCATATCTTCTTTAGATATAGAATAATTAACAGAGTTAACAATATTGTTGCTATTCATGAGAGTAAATAGTTGTCTTTTAGGCATGAAAGAACGTCAAGGATTAGACAAGAGTTTAAGAATAACTTTAACAAAATTATCAAGCTGATGAAAGATTAAATTTGCACTTAATAATACTATGATTTAACAATTAAATTGGCCTTGGAAGTTAATCAACTTTTGTCACGCATGTTGGATATGACAAGTCTTTGGCAAGTCTTATTGTAGGACGGATCACCAAAAGATCGGCTGGCTGCCCCCCTGGGTCTTACTGGACATACAATGATCTAGTTTCAGGATATCCAAATCCTTATGTCGGAGATTAATCGACATACTCAGACTTATGCAGAGACTAAACTTCAATTAAGTTAGGATACTACAACAGTAATTGTTTATTTATATTACGTTGTTAGTGTTTGTGTGGGAGTTTTCTTGTTCTCTCTGTAATTCTATTTAATACTCTTTTAAGTTCATTAACAAAGTATTTTCTTTCAACACTTACTCACTGGTTATATGGTCTAAGGGCTCTTTAAGCTCTAATAAGAACGATCAAATTTTCTTCTTATTCTGTGCGTGTCTCGTGCAGATAAGAATGATTAGCGTCTCTCACGCATATAAGAATGATTACCAACAGTGACCAATATAACGATACCAACAATCCCAGAGTTGTTAATGGTGACAACACAACGGGTACCACCAACATCATTCAATTCAATCCTTCATCCCAATTACTTATCAATCCCAGTGGTGGGCACAACTTCGCTACATAGAAAGAGCAATTCTCCATGCTTATGTATGGCAACAACGTCTTTGGTCATCTATATGGGACCACACCAGCTCTCACTTGCAAGATCGCTGTTGGCACTACCAAATCTTCCAATCCTGCCTTCTCAACTTTGTTCTATCAGGACCAACTCATCTGAAAGGCCCTCATAGATTCGGTTGAACCCACTATAACCTCCATTGTTTCTGCCGCCAACTCGTCTAAATTACCTTGGGATGCTCTGCATACCACTCACGCAAATAGATCCCAAACTTGTGTCTTTAGTTTGCGTGATCAACTTGATCGTGTCACCAAATACTCTCACTCCTTATCGAATATCTTCATACTATTTGGCATTTTACAGATGAGTTAGCCTCTGTTGGTTCTCCTTTATACAACCTTGAATTCATTGTCAAAAACCTTAGTGGTCTAGGCCCTGACTTTCGAGATATATCATCTGCCATACTTGCACTTGATACATCTGTTTCCTATAAGGAATTGTTTGAAAAATTGTTGGACCTTGAACTCTTTCTTAGCCACGAGGATATTAAGAAACTATCCAGCCTCATAACTGCCATTGTCGCTAAATCTGACGCAAATAATTGCAACACTTGCAGGCAGAGAAATAATTCTCAAGAATGGCACCAGAATTCAAGTCCGAACGCCCTACCACAGTGGCAGTCCAACTAAACTCCAAACTCTGCTAGTTAATGTCAACTATGTAATGAAGGTGGCCACACCGCTAATGTCATCTGCTCAAAGTCTCTCAATAACATTGAAGCTAAATCCAACTATGCTGCTGGCTTCACTGCCGCCACCAACCCTTGGATAGTCGACTGAGGCGCCACCCAACACAGCACAACGTAGCCAGACAACCTACAACAATACTATGGTAATGAGGATGTCTTAAATGGTGATGGTAATAAAATTCCCATCTCTCACACTGGTTCTACTCAAATAAATGCATCAAATAATGTTGTATGCTAACACATACTCTGTGTGCCCATCCATAAATGCAAGATTCTCTCTATTTCTAAATTTTTTCAATATAATTTGAAGTCCATTGAAGTTTTTTCCTTTTGACTTTGTTGTTAAGAATCTAAAAACACAGAAATCGCTGGTGCACGGGCGAACGAACAATGGAATGTATGATGGCCTGTCTCATATCCCCAAGCTCACATGACTTCCACATCTACTCCTCTCACTACTTGGCATCAACATCGTGGTCATCCTTACTCTAGGGTTATTAGGTTTATTTTAAATAAATTCTCGCTATTGTTTTATGAGTTACACAAACTCTTTTATCGTAATTCTTACTTATCTAATAAATTTCATCGGCATCCTTTTACCCAATTATCTTTGTGTAGCTCTAAGCCGCTTCAAATTATTTTTATTGAATTATGGTGGGCTATCAATTGTATTATCTTTTAAAAATAGTTGTACTATTGTATTTTGGTTGATCAATACACAAAATACACTTGGCTTTACACATTAAAAAAAGTGAAGTCAAACAGATCTTCCATTTCATTATCTGATGGAAAAATATTTTGACACCAAAGTTTTATTAATCTACACTATTGGCAGAGAAGAGTATAAAAGCCTTGAACCTTATCTCTCACTTCATGATTTTGAAACCTCACCACCCAACCTTATACACCTCAATGAGTTGCACTTTCAGGACGACGACATCGACATTTTGTCGAAACTGCAAAAACAATCTTACAATGATGCATCCCTCCACCTAAATTTTGGACTTTAAGGTGTTATCATATTGCCTACCATATCAACCGTCTACCCACCTCTCACCTAGATAATCATTATCTATTCCAACTATTACTTGGTAAATCACCTGATTACAGCTCCTTACGGATTTTTGGTTGTTTATGCTATACATGGCTCAAACCATACTCCAAAAATAAACTTGATACGAAATCCACCCCGTGTGTCTATAGTTAATTTTTCCTTTCTCATCATTGTTACCAGTGCTATGGTGTTACGACCCGAGAGCACTCCCTAGTCGTAATCGGCGTATTCCACCTCGAAGACGTCTTAAATCCTCTTAGCATTCATTCATCACATAGGTATGAAAGATAGTGTGGAACTAAATTTTTTCACATGAAGTAGATAAGGGAACTCTTTTATAAAACGTAAGAACAACTAAGTCTCATCACTACACATCTTAACACATCTCATTCTCATTAGGTCACAACCTTTACACCGACAGAAAGATATATGCAAAGTTGTTAATGAAAGAAAACTAGATACAAAGAGTCTTGAGAGAATAATATAATTACCTAAGCTTCAACTCTAAGATCCTCACTTTCCAACACTTATACTTGTAGAGATAGAGTAGAATATGGAGTTAGTACAACTAAGCACTAAGTATGACAATCATGCAAAAATGCTTTAAACAGGACAATTTAGTTGAAATATGTTTTCATGCTATTTTTATAAAACTTCATGAACCAAGTGTAAAAGACATCATGCGAGTCAATCATTAACATGTAAGGTAATACTCCCTTAATTCTCAACACATGAATATATTCATTAAGTAACCCATTAACCATTTCGACTCTTTATCCAAAGTTATCCTAAGACCCGCCTAGGTAATACATGAAGAGAATGCCCATACAAACTATTCATTACACACCGAAGTGTTCCTTAAGACTACAAAAATAAAGGACATTGCCTTTTCATCAAAACTCAACAAGTCAAAATTCATTACAAGAGATACATTCATGCATTTAAGGACTTCACAAAAAGATCATCCCATATGATAACTCTAAGTTACACTAGTGCAATGTGAAAGTAGAATTCCATTCTACTACTCCCACTTAGTGCTGCTTTAGAACCACCCTAGACTTGGCACATCAAATTCAACAAGTCATATAACCTTCATTAACATTTGATATAAGACAAACATACTTCATTAACCTTAAACATAAAACTATCATGCTTGATAAATATCATTTAGAAACCCATTCATTCATTGAGAATACAAGGACACGCCAAGACTCCCTCAAAATTCCTACTTGTGCAATACATAGATGGTGTCCCATTCCACCACCTACCCTAATTAATACACCCTTAGGAAGACCTAGTTCTACATTCATTTGTGGGGGTAATCTTTAAACGACATAGATCATGAGAACTTAACATGGAATAGGGTCATTCTTTTGTCCTTTATGTGGAAAAAGCACTAGCTAGTCTTTTGTGGGCGCATAGTTGAGAGATATAAAGATCGCTTGTAGGTGCTATACCTTAACTCACGGAGAATACTATCTCAAATTGGTGGTTTAGAATTTTATACCTCTACTCACAGATAGTATCAACCCTATTTTATATCCTCTTAATGCTTAACATTAATCCCCACAGATTATAAGACTTGCATTACATTCATTAACTATAGGTTAAGGGATTGCTATTAAGTACTCTACCTCTACTCACGGAAAAAAAGGCATCCCAACCTATCATTTGTTCATTTGAAAGCTCATAATATTATTGAGGTTGTTACCAAACGCTACACCTCTACTGACAGAGAGTGTCCACCTCAAAGTCCCCATTAATTCAGTAGAAATATATTGAGAAAACCTTACAATAGACCAACATTCATTACGTTGTCATTAGCTTCATTAATTCTTTCATGTGTGTGTATATGTGAGAAAGCCTTTCACATAACCATCATCATTCATGACATTGTCGTCTAACATGATCATACTACATTCATCATAATCCATACACAACCATACTTCATATTCACATTATACAAGATTGCACACACACACACACACACACACACACACATATATATATATATGTATACGTATTTATATATAAATATATAGATATATATATATATGTATATATATATATATATAAATACGTATTCATATATATATATATATGTATATATATATATATATGTATACGTATACATATATAAATATATATACATGTATAAATATATATATATATATATATATATACATATATATATATATATATATATATATGTATGTATGTATATATATTTATATATATGTATATCATATTGTCCTTTACTTTATACATTCGTACTACTACAGTTCACATAATAATAATGATCAAATCATATACAACAAATAAGTGTCACCACCATAAGTGGATCATACTAGACAAGAACAATTTAAATATCAAATCTACATTAGTAAACGAATTACGTATGCTTACCCTATTCCATATACATAATCACCATTCCTTAATCTCCTCCATGAATTCACAATAAAATATCATCAAAAAGCATAGATATCAACACTACGATATAAACTAAATCCACTTCTATAAATATTATATCATAAGCCCCAAACCCAATTTCTAACCCAAATTTGGGAATTTTATGAAGATCAACGGTTTATGGAAATTGTCATTGTAAACATTAATGTAACATCAATAATGTTATATGTAATCATTTGGAATTGTTTTAATGCAAGAACCCTTGAATAAGAGTAGAAATTAGACTTTTTATTAACTGTTAAATCTTTCAAAAGCCTTTAAAAATTGGCTATAGAGTGAAATTTAACTCTAGATAATGAATTACCATACATTAGTACTAAGAAGCCTACAAAATTTGGATTGAAAACTTGGGGAATTAACCTTCTTACTTAGAGCTTGAAAGTTCTTTAATGTAGGATTTGAGTAGAGAGATACTTCAGAGAGCTTCTAGTTTTTTAATTCTAATTAAGGGTTGTGGTTTTTTATTGGGAAAATTTGTGTAAAATGACTTAAAACCAATATTTAATACACCCCCAAAATATCCAAAACACCTCTATATTAATTTTACCATTTTAATTATGTCTAACTTTACTTTTTAACGATGGGACCAAATATGGACAGCCATAGCGTGACGCGCAGGCACCTCCTTATATTGTTTTTGAATATCAATTTGAGGCATAAAGGTGCATGAAAAGACCGCGATGCGAAGGAAAATTTTTTCCATTGAGTGTTGGGCGCGCGACACGGCTTGGCCTCCAAATATGCGGTTGCTTGCACGCTGCCTTTTCATCCTGTTGGCCAAAGCATGGGTCCTCCTCAAGGACCCTTAGGTTGGTTCTTTGGGATTCATACCCGGGCTTTTTGACCCTAAAATCGATTATTAAGACACTAGGGTCACCCCCAATGATTTTTTACTCTAAAAGACAAGCCGAAACTAGGAAAATACACTAGCACACAAAAGACTAGTTTCCGAAGGTCTTGGTCGTGCTTTGACGTGTGACTTCAAAACTATTTACGACTGACATCAAAGGCTATATTTCATTATTTTAAAAAGTTATTAATTCATAAAACCCACGTTAAGCTCTAATTTATCCTATTGCATTTTGAGGGTGTAACAATACTCCCCCACTTGAAAAACATTCGTCCTCGAATGTCACTAAAATACTTTAAACATTTTCAAGGTTTAGAGACACAAGACTAGGATCTCACAAATACATATTTCCAAATATAATTTCATAGTCAATGCACCAAATTTACAAGGAACATCAACTTCACATCACAATGCACTCAAGGCAACACAAGCAAGTAGGAGCTGTCTCCACAATTCATAGTGTACATATACTTCATCATTTTCATTGCATTATGGACGACTACCTTTTAAAACTTTTAGACATGCTCATCATTTCATTATAAAGCCCAACATGCAATAACATTCAAATCACACATAGGTACAATAAACATGACAACTTTTGAGGCAATTAAGTGAATCTTACTAGATGCACATTGAAATGAGAAATATAGATTAACTACTAATCTTCCCATGTAATCATAATATCATCAAGAGCATGCATAACTTAATGTCATCAAGGACATGTATATTGTATAAAGAACATACAACTCATACTCATATGCAAGACTCCAAAACATAATAAAACTACTAAGAATTTTGGTCTCAAAGCTTGAATAAGAGTTAGGCAATCTCTCATTTTGTGATCCTTCTTTATACACCAAGAACATCCATACGTACTGGCAAAACACTTACGCGTATGTTTTTTTCCACATGTAATACATCTAGACCTCTCAAAAGGAGAGCCACCTCCACTCCCTCCTTGAGAATTTTGGTTGGACACCCTATCCTTGCTCAACACGGGGGAATCTTGATTGGAAAACCTCTTCTTACAATTAGGTTGACTTTGTTCATCTGGCCTATCCCTCTTCCTATCTCTATTCATCTTCCTAAGCTTGGTCATTTCCATTTGTTGGGCATACAGAATGAGTCTAGAGATAACTATATCATGATGGATCATTGTCGTACGATACTCTTCTTCAACCAAACTGGACATCCCCATCACAAACTTATTCATCCTAGCCCTAGAGTTGGCTACCAAGGTTGGCGAATATTTATAATGTTCATTGAATTTGAGGGAGTATTCCTTTACACTCATTCCCCCATGATGGAGGTTCATGAATTCCACTAACTTTTTCTCCCTCAACTCTAAGGGAAAAAGATTATAAAGAAAGGCCGTCTAAAACACTCCCCATTATACTGGTCCCGCCCTTACGGGTCTCTCATCCCTCCATTTCTCAAACCACACTTGTGCCACATCTTTTAGTTGGTAGGCGGCTCATTCCGCTTTTTTCTTAAAAGTTACTCCCATAGCATCTACCACCTCAAACACCTCATCAATGAATCCTTGTGGATCTTCATCCAAATTAGTTCCATGAAAAGTAGGAGTATTCATCCTCATGAAATATCAGCCTCTAGAAGCGGGAGTACTTGTAATGGGGTTTATTTGGGGTCCAACTCCTCGATTAGCTTTGGCCGTCATGGATTGAGCATGAGTAGTGACGACTTGAGCTTAATTCGTTATGAGTTGGGTAAATGTTTTGAAGGCATCCCTTATCTCCACAAACATGACCCCTTCCTCATTGGGAGCTTGTGGACCTTGGTGTACTTGTGGGGGAACCTCCTCATTCACATTCTCTTCTTGACCCTCCTTGCATTAGCCCCTCTCGTACTCATGTCCCTAAAATCACAAAAATTGGATGCGTAACTCATAGACATTCACTCTAAGGCTCGATTTAAAGAATATCAAGGAAATGTAACTTCTATTGTCCTATAGTCTCTCGTTCATAGATGTGTCACGACTCACACTGATGAACAAGACTCTACTAGACGTGGCTTGTGGGACTTTGGACCCTAAGACTATCTCGATAACTTTATACCTTGATACCAAGTTTGTAGAACTCAAGAACACCCCCTATCGTAACCGGTGTAATCGACTTTGAAGAGTTCTTATACAAGTCTCTTACCATTCATTCATCACATAGGTATGAAAAGTAGTTTGAAATCAAAACTTTTAACAATAAAGTTTATAAGGGAACTCTTTTATAAAATGTAAGAAAAACTAAGTCTCATCACAAGCCATCGTAGGCACATCTCATTCTCATAGAGTCACAACCCTTACACTGAAAGAAAGATACTAGTCTTTAATGAAAGAAAACTAGAAATAACATCCACATCCTTGAACAATGAAGACATACCAAGAGTCTTGAGCGAACAATCTAATTCCCAACCTTAAAATCTAAGATCCTCACTTCTCACAATATACACATGTACAAATAGAGAAGAATATGGAGTTAGTACAACTAAGCACAATGTATGGCAATCATACAAATACATACTTTAAAAAGGACATTTTAGTTGAAATATGTTTATCATCCTATTTTTGTATAACTTCATGAACCAAGTACAAAAGAAATAAATACGAGTCAATCATCAACATGCAAGGTAATACTCTCTTAATTCTAAACACATGATCATATTCACCAAATAACCCATTAACCATTTAGACTCTTTATCTAAAGTTATCCTAAGACCCACCTAGGTAAGACATGAAAAGACCGCTAATACAGCCTCTTCATTACACACGTAAGTGTTCCTTAAGATTACTAAAGATAAGGACATTGCCTTTCCATCACAACTCAACATGTCAACATTCATTACTAGAGATACTGGAAGAAACATTCATGCATTTAAAGATTTCACATAACTATCACCCCTTCGGATAACTCTAAGTTACACTAGTGTAATATGAAAGTAGCATCCCATTCTACTACTCCTACTTAGTGCTCCTTTAGAAACACCCTAGACTAGGCACATCACATTCAACAAGTCACATAACTTTCATTTACATTAGACTTAAGATAAACATACTTATTTAAACTTAAACATAAGACCAACATGCTCCATTAACATTATATAGAAACCCATTCATTCATTAACATTACATTAACACACCAAGACTCCCTTTAAATTCCTACTTGTGCAATGCATATATGGTACCCCATTCCACCACCTACCCTAAGTAGTACACCCTTAGGAAGACCTAGTTTTTTACAATAATTTGTGGGGTTAAGCTTTAACCGACAAAGATCCCGGTATTAACCCAAACCGGATGAGGGATTCCCATTTGCCAAAGGTAGGGTCATTTTTTTAGCCTTTACGTGCAAAACCACTAGTTGGTACTATGCGGGAACATAGTTAAGGAATATGGAGATTTCTTCTAAGTACTACACCTTTACTCACAGAGAGTACCCATCTCAAAGGGTTGCTTTTGGATACTACACCTCTACTCACATAGAGTATCCACCCCATTTCATATCTTCTCTGTGCTAAGAATTTATTGCCATACAGTCTTAGACTTGCATTACATTAATTAACTATAGGTTAAGGGATTACTACTATGTACTCTTGCTCTACTCATGGAAGAAAACTCATCCCAACCTATCTTTCACTCATAGGGAAGCTCATAGAAATATTGAGGTTTTTCCTAGAAACTACACCTCTACTCCCGAAGAGTGTCCACCTCAAAGTCCCCCCCCATACATCGAGAAAACCGTTCATAGACCCACATTCATTACATTATCATTAGCGTCATTCATTCTTTCAAGTGTGTGTATATGTGATAAAGCGTTTAATATAACCACCATCATTCATGACACTGTCTTCTAAACATGATCATACTATATTCATCATAATTCACACACAACCTAACTTCACATTCACATTACACAAGATCACATATATGTATATCACATTGTCATTCACTTTATACATTCATTTAAGCCATGACACCTTAATACAAGTCACCTTACTTCACATTATACCTTCATATATACCACAACATGATACTACTACAATTCACATGATGATGCCGACTAGGTCATGATCATAACATATACAACAAATAAGCACCGCCACCATAAGTGGACCATATCACAAAAGAGCAATTCAATTATCAATTCTACATTAGTAAAGAATTAGGTCAACTTGCACTCTTTCAATAGACATAATCACCATTCATTAATCCTCCATTAATTCACAATACTATTGCATTGGGTAAATATTTGTAAAATGACTTAAAATCAATATATAATACACCCCTAAAATAACCAAAACACCCTACATTAGTTAGACCTTTTTAATTGTGTCTAACTTGACTTTTAAACGACGCGATCAAATCTGGGCAGCCACTGTGCGACGCGCAAGCACCTCCAAATCTTTTTTCTCACATTAATTTGAGGCAGAAAGGTGTGTCACAAGATCGAGACGTGAAGGAAAATTTTTTCCCTTGAGTGTTTGGCGCACGACCCGACTGGTCCTGCATATATGGGGCTTCCCGCATGCTGCCTTGGCAGCCTCTTGACCCAAGCATGGGTCTTCCTGCTGGACCCTTAGGTTGGTGTTTGGGGAGTCTTACCAAGGTATTTTGACCCTAAACTCAATTATTAAGAAACTAGGTTCATCCCCAATGATGTTAGACTCCAAACGACACGCCGAAAATAGGAAAATTCACTAACACACAAAAAATTAGTTTCCGGACGTCTTGGTCGTCCTTTGACGTTTGACTTTCAAACTCTTTACAAGTTACTTCAAAGGCTATATATAATTATTTTAACTACTTATCAACTCATAAAACCCACCTGAAACTCTAATTTATCCTATTTCATTTTGAGGGTGTAACATTTGACCCAATTGTTGGGAAGGTCTATTTGCCCGGGGGTGTGCGATTCATTGTGAAACATCAGATGGAATGGTTCTCACTGTGCCAATTATCATATAAAAGTGTCGTTACTGAGGTATGAATAACTATTGATGTATGAGTACCTTAATAAGGTTGTAATTGTTACAAGAACCGTTGCCATATAGCTATGGTAATACTAATACTAGTTGGTGCGAAGGTCTTAACTCTCGTTTCTATAATGATGGGGCAACGTTCTTGAAGACTACAACAATGATTTTCCTACCATTGTTGTAGGCCCGTTTTCTAATAGTGTATGTAAATGTTGAGAACTAAAGATTACATCGTTTCCTTTAAAAATAGGAGCAATGCCACTTCAATCAATACGATTCTCTCTACTTTATCATCTCATTGCTTCATGTTCCATTAAACTTAAGCTAAATAATAATCAAATCTAGAAGACATATATTATGAAGCTTATTCAGGTTTAAGACTAACATATTTCATCAAGTAGGCCACAACTACATCACTATCTACTAAAACTACTGCAAAGGCGGTCGAAACTAGCACAGGAAAGGATGTTGAAGATAGCAACAATGAAGATGAGTGGGAGGAGAAATATGTATTAGTTAGAAGTTGGATATCAGGCACATTGTCTGAGAAGAACACGTACTTGATAGTAGGATGATCAACTGCTAAGGAGTTGTGAATGTTTGCATGAACCACACCTTCAAGACAAAAAGGACTCAGTTCCAACTTAAACAAAAATTGCAATATCTTAAGTTGGGAAGCAATAAAAATGATGAATACATTAATGAGTTTAAAAGTATATTTGATGACTTTTAGCCATACACAACTTTGCAGAGGCTTGGTTCCCAAATACAAGAAATTTAGGACAGTCATGCTAGCTAAGACACCCTCTCTTACTCTGAATTAATTTGTCGATACTCTCACGAGATATGACATGAGAGAGGATCAATAAGAAGTTCCATAACAACAACAAAGATTTAGCATGACATTCTCTACTCAAAGAGGCAGGGGAAAAGGAAATTATTCCCACAAAGATCGAGCTAACATAACTTCCACTAAGAGGGAAGAGGTTTCAGACCTGTTGTAAAAGGAAACAATAATTAGAGTAATCAAAATTGTCAAAGTGAGAATTAGAACAAAGGAAAATACACCTCTGATGTCATGTCATATTTGTTGTAGGCATAACCACATTGCTGTAAAATGTTTTTACAAATGGTATTATTCATATCAGGCTTCAAATGAATTACAAAAAGTGCTAGCTTCTGTGAATATGAAGAAAACATCAGTAGAAGATGACATGTATGTGGACATAGGACCCAACAATCAGATGACAAACAACTCAGCTAATCTAACTAATCTCATAAACTATGATGGATCTGATATAAGCTGTGTTGGAAATGGTTCAAACTTCAAACTTAGATCCTACATTGGAAATACAAATAAACAAAGATTGAAATCTTAGGAAGTGCTTCTTGTACCCAAGATCACTAAGAATATTCTTTCAGACCATAGATTGCGAATGATAACTCATACTCTCTTGAATTTGATGAATCTAACTTTGTTGTAAAAGAAAAGAACACAAGGACACTACTGGACAAAGGAACTAGGAAAGATGGACTCTATGTTTTGTAGGATAATAACCTTTATGTTTCAACTGCATCACAAGACTAACATAACTGATACAACATATAGCATCTTAAATTAGGACATTCTAGCTTGAAGTCATTGAAACTATTGAGTAAAAATAATTGTATTGATGTTAGAAGTTGAAATAAAGTGTTCTACTTGTCAATTGGTAAAAGAATGTAAATTACCATTTGGCTTGAAAATTTTTTTGAAAGAGAACCTTCGTTGAAAATACAATGTGATCCAAGCCCCTCTTGATTCTTCTCGACAGATGAGGTATTATCAATTGTTTGTATATGATAACACATTTTTTTTCATGGATTTATCTATTAAGAAAGAAACCAGAATTCGTAAAGTACATTATAAAATTTAAAATATGCTACAAAAACAGTTCTAAATATTCATTAAAATATTTCAGTGCGATTAAGGTGGTGATTCATTAGCACAAACTTCATATAGCCCCTGGAGTATTGTTGAATTATCAAGTGTGTTTCATGTTTAAACACACCAGAACATAATGACATTACTGAAAGAAAGAATAGACATATAATTGATGTTGGTTTGACTCTATTGTTTCATGTCCTATGGGTAGAAGCCTTGTTGACTTTAGCATGTGTTTCTCATAAACAGGCTCCCCTCGTTAGTATTTAAAACAAAAACTCCTTTTGTAAAACTATATGGTGCATACCTTACTGCAAAAGTTACAAAGTATTTGGTTCCATGTGTTTCCCTTACTTGAAAGTTAGCACAAAGTTCAGCCAAAAAACATATCCATATGTGTTCATCAGATATAATAATCTGCACAAGGGCTATATATAGATTCTACCTACCTCAAACAAGAAGATTATATGTGTCGAGATATGTGGTGTTTAATTAAAGCTCACTGCCTTATGTATACTAAAATCAGTCTCAGGAAAAATCTGATGTATTTCTCTAAGTAGTTGGCACCAAACATTACCAGCTCTGCTTCAGGGGAGTAATGTGGAGTCTTCGTGTTGACACCAATGAAAATACTTGTAATGTAACTTATGATGCAATAGTATGTGTGCGTTTCCATCTAGATAATGTGAGGACAAATAATGAAAAAAATGAAAAATTTTTGTATGGTCAGCTTCCTGATTCAGCAGCCACATAAGGCTTTCAGTTGAATGTCAATCTCTCAGAGGCTTAACACAAAAAGTTAGCTCGTAGAAGAAGCAACAAACACTGAAGGTGAAGCTAGCCACGATGTTACTGATCAGGCAATAACAGTAACAAGCATTGTAGGTGAACCTTGTCACAGTGTTACAGACAGACAGAGGCGAACCAGGATTTAAAGAGTTTTGGTGCAGCAATAGTATCGTAATTTAAGCATTAGTGATTTTTTCAATGATGATTAATGGATAATAGCATTTGTAGGAAAAGTGACAGAAATCTGAGCTTTAAGTTCTCTTTTTATCGTTATCCCCTTAGTTTTATAAATTTCCAGACATCCTCATTTTCATATATCAGATTAATGTATCAGCGCATCAAATTAATGTATCTGTTGCATCAAATTAATGTATCTCGCACATCAAATTAGTGTATAATGTATAAAATGTACACAAAATTAGTGTATCATGTATGAAATGTAATATTTCTTACTTCATGTTTAATATATCTCGTGCATCATATTAATGTATCAGCGCCTATATTATTGTATCAATTTAAAAGATTTTTGTAACTATAAACTTATAATGGAAAAATAGCAATTTTTTCGAAGATTTATGTGATTTCTGTCCTTTGCCCGTTGTAATGATGATAAATGGTTAACAACAAAATTTTTGACGATTAAAGGAAATGTCATATTTGATTAGTCATTAATGGTCATGAGTTCAAATCCCCCTTTTTAAAATTTTTGATGTTATAAATAAACCTACTCCACTATTTTGCAATTTTGATGTTATAAATACACACCTAAAAAGGTAAAGAGGAAAAGATACGATGTTAACCATAATTAAACCTGGATTGCGAGTGTGGATTTCCTTGGTTCTTCCAGCAGACAAAAGAAATTTTATGTTCTTTAGGATGTACTCTTTTGTATATTACCTATTTCTATCAGTGTCTTGAGATATATAATTTTTGCGAAGTTAAAAGGTACCGTGCACCCCATCTTTACATGTGGTTCCACCCCTGGTTAAAAATCAGGCAGTTCCTGAGTTACAAGGACATCATATGGTGACATGACACAAAGCAAAAATTGGCTCACACTTCTCAAGGAGGTACTGAAGCCTCTACTTATCCATTTATCTTTTTCCCATCATTTAGGTTCCATCAATTACATAAGCCTATAGTAGAGTACATATATATCCAATAATTATAACTAGAGAAATTCTCATAATACGTTGTATTATACTGCTAATATTTCTCTTTCTATGACCTATTTAGGTAAACTAATCCTGGACACGTGTGTCTCATGCTAAATTGTGTGGAGTTAGTAAAACGATATGTGTGTATATATAAACTTAAACATGTATGTTTTCCCATGTATCTCATATTTAATTAGTATAAGAACTTTGAAAATTAATTATAATTAGTGTGTGATAAGTTGTACAAAAATTGAAGAGAAATATACCAGCTCAAACCAACAACTTTACCTACACAATTTCTATAACATATAAATTATTCAATTTGATAAAAAAAATATTTAATATGTCATAACTCATAATTTAAATGTCAAATGCGATTTCAATTTGATAAAAAATTATTTAATATGTCATAAATCATAATTTAAATGTCAAATATGATTTCAAAGTATTTCTTGTATTAAGTTTTTGATCTTCCTTTTAATGAATTGTAGTCTCCACCTTTGCATATTTGTGTACGTATTAAGAAGTTGTTGTCGAATGAGAGTAGATTTTGCAAAAATTATATAAAAATTTGATCAATCTATGTCTTCCTTAAGATGACTAGTAGATGATCGTTGTATGACAACTTGCAAAGTACTTGAAGAGAAAATATACAAGCTCAACTCAATGAATGGTGAGCCTATTCAATCAAGATTATTATCAATATATAAAATGTACATCATGCTGAAATATTGTTATCAAATGAATTTCGAAAGTATTATTCCAACAATTTTAATTATGTATTTTTTTAAATTTCAAGTATTTAACTTGATAAAAAAAATTCAATGTCACAACATATAATTTATAAGTGTCGCGTATTGGTTCAAAATATTTCATGCTCTAATATGTTTGCGTTCTTTCTAAGAAAATGTAGCTTCCACCGTATTACTATCACATATTGGTCAAGAAGTTGTTATTAAATATGAATTGAGTTTTATAAAAACTGCACATAAATTCGATCAACCCATACCTTTGTTATGATAACTACTGGATTAGGATTATATTTTGGGTATACACCTAAAAAAATTAGTTAGTATTAGTCATAAAAATAATAATTGCACAAATTTTTAATCGATGTATATGAATCATAATTATTATAGGTACGTGTACCCCTTGCCGTATTTGAATTTATTAGTTATATCGTCTTTGAATTTAACAAAAAATAATAGTTAAAATATTTAAATTAATTCCAAAACAAAATTTACACAAGCAAGAATATACAATTTCATGATACTCCAAGAAGTTACAATTAAAAAGAAAATAATTTTACCTGATTTGATATTTTCATAAAAAATTGTTAGTTGCAAGAGGTGAAATAACTCCATGTCTTTTAATTTATCTAGGTCGTTCACTTGGTAAATTATTATTTATTTATATTCATTTGAAGATAGACTTATTTTTAAGAAAGAAAAAAAAACATAAATAGGAAGTTAAATAAATGGCAAAACATTAATGAGTATTTTTGTGCATATATATTCAATAACCTAATGCATTGAACTAACTATATATTTATATTCTTGTACAATTTTACTAGAGGAATAATATTTGATTGAACGATATTGATGTCATTCAATATTTTATGGACATTTTGATTATTCAAATTTTAAAATATTTTGATTTCACTTATATATATACTTACTATATTTACTAATTTAATAGAAGTTTTACATCTCTTTTTTTATGTGAAGGAAAATGGAATATAAATTAATTAGTTATTATTATTTAACATTGAATTATTAAAAAAAATATTAAATTTTATATTTCGTATAGGAGTAAAATGGTAATACAACTTTAAATTTTTGTATTTTCTAATTTTGATAAATTTTTATTATTATTACTTATCATTTATTGTTTATTTATTATCATAAGATGATAAGATAGGAAAATAAAGAGGTGTAGTTATGAAGTTGATTTTAAATGGAATAAATTTTTTTAAAAATGAATTTATGAAAACAAATTAATAGGCACGCAAGCACAAAGACCCAAACATATGCACGCACGCGTGCCCGCACACACATATATTTAAAGATGAATTCCAATGGATATTTTAACTATAGGAATTCATTTAAGGAAGTGTAAAAAATTATTAACATAAATTATAAATATTATTAAATTAGATATTTTAATGAGGAAATAATTTTACATATTATTAAATTGGATTTTTTTAATTATATATTAATTTAAAAGAACTGCAAAAGTCATTTACAGTTTTACTAAAATGATACAATTTAATCATATATTTATATAAAAGAAAACCTTCATCCCGGTGACGTGGCGCATTCAGAACCAAGGAATTCTTTTTTATTTAAGTATTGACAAAACTAACCTTCCCCTGCCCCCATAAACCCCGTACTCAGACATTACATACCTTCAAACCCTCAACACCTACATGACTCTTTGATAACGACGTTCCTATTCCCAACGGCGCCACCTAAATAAACCACCCTTCCTACATTCTTCTTCTCCAACAAAATCACCTTCCATATCCTTCCTGCATTCTTCTTGGAAAACACTCTTCAACCAAATTTCACCGTTCTCCATGGCTTACTTCAAAACGTTGTTCAACGTCGTCCTTAAATCTAGCACCCATCATCATTCTACTATTCCTTTCTTCTCTTCCTCTATCTCGTATTTTTCCTTCATACTTGGTACCATCTTTTCCCTCCCGTGCAATTCGCTTGGTTCATAACCCTCCCCTCTTCAATAAATCGGCTGAACATACTTTCACTTTTCTTTATCATCTATACACAAATTAATATGAAAACTATCCTTTAGGATGAACAAAATACTTGAATGAACACATGTATGGAACTATTAAATTTTAAAACTCTTTCGGTATCAACTATCGTATTTAGTTTATTATTTTATTTGTAATTGTCGTCTTACATGTGTTTATGTATTGAAATTTTCCATGAAAAGTTCTTCTACTATTTTCCTTCCTTTCAGATTTTTCTACCACAACACTAACAATCTTCTACATTGAAATCAATTATTTTTCCTACGCGATTATACCATGAAGCCACCATATATAATGGTTACTCCATTTTTCACAATTACTCCTAACAAAACGAACCATCATTTTAAATAACCTATCCTGATTCAAAAAAATAAAAACTCCCTCTGAACTAATGACTGGCCCTAACTTCTGGACCCTAGCAATCGGGACCAGTGCTGCAGATGGAGTGGAGCGGGAGGAACTCGGGGTTGTGCTAGTACCTCGGATAGACTCGACCGGGGTGGTGCCAGTAGGCTCTAATGTACTCTGAGTAGCCCCTTGTGCTTGCTCTACCGTGTCCGCCAAGTTCTAACCTAGCGGCTGCACCTCAATTTTGTGCCCTCTATGGGGTGCCGCCTCATTTTCCTCATCCAGGATGAGACCTATATCAACCGTCCCAGTAGGAGTCCTGAGAACGTCAATATGCCATATGGTTACTCCAAAAACCTAGACAACTCGATCATCAAGATGGGAAACGGTACATGGTGATGGCCTTAAAGTCCCTCTCATGAATGACTTCCAGCAATAGTCTCGGAATATCCACGTCGAACCCAGCAACAAAAATAGCTACAAATACTGCCCTATCCCGTGTAACAATGTTGTTAGGAACAATGGGGGATAGGGAGTGACGAACTAATAGCCAGATAAATTTGACCGTGAATGTAAGGTTTGCCTTCTTAATGACCCCTATGGATCCAACACCGAATCTGCACCCTCGCCATCCACAAAAATGTGTTGGGCTATCCACCTCTTTGTGGTCTATCTCATCCCCATATTAGTCCGAAAATGGACCTCCTTAATTAGCTTCCACCTATAGTAAAACTCGGGGGTAAAGAGATCCTTGGTAGCGTCTGTGTCTGCGCCATATAAGAACCAGCAAATAGTAGGTAATTACATGTCTACCCTGCACGGACTCAAAGATGATCAGGTGGTGCCTGTTTAGCGGGATAAGACTGTCTATCCAAGGAAGACAGGAGAGTCGCTACATAAGATACGTAGAACTCTCGCACAACCTCTTTGTTGTAGCGTCCAACGCACTTGGCCATCCACTCTAGCCGATGGCGGGTGAAGAGAGCATGTACATCAAGGATAGTGTGAAGACTCCCTGTAAGAACTCGCCGCTTTACTGTCAGATTCCTAATCATGGCACCTTATCGTTGAGCAGCTTCGCGTCCCTCGACGCACCATTAGTTGGGCTTATTAGCAATGGGTGCGGGGACGTCGGTCGGGGGTGCTGGATTAGAATCCGCACTGTCAACCTAATCACATGAGGCAGAGTGGACCGATAAAGGAGAAGCACTGGCACCATTTGAGGTTGAAGCTTCCTTAGACTTGGAAGCCTTAAAAGATCCAGACGCTCCATCAGACTCGGAAGCCTCCTCTGAGGCAGACGCTCCTTCAGAATCTTCAGTAGACCCTGACGGTGTGCCGTCAGTATGCACTCCTCATCAGACTGGGGGGCAGTGATTAGCCGGATGCCACCTTCTTGGATATTCCCTTGGTGGTCCTAGCAGCACATGTAGGTGGACGGGTGCCTGGTGTCGCATATTCAGGGTCACGATAATCGTCCGAGCCGATCACCATCCGGCGTGACAGGGCAACGGACATAGAACGTCTTCTGGAGTCGACTAAGTCTTGCTTAGGGCCTATTGGTACCTGCAAAATATAGTTATTATCTTCAGTGTAAACATCTGACACACCTAAGAGAAGCAAGACCAAAATTGGAAACACAAAACATTATCCAGTTCAGAACTGAAGAACTGACCGACGGGCAGTAAAAATGGTCCGTCGATGGAATGACGGTCTGTCGATGTGGTCCATCGCTGAACACTTAGCAAATATTTTGAAAGCTTCAGGATTAAAGGTTCTGTTATAGACGACGGACCTGCAGGACGGTCTGTCGTTAAGACGACGAACCGTCGACCACACCCGTGGGTAGAGACTTAGACTAAAATATAGGAACCCTAATAAAATAGGGTAGTGTTAAATACGACGAATGTGTAGGAAGGTTTGTCGATGAATCGACGGGCCGTAGACCACATCCTTCATTCCAGAGTTAGGAAAATATGGGGACTCGCTATCGATGGACCCCATCGACGGTCTGTGGACTGACCGACGGTCCGTAGACTTGGTTAGACAAATATTTTATAAGCCATGGTTGGTACACCAAGAACAATGTTCAAGCAGACTAAGATACATCAAGTACGTCTAGCATTTACACACCATTTCGTCATCCCGAGGGCATGGATTATCACAATTTGAAACCTAGATTCTAAAGGAACTTCAAACCCTAAATCGGAAACAATAACACTCAAATTAAAGTACATTTCGACAATACACCCCCAACCCATTCACTCTCCATTATTCTAATGGACTAGGAACTCAGTTTCAACAATTCAAGCATTCAATTTTGTCCCAAAGTCCAGACCCACATACGTATTACATCAATTTAGCATGTAAATGAACGAGAATTCATTGAGTAGAGTATAATGACATACCTGTTTATTGAAGTGGTTATAATGCAGAGATGAATTTGTATATGAAATCACACCGACCAAAACTTTAAACACCGACGAGAAAGAAGCAGATGGGAATTTGGGAGAGAAAATCTTGTGGGATTGATGGGAATTTGGGGAAGAGGGAAATTAGAGTGTTTAAGGGGGGAGTAAATGGGTGAGTGAGTGGAGGAGTTGAAGTAAAATGGGGAGGGAAACAGTTAAGAAGGAGACATGAAAGGGCGGGGTAACTGAAAGGTTTAATAATTCAATATATAGTCAATCAAGTCGGTCAGGTAATTGGGTCTGAGGACCTAATGGTTCCCCATAGATAGACCGTTAGTCAGTCGACGGTCCGTTGACTGTGCCCTAACTTCGGAAAAATTTGAAATCTTACCTGGGATCTACGGATGCCATCGAAAGTCCGTCGATGGGACGACGATCTGTTGGTTTGTCCGTCAATCAGTGCACCAGAACAATTTCTGCAGGTTTCTAGTGATTTGGTCCATGCACATTGAACACCCAATAAGATAATCTTTTTTTTCTGGACACTTTTTAGACACGATCCCTAGTCTACTCTCTACCCAACAGTTCAAAAAGAAAGTTAAAGAAAATGCATAAATGATGTTAAGTAAACGCCGAAATAATGCACTTCTGCTAGAAAATCAAGAAAAACCTATTTTGGTCTAGGGATACATATTGGGTTGCCTCCCAATCAGCGCTTTATTTAGCGTTGCAACACGACGCAGGACTCTCGATTACTCAGAGTTCATCAAGATGATGAGCCTCAACCACTACATTTGCATTTTCCACATTCCCTAGGTAGATTTTGATTTTTTTTCCGTTCATCTTGAGCCTTACACTCTCCTTGTTCTCCAATTCAACTGCACCATAAGGGAAGATTTGAGTGATCAAGAATGGACCAGTCCATTTGGACTTGAGTTTGCCTGGAAACATGCGCAACCTAGAGCTGATAAAAGGATTAAATCCACAGCCACAAAGTCGCACTTCCCAATATTTTTGTCATGGTACTTCTTCATCTTTTCATTGTAGAGGGCTGAACTTTCATATGCCTTCAAGCGAAACTCATCAAGCTCATTTAACCCAGTTGCGCTGCTTCATTCCAATCCATATTCAGTTTCTTCATTGCCCACATGGAATTATACTCTAACTTAATCGGCAAGTGACAAACCTTCCCATATACATGTTTGAATGGAGACATACCTATGGGAGTCTTCTATGATGTCTGGTAGGTCCAAAGAGCATCATTAAGCCTCCTTGACCAATCTGTTCTACTTGTGTTCACTGTTTCTCCAAAATCTGCTTGATTTCTCTTTTTGACACCTTAACTTGCCCACTAGTTTGAGGATGGTAAGAAGTGGCCACATTGTGGTGAACACCATATTTCTCCAATAACCCCTTAAACAACTTGTTGCAAAAGTGGGATCCCCCATCACTAATAATGTCCCTTGGGGTGCCAAATCTGGAAAATATGTTCTTTTTCAAGAACGCGGTTACACTCTTTCCTACATTATTTGCAGGTGCTATGGCTTCCACCTATTGGGCACATAATCAACCGCTACAAGAATGTACTTCATCCCATGAGAACTTACAAAAGGGATAATAAAGTCAATGCCCCATACATCAAACAACTCAATTACAACAATGGGATATAGAGAGAGCTCTTTCCTTCTAGAATTACCTCCATGTATTTTACGCCTATCACATGCCTTGGAGAAATCGTGAGAATCTTGGTGGATGGTTGGACAATAGTAGCCACATTGCAAGATTTTATGGGCAGTCCGGGTACGACTATGATTCCCACCCACAGGCGAGGATTGACATGCCTCCAAAACACTCAACATCTGAACATCCGGCACACACTGGCGAATAAGACCATCAGCATAACTCCAATAATAATGTGGCTTATCCAAAAAGAAATTTTTCACATCATGCATGAACTTTTTTCTTTAATTAAAGGACAAGTTCGATAGGAAGATATCACTAGCCAAGTAACTCGCAAAATCGCCGAACCATGGAATCAAGTCCTGAGACGCGGCCATTACATGCTCATCAGGGAGAGTATCATCAATATAGACCTTATCACCTAATTCTCGCATATATTCATCCTCTAATCTGGAAAAGTGATCGACTACTTAATTTTTGATCCCTTTTGTGTCTATCACTTCAAAGTAAAACTCTTGCAACAGTAATACCCATCTAATCAACCTCTATTTTGCATCTTTCTTTTCCATAAAATATCTCAAAGAAGAATGATCAGTATGCACTATGACTCTCATGCAAAGAAAATAGGAGCGAAATATCTCGAACATAAAATCCACCGCAAGGAGCTCTTCTTCAGTCGCAATATAATTCTTTTGAGCTTCATTAAGTTCCTTATAGGCATAATAAAAATGGGGTGAAGGATTTTATCCTTCTTTCTCCCAATACTACACCAGGAGCAACCCCACTAGCATCGCACAAAACCTCAAGTGTTTTGCCCCAATTCGTACAACTAATAATGGGCGCAGACACCGACTTCTCTTTCTACTCTCCAAATGCTTTTCAAACAGGATTTATCAAAATAAAATTTACACTCTTTCTCAAGAAACTTGCACAAAAGATATGCAATTTTTGAAAAATGCTTGATGAAGCTCTGGTAGAAACCCGCATGCCCAAGGAAACTCCTCACACCTTTTACAGCGATGGGTGGAGGAAGTCTCTCTATCACCTTGACATTATCACGATCAACCTCTATACCCTTGTCTGAGATGGGATGGCCCAATATAATACCCTCTTTCACCATAAATTTTCATTTTTTTCCAATTTAGCACAAGGTTGCAATCTTCACATCATTTGAGAACTTCGGACAAGTGATTCAAAAAATGATCAAATCAGTCACCAACAATAGAAAAATCATCCATAAATACCTCAATGGTGTCCTCCACAATATCGGAGAATATGGACATCACACATCTCTTAAAAGCAGCCGGTTATCCTCTTGAATGTGAAAGTTTCATAAGGACAAGTGAAAAACTTGTTTTATCTTGATCTACTAGTGCAATAGAGATTTGGTTGTACCCGAATAACCATAAAGAAAACAATACCACCCCTTTCTTGCAAACCTATCCAACATCTGATCTATAAATGGCATAGGAAAATTGTCCTTCTTAGTCCATGCATTCAAATTCTGGTAATCCATACACACTCTCCACCCGGTCACCGGACTCGTTGGAAAAAGTTCATTTTTATCATTACGGACCACAATCATTCCCCCTTAATTGGGCACACACTGAACATGGCATACCCAACTACTATCAGCGATCGGATATATGACTCCGACATCAACGACATAATTATTTCCTTCTTCACTACCTCTTGTGTAGGTAGACTATACATCTTTGGTGCTTAGTACTAGGCTTATGATCGGGGATGAGTTGGATTTTATGTTAAAAAATATCGGGAGGGATCCCAATATTATCCTCTATATTCCACTCAATAGCACTCTTGAACCTCTTCAACAATTCAACCAAACATTCTACTTGTTGCATATTCAAATCTAATGAAATAATTTCCGGCAAAGTGTCACCTTACTCCAAGAGTACATACCTCAGATGAGGTGGTAGAGCTTTAAGCTCAAATTTTGGGGCCTCCAAAATAGATGGTTTCGCAGGTGGAGATTCAGATGTTTCATATCTAAATCCAATTACTTTGGTTTGAACCGAACATCACCTCGATCAAGTGCCACAACCAATGACTCATACTCTTCGATACAATCACTATAAAAATTGATGATCACTACTGCTAGTGCCTCAGCACCAAGATGCTCTTCTATTTGTACCTCGGACGAACTCTCAACCTTGTAGGATATCATAGATACAAATTGGATCTCACCACTCTGCCTCATAGACCTACGAATGTTGAAAGTCGCTTCTTCATTGTTCAACCGAAACTTCATCTACCCTTTCTCTATATCAACTAAAGCATGACTGGTAGAAAGAAACGGCCTCCCAAGAATAAAAGGCACCTCAAAGTCCACCTCACAATCAAGAATAACAAAATCATGCGGAAAAATAAATGACTCCACTTTCACTAGCACATCATGGAGTATCATAATAGGCCTCTTCACCGTTCGATGGGCCATCAGTAGCCGTATAACAGTGGGCCTTGGTTCACCCAAACGCAACTTCTTGTAAATAGAGAAAGGCATAAGATTTATGCTTGCCCCAAGATCACATAATGCTTTAGCAAGGTGTAACAACCTGATTGTACATGGAATAGTGAAAGAACCCGGATATTCTTTCTTTTGCAACAAATACCTTGTAGCAATAGCACTACAGTGTTGCATCCGATCATCATCCTCAAAACAATTCGATCTTTTCTTACTGATAATATCTTTCATGAACTTGGCGTAACCGGGCACTTTTCAAGAGCCTTTATCAAAGGTACATTGATGGAAAGTTGTTTCAACATAGTAATAAAACACCGATATTTACCAATCTCTGTCTTTTTCAACAATCATTGCGGAAATGCAGATGGTGGTCAAGGAATGGGAGTCACTTTTTGGGGTGTATCATCTTCTTTCCCCGAATTATGTACCAGCTCACTACTAACTTCCTCTACGTCATCATCTCCTTTATTATCATCTTTGACGCTAGATGACATAGGTGGTTCCATAGTTTGCTTACTCCCTCGACTAGTGAGTGCCATACAATGTCCATCATTTTTCATGTTCTGGATACTATTGCTAGGAAGAGTACCCGGTTGGCGTGGGTTCACCGTAGAAGATAATTGGGACATTTGCAACTCAAGATGATTAATTGAGATTGCATGTGCATCCACTTTTTTCCAGATAGTTTATAAATCACCTCTCAGCTCTTTGGAGTGCTCATCACTAGCATCAAATCTCCTCATCATCTTCTGCAACATATGCTCAACTTGTGCCATTTTACGTCAACCATCCCTAGGAGTAACTTACCGATTTAAGGTGGAACATAGGGCCCACTTCGATCATTTTTCTTACGATAGTAACCCCAATTGAAGTTATTGTCGCGGTTCTAATTGCCATCTCGAACATAGTAACCCTCTCGGTTGTAATTGCCATCGTTCCGACCTTGACTTCCTTGACCTTGGCGCTAATTTTCCTGATTGGAGCCTTGGGAATTCAGCTGGAAACCCCCCCGTCTGTTCATTCACTGCATAAGAATCTTATTGATAGTAGTACTCATCAACTAGTGGTGGTTGTTTAGACAAATAGTGCACTTTATTTACCTTTTCTGCACCCCCAATGACATGTTTTAACACCAACCCAAGCTCAATTCTCATTTGAGCCATCTCTTCATGAATCTCATATGTGGCTAGGTTGTGTGAAGCTTCAACTGCAAAAGTGTTTCTCCCAGTATCCGACTTTCTAGTGCCCCGAGCTTTATTATTTCGGGAGATTTTCTATCACTTCTCAGAGATCTCTGCATAAGTACACTCCCCATAAGAACCACCCTCAATCGTATCAAGCACTGCTTTGTTATTATCATCTTGCACCCGATTGAAGTACTTTTGGAGTGACTCATCATCAATGAGATGGTTTGGGACGCTTCTCAAGAATGAAGTGAACCTATCCCAAGGACTGCTTACTGACTCCCCTGGTAATGCCACAAAGTTGTTCACCCTATCTTTGTGGTTTAGCTTATTAGACACCGAATAGTAGCGTGCTAAGAACACATTCCTCTATTGGTTCCAAGTATATATTGAGTTATAGTAAAGCTCAGTAAACTATATAGAAGCCTTTCCCATTAGTGATAGAGGGAACACTCTTTACCCAATGACGTCCGTTTCCAAGTCAGGTCTCCCTACACAACTCTTACACACCGATCTCAGTTTGGCAATGTGAGCATGTGTATCCTCAGATGGTAGCCCCTAAAACAATCTCTAGCCCGAGCATTTTCATCAAGCTACAAGTTACGACGAAAGTATGACCATGTGGTAGAGGAGGTAGGAGAAGTGGCCCATCAAAGTAAATGATGTTAACATTTGCCCTATTGTACTCTTGACGGCGTGGGGCACGAGGTTGACTCCTTGGATTACCCTCTCCAGGGTTATCAACAATCACTTGATTATGAGCATCAACCGGCGAGGGAAGTTGAGGGTTGATCTCGTCAATGATATAAGCAAGATTGTTTTGAATATTCATTTCTCAAAGTGTACTGTTTAGTTCTGGATCAAGTGAAGGTATTCGTTATCCTAAACTCCGTAGAGTTGACATACACTAAACCTATACCTATAAGAGACAAAAAGAAAAAGAAAAGGTAAAATTGGAAAATTATTGACTAAAATTCGGTAATGTGCTTAAAGTTAATCTAAAATCAACTTTCCCCAGTAGCGGTGCCAAAATTTGATATGCTCAAATTATACTTCCCTACAGAAGCATAAGAGGTCGTATCATGTGAAGAATTCAATTGTTAGGTTTGGATCAATCCCACAAGGAAAATGGTTTACACTTAACTACAATCTACAATTACGTTTATATAGTCAAGTGCTTTCCAAAACCAATTAATTAAAGGGGGAGGGGGTTTTGTGTAACAAAAATGCTTAATTATTTCTAAATAAGACAGATAGCAATTTTATAACTTTAGTGTTTATCAAGTAATAAGAGAAACTAGGGTGTAAGTGTTCCCCATAGGTTCATAATGCGGTAATCCTAGCTATAACAATCCTTACCTAGTATCTTTCATGCAAAGTTGTAAGTTATGTATCCCTAATTCCTTGGTCTGGAAACTAGAGAATTTCAGTCCAAACCTTGGTCTTGCTACGTGTGTCTACTTTACTAAACCTTACCTTTAACTCTTATTAAGCAATCATATTCAATATAATTTGCACGAACTGAAACTAGCCAATATATATTGTATACTAATTCTATGTTGATAACTCTTTTCCTATAGTCTACCTCTTTAATTCACCATGTACAAATAGGGCAAGTTATAACGCATGCATTCGTTAAAAGGACTTCTAAACGAAAGAATTATTTACGCATGCAAGACCCTATTCTAGAATTGTTATTTATCTAGTTTTACCTTGTTAATTACTCGTGGTTCCCACAACCCTAGTCGTGGATTTAGTTACCCATGCTATGAATTACACAATTCATATTGTTAAATAAGAAATCATGCGCTTACTTTAACAATTTTGAAGAAAACCCAGAAATATCACTTGAATTCACTTTAATATTGAAACAAATGATTCCGGAAAATTAAATTGTTTCCCAAAAACTAAAGTTTAACTTCCAATAACACAAATCTTAAAAATAGTAAAGAGTGTAACCTCAAAAATGAGTTTTTAGTGATATATATAATAAAAAGTACTAACATAAAAAGGAATTCTTGTTAAGGAAAAAAAATCTAACTAAAATACATTTGCCGTCGACGACTCTACTAGTAGTCCGTGGATGGAACGACGGAGCGTCGACAACTTCTGTCGGTCCATACTTCAAATCTTTTTTCAGCTTCAACTTTTCAAAACATTCTGTTACCATCGGCGGACCACAAACACAATCCATTAGTAAAGCTATGGTCCATCGATGACCTTGTTTCCTCCACACTTAGTGGTTTCTTCAAGCCGGGTACTGGACTACTTTCTGTTACCACAGACGGTTAGCCATGGCGGTCCGTCAATAGACCGATGGACTGTCGCTCCTTCCATAGCCCCACACTTGTTCAGATTTACCCGATTTGATTTCAGCTGCCTGGACCTTCAGTGGATGATAATCGCCTATTGGCCGTCACAGGGTCGAGAGACCGTCGCTGGCTCGGTATGTAACAACCTTATATGAGATAAGTAATGCTTAATGTGTCTAGAAAACCTATGATTAGACCAGATTCACACGGATTGATGTGCATAAAACCAGACCTCTAAACCTTTGCTATAGTCAAGCCAACTAACTTAGGGAGTTAGTTGATCTAGAAAAGATTGGGTTTAGCCATGTAGGGCTCTTGAATACGAAGATTTACTCAAGTGAGTCCCTACCGGACTTAAAAGGGGAAAATCGTAGGTTTGGAGGGTCTAGGGGTAAAATGGTCTTTTTCCAGGATAAGGGTATTGCTTCACCCGGTTTTGAACCTAGGTGGAAGCAATGAGTTAAATTTGTTTTTAATTCGAATTGGTAAATTAATGAAATTAATTTATATTTATTATTAATTAGCTGATTTAAGATAAAAGGAAATTAGTTTTTTTCATGATTAAATAAAACCTCATTTGATTAATTTCTAAACTAGACTCATAAGCCTAAGAAAACTCTTCTCTCCCACGCTCATCTCTCTCTTTCATGTCTCTATCACTCTCTTTCACGATCCCTTCTCTTCCAATGTAACTTTTGAGAAAAGAAAAATAAACCAAGTTCTTCGCACTTGAAGAAGTCACACGAAATCACAACAAAACAAATGTTAATCACACGTTAGGCAACGGGAGGTTGTCCGTCGAGTGGTGTTGACATTGAGGGGACTTGGACGTGATCTTTGGTGAAGTATTTGGGCAGAAAGTTGAGGGCTTAACGTCAAAAAGGAATGGAATCTCTTCTATCTTTGTCCCTTTCTCAAGAGACCCCTAAGGTTCAGACGAATCTATTCCGAAAACTAGGGGCTTTTCCCCCTTGCATGTCCCTGTCACTAGCTCCCGTTGAAACATAGGTTCGTTATGTTTGCTGGTAGAAAACTAGGGATGAGACTTGTTTTTGTGATGATTATGTGTTTATATGTATGTTCAGAATTATTTGACTTATGTTAATGCTTTTCCGAAATTATGTTTACGTATTTGTGCAATGTGAACCGTATCAATGTGCCTCGGCTTGAGGCTTTAAAAATGTCATGTTTTGGTTTTATTTGATGTACAAATGATTATGTAATTTGTGATGTTCATATGAGTTGAAATGTGGCTGATTGGAGTGATAATCTCTTTGCTAAACGAATCCATGAAAAATGCACCTAAGAACGTATTAAATGATCTACGAATTACCATAGCAATTCACATGTAATGTTTAAGAAAGTGAGCTGAAAAATGTGACAAAATTTCACACAAATTACAACTTAGTTTCCGCTAAACATAGACGAAAAAATCTGGAATTTTAAATGAGTATAAATTAGGTGAGGTCATTAGGAATCGAACCCACGACTTCACCCGTGAAAAGCACTAAAAAGGTGAATAAAGAAATGGGGTTGAGGGGGTTCGAACTTGGGTACTCCTGGCTGGAAATTAATGTATGAAATTAAGAATTGAGAGGAGTGGGATTCGAACCCACATCCTCTCAATCAAAACATAAGGAAAAATGATCGGAAAATAAATGTGAGGCGTGGGAATCGAACCCACGACCTCAAGGCATTAGAGGAGTGTAAGAGAAAATTAAAAGAAAGAAATGTGAGGCGTGGGATTTAACCCACGACCTCAGGACAGTAAAAGAGAGTTAAGAGAAAATGAAAAATAAAAGAAATGTGAGGCATGGGAATTGAACCCACGACCTATAGGCATTTGAGGCGAATTAAAATAAAAATAAAGAGAGGTTGTGGGGTTTTGATCCCACAACCTCATGGTAAACCCTAAACCCTAAACCCTAAACCCACAACCCCTCGGCCAAGAAAGTGAATTTTCAAAGGATAGAAGTAAAAAGGAAATGTTGATGTTGGGGCTCGGTCTCGGGTCCCAATGTAATGTGGACTGAAAGTAAATAAAAAGAAAAATGTATAAAGTGTTGTCCAAGGGATTTGAAACCGTGTTCCCTTTCCCAAATTCTGTATTGATACATAAGTCATACGTAAATTGAATAGTAAAGAATAATGCTGCCTACTTAGATCGAAATCGAGATATTGGCATACATACAAGATGCATAAGTTTTGTACCACATAATCTTAGTAAGATATTAATCACATAAACGAACGCTGAATGAATCCTCATGGCTTGTATGTATAGAACCATAAGTCTTGCATACGTTTAAAATAAGTGAACCTAAGATTTATGTAATTAATAGATGCAACCCTAGAAGGGTTGAGTAAGAGTGTAAAACACACTAAACGGCCAAGTGCATTGGCACATAATGAAATGAACAATCAAATGATGAAATGAACAATGAAATGATAAAACCCTAGAAGGGTTAAGTAAGAGTGTGAAACACACTAAATGTCCAAGTACATTGGCATATGATGAAATGAACATTCACATAAAATGGGGTGAGTAATTATGAAGAGCAAAGGTGATAATGTTAATGAATGTGGTGACAATATGAAATGATGCTAATGTAAGAGATGAGAGCAATCTCAAATGAGCCTAAGTAAATGTTTCCTAAACGTACTCACCAATGAGAGTGTAAAATTAATGAAGAGACCAATATCTATGAACACTCTAATGAAAGTATTGAGATTAACACACTTAATAATAATGATGAGATGATAAATTATCAATTGAGCTATGATGTCCTCATAGAAGAAGCCAACTTCCATAGCGTATGAGTTAAATGTAATGGAACTTTATACTGAGCACCGATAGACAAGCTATGAGCGGTGAAGACTTCTTTTTGGAAGGGAAGAGGTTCACGTAACTCTCATGAGATGAGACTATCCGGCATGCCGGGTATGGGTCTCCGTATATCTCCTAGTCTTTGACCCTATACTTCGAATAAAGACATTTGGCTGGGTTCAATTCCCATGTACGCTCGCGTGTTTTGGGTCACTTTGACCAATAATTCCACCTCTTTTCGGTGTGGGAGAGACACTGTATTTTCTCATGCTCACATGATCTATGTCGGTTAAAGTTAATGTTCCGAATAAATTAATAAGGCCACCCTCAAATGATGCACATAATGAAATGAATGATACCAAAGGTGTTAGGATATGATGATCAGGAGGTGAGATAGCTTAAGTAATGACACTAGCTCATTCGTGATCATTCCACAGCGAACCCGATGAAAGTCTTAAACTACATCGTAGGTATAGCTGGTGTTTACACTAGCCTATGAAAGAAATGAAATGAAGTACGTGTGAATTAATGAAGTAGACTCTCTGTTTGCTAAAGAAGGTTCCCTAGTTGAGGAGCCATATGTTGAGCCCTCATTTTGGGAGATCTTAATGTCAAGTCCATGATTCCAAGGTCTCATGACATATGAACGAATGATGAGAAAAATGTTATGTTCTATATGCAATAGGTTATATGCTATGTGTACGATGTTATGTGCTGTGTCCAATGTGATAAGTATGATGATACATGTTACTCTCATGGCATGACTTTCCTAAACCAAATTTTGAAAGCTCACTCACTTTCCTAATCAAAATTTGGAATGTTCACTCACTTTCCTAATCTAAATTTTGAAAGCTCACTAACTTCCCTAATTCCAATTTGCAAGTCTACTGAGTTGACTTTCCATAATCATGTTGTTAGGAAAGAGTTTTCTTAATCATGCATGTCCTTGGTGTTTGTTTTCATATACCAATATTTTGTACCAGTGTGTACTAATCCCATACAATTCTATAATTCTAGGTGCTGGCACAGGTGGACGCTAGACCTTACAGGTTGACATTGCAGTTATCCGGACGTGGAGCTTTCATCCTGACATGGTAGGTACTCATGCTTTCGAGGATGTATATCGTTATTATCTACATTAGATGTAGGCTATATGTAGTGGATCATGTTCCACTAGTGTTTACTTCCATTTTTGTTCAGACTTTGTATTGGTTCAGTTTTGGCAAAAATACGTTAATGCAATTATAAAGAATTTCTTTCATATGATCATCTCTATATTAGATTGTCGATTTGTGAACGCCTATGATGTTAAGTTTTAAATGTTAAGCATGAAATAAGAAACCAAAAAGTTCAAATTTTCCGCTAAAATTAACCTAGATGAAGTAAAAATGACGTATGTAGGATTTTCTGCGACCTCTGAGAGGTCAATGACGCCGGTTTCTTCTGAGGTCTAGATTATGGTCATGACACCGTAGGTCATCACTTTTGCATATTTCAGCATAGCTTTCAGTGTTTTCATTCTGGACAATTTTCCTGCAACACAGAACACATTAAAACTACTACAAAAAGGCCTTAGATACACACTAAACTTAAGAAAAAAACATTGGAAGTACCGTAAAACCACGGTACATCACTCATTAAGGACCTTGCGATTCAACATGAAAGAAAATATTTCTCAGCCCCATTCCCAAAAAATAACAAGCTAGATTAAATATTATTACTATCCTAAATCCTTGCGAATAAATAAGACTATTTGTGCGATGTATGTTTCACAAGGACGATAATGTATTATGTGTATCATAAATATATATGAATAAATAAAACTATTTTGTGTGATATGTGTTTCATCAATTGAGTATGTTAGTGTGCTCATTGTTAGTAATATATATTTAATATTTATTAAAGAAAGTGATATTCCAGTATCATTTTACTTCATGCTCTTAATTAGTCAAGATTAATATTATAAAATAATCACACATCTAAAATTTAATATGCAACAAACTATGAAACTATAAAAATAACTGGACCATATCTACTGATTGTAACTATATTTCAAATTAGTTATATATTATTGAACTTGGCTCACCTCTAGTAGAAGAAGCATCAAGCATGTCTCATAATGATATAAAGGTCAACAATTATTTGATTGAATAAACTCTTAAATAAATCATGGTTAATATAATAAAACCTTTCTGGCTTAGAATCGATTTCTCAAGATAGAAATTGAAACCGAGACTTAGAGGTGTACATGCCTAGGTTAGTTTAGGTATTTAAAATATCAAACCTAACTATTTGTGTAAAACTATAAATTTATAAACCAAAGGAAACTAATAAAACTCAAGTTTTCTTCGAATTTTTCAAAATACCAAGTGAATCCATTGTGTCAGATTTTTAAATTTTTAAATAAAATCAAACTAATAAATCTTAGATTTTTTAGGTTTTTGGTGTTTTCCAGTAACTGTACATGCAAATATATAATTAACTGGAAATACAGATATTTCTTTAGTCCAATCTAAATACAACTATCAGAAGTGTTTCCTAAAAAATAACACAAAATACGAGATGAGTGATGACACTAAAACATTAAATAAAAAGAATAATAAAATCATTATACAAAACGAATAATGCAAAGTCACAATGAAAATGATCATAATTTTAAAGTACTAAATCACGTTAAAATAAGTCTAAAAAGAATAAGTTACATGATTAAACATTTTTAAAAAAATAAAATTAGATTATGTATTTTAAATGTCTAATCCAATGTAAAAAAAAACAAAGATTCAACATTATTTTAATTCGTAGTGTTGAATTAAATTATTTTGTTAGCATAATATTTATTGTTGAGCTTTATTAGAGTTACTAATATCTATGGACTATAAATTTTATTGGACCATTCAAAATTATAAGTTTAAAAAAACATGCAAAAATATATTAAAAGATAAAAATTGTGAAAACATATAAGTAATATTTAGAAGTTACATCAAAGTAAATACTTTTACGTATAAAATTTTTTTTAAAAATAATATATATAATATCGAGTTTAATTGCTATCAGATCACTTTTTTTAGTTAAATCCAAACCAACCCAAGTATAGTTGAGATTTTATTTTCCAATACCAAACCAAGTTAAACTCAAACCATTAGTCGTTTTTTTTTGTTTGACTCGACGTGCAATTTGATTTGATTTTCAATTTGGTTTTGTATTTTTAGATAATTCTCTACCTTGAAGAACTTGTTGAGTGAGTGAGAATTTTTCATTTGTTGGGAAAGTGATTTTCTTACCATGGATGATATTTATTCAAGATATAAATGGTACAATACTCAAAGCCTTTGCAACTTTTAATGTGAAGAAGTGTCTAAGATGTGTTTTACAAAATGCCTCTTCTAGACCTTAATTGTCACATCTCATAGCTTATAATAGCCAAGATCAAGCTAAGAAACTAATATTTATCTTGGAAAGAATAGAAAATTATGGAAAATTCCTATGTTTAAACAGTGACTTTAGATCATATTCAAATGGTCATAACTTCTAATTCAGGATGAGTTAGAGTCAATTCTTTATATGGTTGGAAAGCCCTTCGAAAGTCTTTCCAACGGATCCAAGTTTTCACCATTTAGATATCATATGATTGATATATGCCTTTCTAAAGTTGGGTTGTTGAAGTGAGAAAAGCCCAATTCAAGATTTAAGTAAGGGCAAACTTGTGTTTTTACCCATCTATTTCAAAATTCGTTTTAAGGGTATATTTTAGAATAAAATCGGTTGGAATTAAGAATAGAAATGTTATTTACACTTAGGGCTTGGAGAAGAGAAAAGAGAAGATGAAAACAGGGGGAAAAGATCACGAATTCATCAAGAACACCAAGATTTCGAGTTGAATTCATCTGGGGTGATCCTATTAAGGAAAGTGAGATCTTTATGTTTTGGGTGAGTTGACCCACACAACATGAAAGTTTAGAAGGTTTAGAGATGAAAAACAGAGAAGAAAAATCAATACTCCATCTGACAGGCACTGGGGTGCCGCGCTTGCTTGAGCCCGAAAGGACATGCTTTATTCTTTAAGCTCTTGCGCTCCACGCCTCTCAAACCGCCAAGGTCTTATGGCGACCCCATTCATTCAAATATTGTTGCAATAGTTTCTAAGTGATGTACCCAAGTCTCATAGTTCATTCTAGTACACTAAGGTACATCTGAACGTCATGAAATTATCCATAAACATGAGATCATTAACCTTTAATCCATAATATAATTCAAGCAAAGTTAAGGTCAAATTCAAAGAAGTTAAGATTAAAGTCCAAAAGTTAAAAATCAAGTCAAAGAAAGTCTTGAAGGTTTTCAAGAGTATTAAACATGAATTTTAACGTAGTTTTAAGGCTCAACCTACAAGTTGAGCAAAAAGTAATGAGTTGAGTTAAAATTCTCCAAAGTTATAACAGAACTAAGTGTTCCCTCATAGTTAAGTTACAATTAAAGCAAAGTGTAAAGAGTTGAGTTCATTTTTCCATAGATATAACGGAGTTAAGTATTCCAAAAGAGTTACAAATATAAGAAAGCTAGACTTCAAATAGAGTATGTTGCTAGTTTTAGTTAAGAGGAAACCATAATTTCGAAGAGAGCTCTTAAAAGCTAAGATTGAGCAAATTATCTCAAACCATAGAAGATTTTTTTAAAACATACGAGCTGAAAATTTTGGTATTAGTATTCACCACGGATATGGGGACGAGAGATTATATTAATTGAAGAACCCATAAATCATGTAGCTAACATGGACAGATGAAGGCTCATACTTTTCAGATGATTCCTTAGTAGTTTATAGCATAGACTACTGGATCCACTTGGTAATTCAAGTTATATACCAAAAGCAAGGTATAGGACGGTACTCTTGTAACGTGAGGTAAGACATTATAATATCGCCTAGGCTCATAGTGATGGTTGTTGGTAAAAGAATCTCCCACAAAAAACTATGTTGCTTTCATATATAAGTAGAGTTGAGTTTGTTATTGAATTTTCTTTAACAAACTATGTTGTTTAACTTTCTTTCAAAGATTTATATATATTATATATGTTTTAATTTCCTTATATACATTGAGTTGAGTATTAATGAGTTGAGCACAACCAAGGTTAGTGTCTTCTTATTCCTTTAATGCTTTAAGTTATTGTTTAGCATTCCCACTCACATACTCGTACATTATATGTACTGATAAGAGTGACATACATCATCTTATGATGCAAATGCAGGTAACGAGAATCTTCGTTCAGTGCCTCGTTGATCCAGTTTGAGCACTAAGAGTCAGTGGTGAGCCTCCTTGCACTTTCGAGGACTCTTTTAATTGTTTTATGTGTTTTTCCTTATAGAATATTGTGGGTTTCGTCCCAACATTCATCTTAATACTATAGAGGCTTCAGAAACAGATAGTGACTCAGATTATTCAGTTTGAGTATCTTCTTATCTTGTAGTTCAAATATTCAAATTTTGAGTCTTATTTGCCATTTTGGCCAAGAGATTTCTTTAAGCCACTTGTATGAGTATGTTTCTCGATTTATGATCAAGATAAGTCTTACACTGATTTAAGTAAGCTAGGACAAGAGTTAGCTCAAGACCATTAATGGTCATTGGGTATCGGCCACGTCAAGGATGTAGTCTCTGGGCGTGACAAACTTTATATCAGAGCATAAAGTTCAAGAGTCTTAGGGAGTCTATGAAGCTGTGTAGGTCCTATTTATCGGTGTTAAGAACACGATATACATAATTACGAGGCTGCAATATTTAGGAATTTCTTCACATTCTTTATGCTCACTTCGTGCGTTATCTCCAAAAGACTCCCTCTAGTTCGTGCTTAGGCATGTTTTAGATAACTATGCCTCCACAAAGAGGCTAGGGTACGAGAACTCCTCACACTTAAGAAATATTCTCTAAGTGTTCATGAATATGGTTTGAAGTTCACCCTACTATGCATTGTGCTTCGGAGATGGTTAAAGCCATGAGAAATAGAATGAGTTTTTTTTATTGCTAGGTAAGGTCGTCTAGCAAGCAAAGAGGATCGGGCAGTAATGCTTATTGGGTACATGGACATTTCGAGATTTATTGTCTATGTGCAACAAGTTATAGAAGAGAAGCTCATGGGGAGAGAGGAGTATAGGAACACGAAAGCTAAGACTGGGAGTGAGTGTGGAATGGAGAAAGGTGGTTTGAATCGTCCACATTTTAAGAATCAAAAGAAGCATGTACCATGTTCTGCTAGTGCACCTTCACAGGTGAACTACTACTCCACTCTATGACTGGCTCATTACAAATATGAAACTTGACAACTCGAGTTCTACAGTCTATTGATGCATAACATACATGAAGAAAGTCCATACCTATATTGGCAACAATACCTACCATGTCTAACTCCACTAGGCCAGCCATGGTACTCCTGTGATTGATCGAAATAGGACAATCAAGATAGACTATCTCCGCTAGAATACACTCTCTAACTGGGATAGATAACACAAAAAAGTTCACATAGTTTCTCAAGAAGAATCTCAAACTGATTTGCAACATATGAAGTTAAAAAAGATAATCTTTCTCATCGGTCTAAAAAAGCATAAAAGGAGAGAGTCTTTTTTACAATGTAGCTTATGGATTGGAGCTACCATAAGAGTTAGCAGCTGTTCATCCGGTATTTCGTATCTCTATGTTGAAGAAGTGCATGGGTGATCCTTCATTGATTGTACCAGCCAAGAATGTTGGGATTAATGATAGCTTGTCCTATGAAGAGATTTTGGTTCAGATTTTAGATCGCAAAGTTCGTAACTTAAGAATCAAAGAAGGTGCGTCAGTCAAGCTCCTTTGAAGGAACCAATTTATTGAAGAAGCGAGTTGGTATGCTGAAGAGGATATGAATAAGAGATATTCCCATCTCTTTGAATATGGAGAGAATGCAGATCAAAGTACTAATTATCTTCTTAGTACTTTATCAACTTTGTTTTTAGATTGTTAAGTGTTAAACATGATGTTACTATTCTTAGCCAAGTAAAGGAAATACCATTCAAGAACGAATGTTCCTAAGGAGAGATACTGTAACATCTCTTATCTCGTAATAGCCAAGAATAAACTAAGAAACAAAATTCAACATTTTTGATAAGAACATTAAAAAGATAAAAAATTCCTCAGTTTAAGAAGTGAGTATTGATCCTTTACAAACTACAATAACTTATAGATCAGGATTATTTAGATAAAGTTAATTATACGGTTGGAAATAGATTGGAATTATTTTTTCAACAACGCCAAGTTTGCACGATATCGATATCGTATGAGGGAGATATGTCTTTCAGAAGTTGGGTTGTTGAAGTGAGCAAAGTTCATTTCTTGATTTTAGTAAGAGCAAACATAGCTTTTCACCCATGTATGTCCTAATTCGTTTTAGTTGTTTATTTGGGGTTAAAATAAGTTAAAATTGAAAGTAGAAAGGGTATTTACGCTTAGGTCTTAGAGAAGAAAAATAGAAGAAGGAAAAACAGAGAAATGATCAAGAATTCATCAAGAACGCCAAGATCTTCGAGTGGAATTCATCTGGGGTGATCCCTATTAAGGTGTGATATCTTTGTGGGTTTTACTAGTTCTCCCACACACCAACTTGCTTAATTCAGCAAATTTTGAGTTGATTGAATGATGAAAAGTGAAGTTCTTGATGAACAATGTTGAAATCTTGTTTGTTGAATTGTTACATGCCTTTAGTTCATTTTATTCGTGTTTATGGATTATTTATCAAGTCTAATCTATTGGGGTTTGAGGTTATTAGAGATCCTAAGTGTTTGGGCGAAGATCCGATGTAGTTTAGAACGTTTAGAGATGAAAAATGGAGAAAAAAGTTTAATAACCCGTCTAACAAGCCTGGGGCACCGCACCTGCAAGAGCCCCATAGGACAGGATCTATCTGAAGCGCCCTAGCATGATGAACCAACCAAATCCCCTTAGGATAGTCTCTATCCATCAGCCTCTGGTCCTCCACGCCTGTTAGAACGCCAAGGACGCTCGGTGACCCTATTCATTCCCATATTTTTGAACTAGTTCCTAAGTGATGTACACATGTTTCTTAGTTGGCTATAACACTCTAAGGTTCATCTAAACGTCATGAAATCATCCATAAACACAGTATCATTAACCTTGATTCCATAATACAATTCAAGGAAAGTAAAGATCAAAGTCAAAGAAATTAAGAGTCAAGTCTAGAGGTTAAGAAGGAAGTCAAAGTAAGTCCTTAAGGTTTCAAGACTATTAAACTAGAATTTTACTTTATCTTAAGCCTCAAGATACAATTTTAGCAAAGAGTAATGAGTTGAGTCAAAATTATCGAAAGTTAAAAAGGAACTAAGTATTCCCTAAGGGTTAAGTTACAAGTTGAGCAAAGATTAAAGAGTTGAGTTCATTTCTAAAAAGTTATAAAGGACCTAAGTGTTATCAAGATTTACAAATGTATTTCACATTTTGAGCATGAAATAAAGCTAGACATCCACAAGAGCCTTTGACTAGTTTTAGTAAAGAGGAAACTATGATTTCCAAGAGAGCTTTTAAAAGTTAAGTTTGAGCAAATTATGTTAAAAAAGAGAAGTAGTTGTTTTTAAAACATATGAGCTGAGTATTTTTGGAGCATAATTGAGCACCAATAAAAGGACGAGAGTGCAAATTAACTCAAGACCCCATAAACAGGCTAACACGGACAGACGAAGGATCATTGATTTGGAGATGATTCTTTAGTGTTTTTTAGCTTTGATTTGTGGATCCACTTAGTAGCTCAGGTTATATACCGATGGTAGGGTATAGTATGGTCATATTTCAATGTGAGGTAAGATGTTGTACAATCGCGTAGCCTCATTGTTATACTTGTCAGGTAGACAATTGATCTGCCGTAATTTGATGACATTTCTAGTGTATTTCACTTGAGATTTTTGTGTGTCTAAATCCTTTTTGTAGTGATTTTAAAAAATTTTATGTCTTTTTTTGAAGGAAAGATTTTTAGGTGGCAATAAAAGAAAACAACTGAAAATAGTGTAGAATATGACCTACCGAGACAATCGACGGTTCGTCGTTCAATCGATGGACCGTAGGTGTGATCGTACATGAGAACATAAGGACGTTGAAGGAAAAAATAAGGGAAGTCTGACTAAGTGCGGAACCTCGAGATACAACAACGGTCAATCGATTGATCGACGAACCATATTAGTGAACCGTCGTTTGGTATACACAAGGTTCAAGTGCTTGGTTTTGGAAGATTCTAAGAATAGAGCTACGGAGGAGAATTTTCAGCCCGCATATGGATCGACAGAACGTACTGTTGGTCCATCATTTGATTAAGAGAGGGTTTCATCCGCAGAGCAAAAATAATTCTATGTCCTGACTGGCGAAAGAAGTCTACGGACTGTCGAGTCATCGATGGTCTTTCAGTTGGTTCGTCGATTAATGTCGTGTACATGAACAAAACATTCCTTATTTGAATTCCATTATCTTTAGGACTATGTTTTATAATTTTATATGCTATTAAAACCTTTTTTTGGGGGGTTAGATACTATTATTTTTTTCTACTGTTTATAAGAGATAGGTTTTTGCAACTTTAGCAATTAGTTGATTTTCAGATTTGGTTTGAAGAATTTTTCTTTCTATTTCACGTGGCATATCTGGGATTATTCTTCTTTTACAGTGAATACGTGATTTCTTCGATTAATATTATGAATTATGATCTTGATAGAATGTGTAACTAAATCCACAACTAGGGTTGCGGGAACCATGGGAAATTAACAAAGCATGACTAGCAATTAAGCAATTCTTGAATAGTGTTTTGCACGCATTTATAATTTTTTTGTTTAAAAGTCTTCTTAACAGTGGCAACCGTTAGAACTCGCCTTCTTGCTACTTTTCGGACCAAAGGAGTTAGTTAATAGAAAAAAGAATTAAGAATATAGATTTAGTGTGACACTATGTAATAGGCTAGTGCCGATTACTGGGAATTAATAACTAGGTCATACATCGATTATAATGTATAATATGATGTAATGGTAAGAGATTGTTAGTTATACACATATAGCCGGAACAAGGTGCTGGGTGAAATTCTCTATATGCCGGACCAAGTATTTAGAGATATCTAACTTATTACTTTGAATGTAATACACTATGAAATGATTGTTATTACTAGGAATACTTTGTTATTAACCTGTGCGGAACAAATATACCCTAGTTACTCTCTCATCTTGATAAAACCAAAGTTTATTTTTGTTCGAGTGTTAATTACACTGTTAAAGGAATTTGAATTACGAAAACCTCCTTTTACTTACTTGATTTGGAAATACATTGACTAAATAGATATAATCTTGATTTAAAGTTAATTCAAAACATTTTTCTCATGGGATCGACCCCAACCTACTAGTTGGTTCTCTACTTTATAACGACAGCATATGCTTCTTTAGGGAGGTATATTTGAGCATAACAAATTTTGGTGCTGCGGCTGGGGAATTCTTGCTTTTATATTAATTTTAATTTCATTATTAATACTTAGTCAACTATTTCGTTATTTTATTTTTTTTCTTTTTGTTTTTGTTTCACTCTTTTATAGATCTAGTGTATGTCTAGTACACTAATCGATAAGAACCACTCACTTCGTACGATCCTGAACTAAATCACACTTTCAGAAGAATGGACAACAATGGGATTCCACTCAACCTAACAAAGGAAATCTAGGTGATTTAGCAGGCCATCAGCCTCCATTACGAGTAGAGGAACAAAACCAGGCACAAATGGAGAATCAATTTGGTGTTTTTTTTAGGGTGCAACCTTTAGTAGACCCGTGACTTAAGGATTACTACAATGGTAATGTGAACATTACAGACTCTGGTGGACCTCTTGTTCTACCCCCATTTCCCCAATGGGCACACTTTTGTTGTGTCGATTATCTTGATATAGATGCTCACCGGAAAGGGCTTGTTTTAAATACTGTCATCAGAAGACCCACATGCGCATAAATCAACGTTAAGATCCGTGTGCAAAAGTTATTTTGTAGACCTATCTTTTATATGAATGTTATCGGGCTTCGAGTGTTTCCGTTATTACTTAGAAGAGATGTTGTTATTATGGTTCACTAAGCTGCCCTATAACTCTCTCCACAATTGGGATCATTTAAGAGATGTGGTCTTAGTGGGATACTATCCATAGTCCAAGAGGCTAAACCACAAGGATAAGGTAAACAACTTTCTGGCATTACTTGAAGTGATGGTGAGTAGTTATTGGGACAAATTTATTGCACTTATGAGAGGTTTCCTGAATAATAACATTGATGATCAGTCACTGAAGGATTAATTTTATAGAGGTCAAGATGACAACAACAAAGCTCTGCTTGATACTATTGCTTGTGGCTCGTATAGGGAATGCAAATATGTTGAGATTGCAAAGAACTTGGAAAATATATGTCGCAATAATAAAGCTTGCATTACTAAAAAGTCAAACACTGGGCGAAACACCTTCGTGGTACAGGCTACAAATAACTCAACCACTGACGATATTCATGAAGAGATGGTGTAGATGAGAACTGAATTATCGTTTGTATTGAAGCATGTGAGCGAAGGCTCAACAAAGGTGAATTAGATGAACTATTTGGTGAAACCACCACCACCAGCTAATAATTATTACTATGAGGAAGATACATATACAATTAATGATCACGGGGGGAGAGGGGAGGGGGGCTTATGATAAAATGCTCAATGTTGCAATCAGAACAATTGGTGCCAAGGTTAATGAAACAATGTTCGGAACTATTCTAATTACAACCGAGAGGGTCAATATATCTGAGATGGGAACTACAATCGCGATAAGAACTTTAACTGGAACAACTATAGTAACAGGATTGAACGGGGTGGTCCATATGTTCCACCTTAAAATAACGAAGTTGCACCTAGTGACGGTAGAGGTAGTATTGCAGGGGTTGGGGAAATGATGTAGAAGATGATAAGGATATTTGATGCAACAAATGAAAATGTGAAGGATATGTGAGTTGAACAATCAGGCATTGGACAAAAGGTGGGTGCAGATGCAGCCTCGATGAAGCATTTTTAGATATATGAATTGATTGTCTACTACTGTGAACTCATACCCACCTGGCACTCTCCCAAGCAACACTATCCAGAATACAAAAAAAGATAGGCATTGCATGGCCGTCACTACTCGAGGAGGTAAGCATACCATTGATCTACCTATGTCGTCTGTATTAGAATGGGATATCGGAAAGAAAGGTGAGGTAGAAAAGGCTAGAGGAGAGTTAGGTTATGCACCATCAAAAGAAGCAGAGGTATCTCAGAAAGTGGTCCCCATCCCTAGACCTCCACCACCATTCTCCCAAAGATTATTGAAGAAAACGGAAGATGGTAAATATCAACAAGTTATCACTTTGAATAAATAACTTTCCATCAATGTTCTATTGATAGAGGCGTTGAACAAATTCCCGATTATGCTAAGTTTATCAAGGTTATGGTGGAAAAAAAGAGGTCGGTGAGTTTAAGGATGATAACAAAATACAACATTGTAGTGATATTGCTACAGGGTCTCTTATGCAGAAGAAGCGGGATCTAGGCGCCTTCACTATTCCATGTATGATAGGGTTACATCACTTTTTTAAGGCTCTGTTTGATCTTGGAGTTTCATCAATATCATGTAATTGTCCATTTCTAAAAAGATAGGTTTGGGAGACCCAAAGCCTACTACGATGCAGTTATTAATGGCTAATCGAACTGTGAAAAGGCCCATAGGTATACTCCATGATGTGCTTGTGAAAGTGAAGTCGTTCATTTTTCTAGTCGATAATGTAATTTTTGACTGTGTAGTTATTTTGAGGTTCTCATTATTCTTTGAAGACCTTTCCTTGCCACTGTGTGTGCACTAGTCGATACGCAAAAAAGATAAATGAAGTTTAGGTTTAATAAGGAGGAAACAACTTTCAATATCTGTAGGTCCACAAATTAGAGTGGTGAGATCCAAACAGTATCTGCTATATCCTACAAATTTGAGAGTGTATGCGAATTGCATATTGAAGAATGACTATTTGGTGAGGAACTCACAGTGGTCATCATGAATTTTACCAATGATCGTATTGAAGAGTATGATTCTTTGGTTGCTGCACTTGAATGAAATGAATGTTGGTCAAAGCCGAGGAAATTGGAGTTAGAAAAAAAGCATCACAATTCTCCACCCACGAGAACATCGATTACGGACGCCTCAAAATTAAAGCTTAAGGATCTACCACCTCATCTGAGGTATGTTTTCTTAGGTAGAGATGACACTTTTCTAGTGATTATGGCGTCAGAGTTGAAAGGGCAACAGGTAGAGTGCCTTGTGGCGGTATTGAAGGTGTTCAAACGAGCCATTTGTTAGACTATGCGGATATCATCGGGATCCCTCACAGTATCTGTTCCCACAAAATCCTACTCATTAAAGATCACAAACCGTGTATTGAGCACCAAAGAAGGTTGAATCAACGCATGCAAGAAGTATTGGAAAAGGAGATCATCAAGTGGTTTGATGTTGACGTCATTTATGCTATTGCGGACAACAGTTTGGTGTGTCGTGTTTAGTTTGTTCCTAAAATTGGAGGTGACTGTGTTACCTAATCAAAGGAATGATCTTGTTCCCTGCAACCAGTGACCAATTTGAGAGGCTGCATAGACTACAGAAAGTTCAATGGTTGGACTGAAAAGGATCATTTTTTCATGCCTTTCATGGATCAGATGTTAAAAAGACTTGCAGACAAGGGTTGGTATTGCTTTCTTGATGGTTATTTGGGATACAGTAAGATCTTTATCCCTTTAGAAGATCAAGAAAACACCATATTCATTAATCCCTATAGAACTTTTCATTCAAAAGTATGCCGTTTCGGTTATGTAATACACCTACGACCTTCCACCGTTGTATGATGTCGATACTATCTGATATGGGGTAGGACACTATCGAGGTGTTCATGGATTATTTTTCTGTGGTTGACTCTTTTGACTGGTGCTTGAGTAATTTGGCTGAGGTTCTCAAGAGATGGGAGGTTTATAATTTTGTACTAAATTTAAAGAAATTTTACTTTACGGTGAAAGAAGGGATAGTTTTGGGCCATTGAATCTCAAAGAACGAAATTGAGGTTGATCAAGCCAAAGTAGAGGTAATAGAGAAGCTTCATCCATCCATCTTTGTCTAGTGTGTGAGAAGTTTTCTAGGGCATGGTGGTTTTTATCAGAGGTTTATTAAGCATTTCTCAAAAATTGCACATCATTTGTTCAAACTTCATGAGAAGGATTATACGTTCTATTTCGATGAATCCTTTCCGAAAGCATTTGGAGAGTTCAAAGAGAAGTTGGTCCGCACCCATTATTATTTCACAAGATTGGAGTGAGCCATTTTAGGTGATGTGTAATGCTAGTGGGGTTGCACTTGGCGTGGTACTAGGACAGAGAACTTGATAAAATCCTTCACCTCATCTATTATGCGATTAAAGACCTTAATGAAACCCAAAAGAACTACACTATAACGGAACAAGAAATTCTTGTGGTGGTGTTTTCATTTGAAAAAATTTACTCTTATTTTTTTGGCACAAGGGTCATAGTGCATACCAACCATTCTGCTTTGAGGCATTTGATGGTGAAAAAATATGCAAAGCCAAGGTTTATCAGATGGGTATTGTTCCTACAAGAGTTTGATTTTGAGGTGAACGATAAAAATGGTATTGAGAATCAATTAGCCGAACACTTTACTAGATTGGAGTATGAAGCTATCTGACATTTGGAAGAAAAGGCTAAAATTGATAATGCATTCGCAGATGAACATGTATTGGCCGCTTCTTAGGATTTGATCCCATGGTTTGTAAACTTTGCAAATTATTTGGAAAATGATGTCATTCCATCAGATTTGACCTTGCACCAAAGGACAAAGTTCATGGATGATGTTAAAAAATTCTTCTGGTATGAGCCTTACTTATATCGAATTTGTGTCGATGGGGTAATTCGTCGTTCTGTAGCTGAGGTTGAGATGTTGAGTGTTCAGTAGGCGTGTCATTCCTTGCCAGTGGCAGGGAACAATAGTGGAATTGGAACTGTGCATAAGATATTTGAGTGTGGCTAAGTCATATTATCGGTGCCAACGAGATGGAGGAATCTCAAATAGTCAGATCTTCCCTTGAATCCCATTTTGGTGATTGAGTTATTTGATGTATGGGTCATTGACTTCATGGCCCCATTTTTGAGTTCGCACGCGATGAAGTACATTCTTGTAGAAGTGTACTATATGTCTAAATAGATGGAAGAAATTGTGCTCCCCAACAATGAAGGGAAGAATGTTACTGCATTCCTAAAGAATAACATCTTCTCCATATTTGGTACACCGAGGGTAATTATTCGCGATGACGGCTCACGCTTTTGTAATATATTGCTCAAAGGGCTTCTTGAGAAATATGGTGTTCGGCACAATATGGCTACACCTTACCATCCAAAGGCATTCGGCAAGTGGAGGTGTTTAATCGGGAGATAAAATAGATTTTGGCAAAAATTGTGAACTCCAATAGAATGGATTAGTAGGAGGCTAGATGACGCTGTTTGCGCCTAACGCATTGCATACATTGCATACAAAACTCCTATATGTATGTTCCAATAGAAACTTATATATGGGAAGGCTTGTCACTTACCGGTCGAGCTATAGCACAAGGAGATGTGGGCGATGAAGAGACTGAATTTGGATTGGACCGGGGCATCAGAACAAAGGATAAATAAGTTTAATCTGCTTGGTGAGTTTCGACCATCTACAAAGAGAAGATGAAGAAGTATCATGACCAAATAATTGAAAAGCGAGAGTTTGTGGTTGGTGATTTGGTGTTTCTTTTCAACTCTAGGTTGCGCTTATTTCTGGGAAAACTCAAGTCCAAGTGGACTGGGCCATTCCTCATTACCAAAGTGTTCCCACATTAAGCGATTGAGCTAGAGAACAAGGAAAGCGCTACATTCACAGTCACTGGACAAAGTATAAAGACCTATATGGGGCATACGGAGAGTGTTCATGAAGTGTTTGAGTCCTATCAAGTTGGTGAATTTTTAGTAATCAAGGGTCCTGCATTGTGACGTGATGGTAAATCATGAGCTTCTTCAGAGGCAACCCAAGGTATAACCTCTATCCAACAATAGGTTTTGTTTTTCTTGTAGCAATAGTCGTAGTCTTGTTAAGTTTTTCTCCTTACTTCATTTTTGCTTTTGTGTTAATGTTGTCTAGAGATTAGTATAGGGTCTGTGCCTAAGAAGTGTCAATAAAAACTTAAAAAGAATGAGCAAATTGGTGTTCCATATGCATGAGGCTAAGTCAAAAATCTATAGAAAATGGTCTGGTGTAGAGGTCTATGGACCCCATCGATGGACCGTCGTTCAATAGACAGGCCGTTGATGGTGTCCGTAGATCCCAAGTTTATAAAAAAAAATCTAAAGTATAAAAGTAATCGACGGTCCCAATGTACGGACCGTAAACCGATCCACGACCCATCGACGGGGTTTTATTGATCCAATTCAGTGAGTGATCGGACCTGACCAGACAGGTAATATTAAAAGCCACCCTTTTCAAAATCCATCCTTAACCATTTCATCCCACCATTTCCTATCTATTACACTCCCAAATAAAACTTCCCATCTTCAAAAATCATCTACCAAATCAGATTCCTCACATTCCAAACATCCTCCACCCAAATTCTTTCTTCTTCCATTCTTAAGAGGCCGGTGATCGAGTTCCGTCGCGTAGGCTAAATCTCCAAAGTTCGTAACACTAAGGGCACAAAACCACACCACCCGACACTACTAAGAAAGGTGATTTCATTTCTCTGAACTTTGAATTCTCATTCATTGTAAAACATAGTAATAAAGGAGTGAGTGTTGACCTTCGGACAGAGTTAAGTTAATTTAAATGATTAAAGAACCGTAGTTACTCCCTTGGGGATGATAAACAGTGGTTGTGTAGCGAATTTCATGATCTAAAATGTTGTGAGTCTTAGTTTTTGTAAAAGTTCTAACTTAGGGTTCCATGCTCTTAAATAAATTGGATTCGATAGTTGCATGAAATAGAAACTTGAGAAATGACGAAATAGTCTGTAGGGTATTAAAAATTATGTTTTAAACTTTATTGTGATAAAATGGGTCACCAAAGAAATTAAAAAATGGGACTTGAGAGAGGCCTAAATTCTATACCAGGCCCATTGTATGAGACCTCGTGTTTGGACCGTTGATACATCAACATCATGTCGATGTGGTCTATTGATTGAAACGCCCAGAAAAATCTTATATTTTAAATGACGGAAGTGGACTACGACCGTTCTGCACGTCCTATCGTTTCAATGATTTCACCCAATCCTAAAATAATTCTAAGTTTCAAACTCTACAACAATGATTTATGTTTTTTATTTGAAACTTTTCTTATTTTCATTGTTTTTTAGTGTGTCGCTATGATGATATTTTACTTACAACTACTCAGCATGTACAAATGTCTCTAATGGTTGATAAACGAAGAGATATATAATGAGAAAGATTCTACTTATGTTCCTTCAGGTAGACATACTCCACCAGCTACATCTCGAACCACTATGGGAACCCCTAGAAGGTAAACCGAACATAGTCACTACCTCCTAGTCTGATAAGGATTTCACACTGATCCGGTGTCACCAACCGGGGCTGCTTTTGTTTAGAAAGTGGCTCACTATCCGGGTATGACTATACTACCACTTCAGGTTTCGAGTCGGCCAAACCATCAGGGTCCAAATCATCCACTGACTCCAATTCAAACTGTTAAGGTAGACACTGGGTCGGGGGATGATAATGAAGAAGCTTCATCTGATGAGTCAACTGGTTAGGAGGATGCACCTTCATCCCGAGCGGACAACCTACTCCGGGTGCAAATGAACCAAATTGGTGGTGCATAGAGGGACAATGGCAGGTGTATCGGGATGAGAGGATGGTAAATGATAAGGGGTTGATTACTCGGTTAATTATTGAGGCGCTTCTTCACAGGGAGTTTGTCGACAATCCCCGAGGTGTACAGACTATTTAATCTCCACAAACTTTATTAGATTGCTCGAGACATGGACAGTTATAGCCAGGAGATCATCCAGGAGTTCCATTCATCTTCTGCTGCTACTCTCCGAGGATCTATTGATAGAAAGACAAAACTGCCAAACCAGACGCTCTTACCTCTAAACTAGTTCGAGGTTACCGGGTTGACCAATCAGAATCCACCACTGGCTCACAGTGAACCCTAAATATTTCAGAGTTTGAATACATGTAGGAGATTGTCCATAGTGGTGAGTTTCAGCAAAGTGCGAAGAACCGTGAGGTAATTAAAAATGGTTGTCCCAATATCGTGAGACAGATGGTGAGGGAGGACCGGGTTATTAATCCTTAAGGGATGATCATGAAGGCTAACTCACTTTTTTGGCAAAGTTTTTCTTTCTGTTTGTCCGACCTCGATTATTGCCCATTAAATCTGAGAATGTACTTATATGGGATAGGTCGTGGTGGTCGCAGTACTGGTAGAGGGACTGGAGATAGACTTTGCTCGGATGATTATAACGCAGATCCACGAGAGGGATTCTAAACTTCTACCACTTTCCCCTTTCTATGTCTTATCTTTCCCCTGTTAAGGGATGCAAGACTGCAAATTTGGCACTATGACACACTCCTTCGACCAGCGCGGACAGTAGATATAGCTTTATCAGGGATGAGGCCAATGTAGCAGCACCATACAAAAGGCCCCGGATAGAGGTCCCACCACTAAGCAAGAATTTGAGAGATATGGTTGAGCTAACTGAAAGTGTTGACCCTGCTATACAATAACATGCAGATCCCACTCCGGCCTCCTCCTCAGATGCAGCTAGAAGGGACCCAAGATCATCTAGATCCACTCTACCAGCTACAACTTTTGTCTCTCTAGCTCGAGCCTAGATGTTAGAGGCATAGATGACAACCCTGCTCCATCACATTCAGCCGTAGAAACAGAAATCCATAGAGGTGGTAAACAACTGCATAGATAAGAAGCTGGCCAAGTAGCAAATTCATGCTATTAACAAATGCCTTGATGCTTTCGAGCACCGTGTTCTAGAAAGGCCTGCCACAGCCACTGACCTCACTACTATTCTGGCTGACCTTGCCAGCATGCAAAAAAATGGTTATGTCATCCAATAGATGCAGGGGACTAAGCTAGAGAGTTCTCTCACTTAGGAAGTTGAGGACACGGTGCTAGAGACCTTGTTCAAGGTCTCATTTGAGCCACTACCCGAGCACCGACTTTGTACCAAGAGGAAGCGCTCCATCCATATCATTGAAGGCAATGACGAGGCCCATGTGAGAAAGGCAAAGAAGAGGGGAGTTGTTCTATGCTAGGATGGCTTCTTTAGTAGATGAGGAGATACGTTAGAGGAGAGCGCTGGTGATGGCTGCTGGGGAATCCAATTCTAAACGGTGAGCGGAGAGAGGAGCACTACTGATGGTGGGAGGTTACGTGGTCACTATTGAGTGTGGCCGTATTGATGATCCTGCGGGTTCTGGGAAATCGTACCCACCCGCATGTTGAGAGTTTTCAGCGCTATGCGCCACATGTTCTCTTAACCTACTACCTGGTGTCGTTGACTTCTTATTGCATTAGGGACAATTGCACGTTTTTTGGTTAGGGTGCGGTAAATGGAAAGTTAATGTTAGGTTGAAGTCTGAGTAACCGAACTCACAATCATCTCTTGGCATTTTCTTGAATGTGTTCTTTTCCCCCAAGTGAATGCTTAAATTATGTTGAACCAACATGTCTTAGTGAGTACAAGTATAGAAGCAAGAAAAACTAAGCATTATGGCTAATAAAAAGGATACCCCATTGATTGTTGTGCTTGCATGTATAGCTCAGATAATTTGAATGTGTTGGATCTAAACAAGACATATCTAGGCACCCACTACATGATCGTGAAAAAAAACTTGAACTGACAAATATGATAGTGAAACGATGTGACAAAAGAGTGTGAGAGGATTGGAATGTTCAAATAGATGGGGCATAGATACAACTTGCTTGGTTACTACTGCGAAGGGAATAAACTCTAGAAACTAGGAAGTTAGCCTAGTACCTTGTTTGAAATAACCAATATCTAGCTTACAAAAAGTAGACAAAATGAAATAACTATCCCTTATTTATAAAAATATGTTGAGCCTGTAATAGACAAATTTCTTTATTCACCAACTCACCTTCCCAGGGTCTAATGTTTTGACCCTAGTCCCTCTTTTGACATGTGCAACTCGACTTAGTCCAAAAGCCTAAGTTTAGGGTGGCTAATGCATAATGTGACGTCTTCAAGGCCCTGACCCGATATTGGGTATTGTGTACCTCAACCTATGGAAAATTCATGAGTTTAGGGTGACTATTATGAGTGAGGACCCAAAAATGGGTATGAAAATAGTTTGATGTTGAAAAGAAACGCTTAAGTAAGAGAAAAATGTGACTTGTCAAAAAATGATAAAAAAGTGGAAAAAGAGAAAAAAATAATAAGAATAAAAAAGAGAAGAGTTTTCTACGAAAAATATGCAAAAGAAAAGTGAAAGTCAAATTTAAAGAAAAAAGGGAAACAAGGCAAAGATGAGAAGATAAATGGGGGTTGAAAGCAATGAAAAAAAGGCAAGAAGCTTAGCAGTAATGTCAAGGATAGAAGAAAGGCACTAAAAATGTACTGAAATGTACCATACCTGAACCTGAGCCGACGCTACAAGCTAAGAAAATTCTACCGTAATCCAAGAGTCTATTGTGATGAACCTAAGCAGAGAAAATAAGGGCAATCCTATGGAGTAGAGTACTAATTGTATTTGAATTTGTTCTTGAGTGCAAGTGTAGAAATAAAAATCTATTTACCCAAAGTGCTTAACCATTATTTAAAAATGAGGATTTCTTTCGATGTAAGGGCACTAGTTTCATATTGATAAAGTTGGTACCTTGGTGAGAGGAAAAACTGTACAGGTGTCTATTCAATGGTGGATTTTTTTCATGACGTGATCTGCATGAGTAAGCTTGGCGAGCCTGATGTGTCGGTTAGTGTCATAGTAAATTTGTGTAATCATATCACAAAATTTTTAATGCATTTCACTTAAGGGATTTTTGTGTCTCAAGAATTTTTTGTAGTGATTTTAACAAATTTTGTGTCCTCTTTTGCATAAAAGACGTTCAGGTGGAAAAAAAAGAAAACAACTGAAAATAGTTCAGAACCAGACTTACGGAGACAATCAACGACCCGTCTTTCAATCGACTGAACGTAGGCGTGATAGTAGATGAGAAAATCAAGACATTGAACGAACAGCAGGAAAGTCTCACTAAGTATGGAACCACGAGAGATAACAAAGGTCCATCGATTGATCGACAGGTAATATTGGTGAACCGTCGATTGGTTCAAGTAGGTTGCAGTACCTGATTTCGGAAGATTCTAAGTATGGAAATATAGCGGAGCATCAATGGATTGTAGATTGATCGACAGACCGTACTGTTGGTCCATCGTTTGATCAGAGAGGGTGCCATCTCGAGAGTAGAAATAATTCTATGGCCTGCCTAACAGAAGCAGTCTACAAACTGTCGATAGATCGATAGTTCGTCAGTTGTTTTGTCGATTGATCTAACGTTGCTGAACAAAACTTTCCTTATTTGATTTCCTTTATCTTTAGGACTATTTTTTCTATATATAGGGTGTTAAAACCTCTTTATAGGGGGTTAGCTACTATTACTTTTGTTCCACTTTGTGTACAGGAGATTTGTTTTTGTAACTTTAGCAATTAGTTTATTTACAGATTTAGTTTGAAGAATTTTTCTTCCAATTTGACGTTGGCTTTCTTAGTTTATTCTTCTTATTCATTAAGTTCTTGATTTCTTCATCTAAAAGTATGAATTGTTATCTTCCTTGCATGGGTAACTAAATCCACAACTAGGGTTGTGGTTACTATGTGTAATTAACAAAGTATTGCTAGCAATTAAGTAATTGTTTAATAGTATTTTGCATGCATTTATAATTGTTTTGCTTAGAAGTCTTTTTTAATGGTAGCCAGCATTAGAACTCATCTTGTTGCTACTTGCCGGACCAAGGAGGTAGTTAGTAAGAAAAGAATTATCAAAATCGATTGATTGTTATACTATCTAATAGGCTTGTGTCGATTTGTGCAAAGAAATAAGTAAGACATACATCGATGATAATGTCTAATATGAGGTAATGGTAAAGGTTAATTAGTATGTTATACACACGTAGTCAGACCTAGGTGCGGGGTGAAATTCTGTTGATGCCGGAGCAATGATTTAGAGTTACCTAACTTATCATTTTGTTTGTAATACACTAGAAAAGGATTAATAGTGCTAGGAATGTGAGGAATATATATACCCTAGTTACTCTAATCTTGATAAAACCCAAGTTTATTTTAGTTAGACCGCTAATTAAACCGTTAAAGAAATTTGTTTCACAAAACCTCTTTTACTTACTTCCTTTGGAAAGACTTTGCTAAATAGATATATTTGTGACTTAAAGTTAAATCTAAACCCTTTTCCTCGTAGGATCGACTCCAGCCTACTAGTTGGGATCTCTACTTGATGATGATTGCTTATGCTTCTTTAGGGAGGTATAATTTGAGTGTAACAAGAATCTCCCACAGAAACTATGTTACTTTCATATGTAAGTAAAATTAAGATTTTATTGCATTTTTCTTAATAAACTAACTTATTTCACTGTTTTACAAAACTTTATATGTAATGCATGTGTTTTAAATGCCTTATATGTATTGAGATGAGTATTTTTGAGTTGAGCAGAGCCAAGGTAGGTTTTTCTTATTCCTTTCAAGATTTATGTTATTGCTTAACATTCCGACATCCGCACTCGTAGGTTCAATGTACTCTTGTTAATTGTCCTGCATAGACTTATAATGCAGACACAGATAACAAGGATCAGCATCCAGCGCCTTGTTGATCCAATTTAAGCACTCAGGGTCAGTGGTGAATCTCCTTCCATTCCGGAGGACTCTTTTAATTGCTAATTTCCATGTTTTTACTTATAGAATGTTGTGGGTTTTATCCCAACACTCATCGTAGTAATATAAAGGGTTCGTACAAAGATAGTAGTCAGATTATTCAGTTTGACTCTCTTCTTATCTTGTATTCAGATATTCAAATTTCGAGAGTCAAGTGTTATTTTTGCCAAGACATTTATTTAAGTCATTTTCATGAGAATGTTTATAGCTTTATGATTAAGATAAGTCTTCCACTAGGTTAAGTAAGTCAGGCCATGGGTTTTCTCAAAACCAACAATGGTCATTGGGTGCCGCCCACTTCGAGGGTGTAGGCTCGGGGTATGACATTAGATATGAGATTATTATGTTATCTAGTAAGACTTTTTGTAAAATATTCATTATATTTTTCTTATGTGGATTCACTTTATGATACGTAAAGTTCATCCAATACGATCCTTGAAAAAAATCAGTTATTCTCTTATCACACATATTATTCCCTCAATATGCGATGTAATACCTTATTCGAGATTATCGTTTATGATTAATTTTCTAAAATCTAAGATTATATTTTTATTTGTAGATTTATGATTACTCACTATTTATGTTATTTATAGTCTTTCTATTTTTGATCTATGGAGATTGAATCCAGTGAGTCTAAAGTGGATTTATTCAACCACTCACTATGTCAGATGATTGAATTTGTTTTACTACTCAGAAAGTGTAGTTAGATTTTCAGACGAGCTACATAATATGAAACCCTAGTTTAAAATCGTACATGTTACACTTATTAGATTTCAAAAAAAAAAAGAAATCTTTACAGGAATCTTAAGATGAATTATACAAGAATTGAAGAAGGAAGAAGGAGTAAAAGGATGCATCTTTCTTTGAGAAATATATGTTGTTTTAACCAAGTATTTGACCCATCCGACTGTAGTTCCGTCCCCCGAGGCGGTTATCAGAGTAGAGATCACATGTCCATGATAAAAGTAGAGAATGCAATTCAATGGGAAGTGTTTTTTTCCTTAGTCTTAGTCACATAAACCAACTAACTTACCTAATATGACATCCTCGATGGTTATAAATTGTGGCTTTCATCTTTGACACCTTCCCTCTATATAAACTTATTTATGAAACCCCTATTGCAATGCCTCCAACTTTAATTATTTCCAAAATTTAACATATTATGTAAGAGAATCAAAGACACATTAATCGACAATCCTTTCAGAAGTTCATAAATCAACACTGCACTTTGTGTTTTTACCTTGGAAGTATGCTTACTACAAATAAAATTTAACCATACACATGCCTCTTGATTCAAGTGTGCTACTGAAAAACTACAAAAAAAATAACGGCGAAAAGTGAAATACTGCACCGCTTTTTTGGTCTAAATCGAGGAAAAAGCGACACAGTCAAGTTCGTCGCTTTTTTGGTTGATGGTATGGACAGGAGGACCCTGTCTATCGCTTTTATGGAAATTATTATATTTACAAAAATACAGAAAAGCTACAGTCTAGAGGAAATTGTCCATTACATTTTTGAAATTTTTTTAACAATAAAACCCATAACAACGATGTAAAAAACCATCCTATCCGTAATTGTTTCTGCAATTCTTTTCACAACTGAAACTAGAAGTTTCTGCTGCTTGCAAATGCAATTCAGTTCAGCCCAGTCAAACACATAACATTATAAACAACCTCCGCAAAACATAAAACAACAAACTTAAATTACCATTCAAAAGTATCTAAATCACAATTTAAACACTCATAAAGTCTTTCAAAGTGGAAGATATAAAATATACCTCCTCCTCCTCAATGTCGTCGTTGATGTCCCGGGGAGTTGAAGTAGTCGGTCAACGAGCGGGGTTCGGTAGGTGTTGTTTGATTTGTTGAACGACCTCACTCATGCTCTGTTGTTCAGCTACTCTTCTCCACTCTATCTCTTCCAGTGTCGATGTAATTTGTGCTATTTTACTTGAAATAGTAGCAATCTGAACATCGTCAAGTGCCTTAACATGATGTGATGATTCAATACCTTGTAAGCATGATTGAAGTCGTCTTCCATATTTTTGAGAGCCTAGACCATAGACTCGACCTTTGTGTGTCCCCCCCCCCCAACAACTTTTTCTGTATAAATTTGGGTGGAAAACTCAGGTATCATTTGGACTGAAATATCTTGATTCTCATTCACATATTGATGAAACTCATTCAACATATTAAATATAAACATTGACATCAATATATATACATATCATAAATATATTCACTATTCATATATATTATTCATATTAAATAACTTTGAAAAGTTCGTTTGGCTTTTTCCTCTACTCACACATCTGTATCCGACTCATTTTCTTTCTTTCTGACAAGAATCATCAAGAAAACTTCGGTCAAATGGGAGTATTCCCCAATTCTTTTTCATATAAATAAAAATAAAATTTATCATGATATATATGAATCAACTAATTATTTATTTAAAAGTTTGAATTAGAAATATCATCTCTCTTGATATTGTTCCAACGGTCTTTGCACCTCTGGTGTGCATTGAGCCACCCTTAAGACCGCCTCTAGATTTTTTGTCTTGTGGTGAAATTGCGTTAATTTTTTCTATCTTCCAATAGAGACGCAATTCATCAAAAATATGAGGCTACATATAATCTAGATAGTGATCATCACCCCGAAATATTATTAGCCAGCTAGACATTCTGGCAGATGCCCTCCTCTCAATTGTGGTCGTAATGGCCAAATTGTACCTTGACACTCGAATACACATACTCTAAAAAAATTAAATTGTTTCAATTGAGAAGTAAAGAACAAGGTAGTGGAATGAATGAATAAAGGACTGATTGAGGATCGCCTTACCCATTAAGTGAGTCACCAAATTCCCTTATTATAACCTAATGTGTAAGTGTATTGAGCACTGAAGGAAAGATATAAGTCGGCATGTCGGAGAGCATTTATGCAAATCAGTACTACGTCACCCAAAGATAAAAAACGTGAATACGTTGAAGGCTAAGGCAAGACGTCTAGGAGATATATAAAAGGGTGGATCACCGAGTTGATTTGCAATCTCGGCTAACAGCTTCAAGTGGTCCTTCACAGAGAAATAATTCAAAAAACTAGAACTACTCGTTATTTTTAGCGTAGTATCAAATATTACTAGACTTTTACATTTGAGGCTATGTTCAGATATTCTCAACTTTAGTTCTTAGATTTTTTGTGAGATTTTGATATTAAGATTTCAAGACTTAAAGGTTTTCAACTCTAACAAATTAGAAGTGGGTATTGAAGAATATTTATTGTGGACATGTGTAAGGACATTTTTTGTCATACCAGTTGATGGAAGCACTAGTTAGTATCAATTTCTATCTCATTACTATGCCTAGCTAAAACCCTAATTCTTGGGGTGTGATTCTGTGATTATGGGTGGAATTTATTACTACGTTCTTGCTCATTGATGGTTTATTTGTTGTTTAAACGTAATTTCGTTAAGTATTTTTGTCTTAATTTAATAGGATTGTAGTAGTAATTATGACTTTACCTTCTTGTCTTTTGCTTTCTCGAGAGAGAGGTCTTAAGACCAAGTCTACTCAATCAATACCGGTGCTTATAGGGTTGACGTAGTTCAGCTCGAGAGAGTGAATTCTAAATGCTCTCCAAGACTTTTAGCTCAAGAGTGTGAATAAGCTCAGACAAAGGATGGACATAATTGCAGAAAATCAGTGTTCAAGGGAAACAAATTTCATTCGCGTTAAGTTGCTCGATAGAGAATTTACCCCACTAAAGTCTAGCTTAGTAAAAGATTTACAACAATTTTCTATCAATAGGTTTTACCCCGTAGTTCATTTGAGCTCATCCTCCTATAACATCCCAAGCATCCCATCTGCATATTTGTATTTTCAATTATTTTTAGTTTTTAGCTTATAATTATTTAAAAAACCCCGCCCATTTGATAATTGATACTTGTGTCACCCCTTTTAGTGTATTATGTTTAGAATAAAAAATATCTTTTTGCTACGAAGAGCTTGAACTAATTCATATGTAACTCATAATTCTCAAAACTACTCCCTATGGGAACAATCCCAACCTTTAGTTGATTTATAATACTACTTGCGAATTTTGGCTCTTAGAATTGGAAAAAGTATCCTTATACGTCAAGTCAAAATGGTGCCACTACGGGGAAGTGATTTTATTTGAGAATTTTAGGTTAACTTGATTCTTGATCTTATTGGTTATAGTTGAAGTAATTTTAATTTTTGTTTTTTTTTTTGCTTGATTGTATTGAAAACACGAAGTATGAGCATTAATGGCAGCCAAAAAGGCAAGCAAGATGACATCGAAAACCTCAATGATTTCAACGAGCCTCATGCTAGTGATCCCCATCTCATGGGAGGTGCCATTGATTGCCACAAGTTGAAGGGAATGTAGTGTTAAACATCACGAGCACTATTTTGCAACTTTTGCACTAAAGGGACTTTAAAGTGAATTGGTCCATAAGGATTCTCGTGAACATCTTTGAAATTTAATGGATATATATGGAACATTTTTTTTCAATAACACTTCTTATGCGTCAGTCTGGGTGAGGTTATTTCCATTTTCACTGACGGGAGGGGGGTAGCATGCAAGTGGTTGGATGAGTTACCACGTGACTCAATCACTTCATGGGAGGAGTTGGTCACCATATTTCATGTATTATTTTTCCCTCCTTCGAAGATGATTACTGTTCGGGATATCATCGGAATCCTTAAACATTTGGAGCGTGAGCCAATTCATGAGACTTGGCTGCAATTGAAGAAGTTGGTGATACAATCCCAACTCATGGCATACCTGTTAACGTATTGTTGAAGTTCTTTTACAAGAATCTTGACTTATTAAACGAGGGTATCGCTGACAAACTTTTTCTGGGAGGTTTAATGAGACATTCTTATGTAAAAGCAACACAACTATTGTATTGAATGACCAAAATCAATCGGGTCTGGTATAGGTATCTCCCCTCTCTTTAAAATTGGACAAGGAGCAGATGGATAAAGATCAAGAGAGAAATAATAACATGGAAAACATCATGACACAACTTGAAATGTTGTTTGAAAATATCATGTGAGCTGGTGCTTGAAGTGTCAATGTTGTGGGTGTCGGTTGTGCTTATTCGGATGAATCCAAATTTCATGCCTTGTATAATGAAGAGTTAAACTTCACACCCAATCAAGGTGGAGGTTATAGTTAAAACTACCCTATTGATGAAGGATGGAAATATCGAGATTGGGAATGGAGGGATTAAAAGCACAATTGGAAGGAGGGGGAGAGGGACAGGTATGTGGCTCCCCACGAATGTCAAAAACCAAAGGATTAATATAGTGGAAATTCTAAATATATGCTCTCGTGCATCCTCAACAAGTTTGAGGTTTCAGAAAAGATTTAGAAAGAAATGAAAGAAGATCTATCGACCCATAGCAAGGCTGTCAGGTCCCATTCTATCTCAATCAAGCAATAAGAAGCCGAGATGGGCCAAATTATGATGCATTTGAACTCGTGTCAAGAAGGAGGGGTTGCCCATGGACACTATGTAAAACCCTTATAGTTAGGTATAAAAGTGGACTTGCATCGTGCCACGATCTTAACTAATTCGCTGTTTCGGAGGTAACCAGAAACCCTGTTTATTGATTTATTTATTTTTTGAAAAAAATGGTGTGTTGGTTGTACAGGATGAAGTGTAACAAATTATGGGAAAGAACGAGATTGATAAGCAAAAAGGTCAAAGTGATGCATCTTCGAATATGTCGGAGACTTTTGGACTCAACACAACTTAAAGGTATAGTTTGTAAAACTAGGCGTGTCCAAGAAATTATTGGCGAACCACCATCCCAAAGTTCAGGTTTTATAACTTTGGTCGGGTATAGGATTCACTGGCAGCTTGAGGTGAATCGTTGTATTAGCACTATAGCTTTAATTTGATGGTTGTCAACTAGAGAAACTCTCACAACAGTTATTGTATTTTTATCTACATCACTTTACTGAATTTTTTATACATTTATGTCGTATCCTTGCATATAAAAGTAGTTGACACCATGTTTTAAACAACTTTTATATTATATTGCACTTGTTTAAACTATTTTATAATGAAATGAGTGATTAAGCATTCATTAGTTGAGAAGAACCAAGATAAGTGTTTCTCTTAAAATCTATTTCCAGCCTATTTTATTTAGCATTACAACTCGCGTACTCGTACATTGAATCTACTGATGTCAGTTGTCCTTCATTGTATTATAATTCAGACACAGGTAACACGGACCGACATCCAGCACACCATTAATCCAGTTGAATACTCCACAGTCAGTTGATGAGCCTCCTTATATTCACAAGGACTCTTTTATTGCTTTCTAGTTTAGTTCATTAGGATGTGTTGGGGTTTGTCCCAACATGCATCTCAGTTGTCTAGAGCCTTGATATATAGTGAGACAACTAGTTATGAGTCTTTAGTTTTGTATTTCACATGTTTTGCCTTCTCAGTTTATTACGTAAGTTATTTATATAAATTGTTCTTATGTTTTAAGTCTTTCACTCAGTAAGTAAGCTGGAGAAAGGGTTAACATGGGACCAACAATAGTCTTCGAGTGCCAATCCCGCCTAGGGTGTATTCTTGAAGCGTGACATATTCCACTTTCTTTGTTGATATATGGTTTAAGAGCTTTCTTTAACTTACATAATAGTGTTCGTATTAAAACAGTCTCAAAGACACCTTTTAAAATATGGACTAGTAGGAAACCTAGTTTAAGGCATTCCCATGTTTGGGGTTGCCTGAAAGAAGTTAAAGTTTATCAACCACAAAAAAAGAAAGTGGATTTCAAGAACAATCGTTGGTTTCTTCATTGGTTACACAAAAATTAAAAGGGTATATAATTTATTTTCCTCCTCGCAGTAAAAAGAATAGTTGAAACTGGAAATGCTAGGCTCATTGAGAACGGTGAAGTTAGTAGGAGTAAAGAACCACGTAAAGTTGAAATTAAAGATGTTAGTGTGAGGGTTCCTCTACTTTTTACTTCTTTTAAATATGTTGTTCCTAAAGTTGTTATAAAACCTGATAATGAACAAGAACAACAAATTGATGCTCTTATTAATCTCAATGAAGCGATAATTGATGAACCTGCAATAGATGTACACAAGAAGTAGCATTAAGAAAGTCACAAAGACAAAAGTGATATGCTATTTCTCATGATTATTTGTTATATTTACATGATGTAAAAATTGACTTGGGTAATGATACAGTTTAATTTTAACAAACTATTGAAAGTAATAATTATGTTAGATGGATAATTGTTATGAAAGAAAAGTTGCAAACTATGGAACTAAATGAAGTATGGGACCTGGTTGAATTACCTGAACGTTGCAAACGAGTTGGGTATAATTTTATCTTTAAGACCAAACGTAAATCAATGGGAAACATCTAATGTCACAATATTGGTCTCGGGTATGCCTTCTCTAGGTGTTTTACCTCTTTGGAAGTTAGAGTTCCCAGAACTTTGTTGCCCCTTTATGAATCTGGCTTTTCACGAATGCCAAAATTGTTTCTGTTGCCTCCATTACTAGGACCTGCGTGATCTTGAGTCTTTGGCCTCCTAGCATCACGAACGCCTATCTTCTTCCGGTTGTCCTATACCTGGTGAACATGCACCATCAACATGGAGAGGTCCATGTTATCGTGGAGCATCACAAACCGAAATTCTTCCTCCAAATCTCCGTTGATTCCTCTGAGGAACCTGATCATCTCATCCCAAATGTTAGATACATGGGAATTAGCATACCTGAATAGTTTGACAAACTTCAGGGAATACTCCCTCACTGTCCTGGATGCCTTCTTAAGGTTTATAAACTCCTAATCCTTGGCTCCCTGATATCTCTAGGAAATAATATCTCTAGAAAGGTTGTCTTAAAAAGCTCCCAAGTGACTGAAACTCCGCAATCTTGCAAAAACTTGAACTAAGTCTGTGCAACATCCATGAGTTGATAGGAATCCAACTCTTCTTTCTCACTATCTACGGCCCCAAAATCTTATGCACCTCATCCACAAACTCCTGAGGATCCTTTGATGTCTTAGACCTTGTGAAAATAGGAGGATTCATCCTCATAAAGTCTCTTGGTCTGTGACCCGTACTGCGAACCGATGGATTCTCTTTCTAAATATTCTGTCGGTTGACCTGGTCAGTCATGGCCTGGGCCTACATAGTGATGGCATATGCCATCTGGGCCAGTAATGCCTGCACCTCAGCATCGGTAAACCCAGCAGGATTAACCGACATAGCCACTCCTTCAGCTAGAGCCTGGGGTGGAACGTGAAAACAACAGGATTGATGTTAGAAACACTCATAATACCAAGAAAATCATACATTCGGAAAGGCACGATAAGATCAGTAGAAGGGAAATTTTCCTAAGCATCACGCAGTCTCTAAATTAGGATAATGGTGCACTTCACTACCATGACTTATAAACTACTACATGTGGTTGATGTGAAATTATTATTTTTAAAATTTAATCTAGTGCTCTAATACAAACTTTGTCACAACCAGCATCTATACTCAAGACGAGACAGGCGTCGTTGACCTCTTAGAGGTCGCAGACAAGCCTACATATGTCTTTCTTACTTCATCTAGGTTAATTTTACATCTAGGTTAATTTTAGCGGAATATTTTAAACTTTTTGTTTCTTAAAATACATGTATGCATAAAACATAACAGCATAGGTGTTCACAAATCAACCATATAATAAATAGATAATCAAATGGAAGAATCAATTCATAATAATATTAAACGAATTTTTGTTAAAACGACACCAATACAATGTCTGAACAAAAGTGGAAAGAAACACTAGTGGAACATGGTCCACCAGCTATAACCTACATCTAAACAATGTAATAACAGTAGACATCCTCGAGAGCATGAGGGCCTATCACGTCCGGATGAAAGCTCTACGTACGGATAGTTGCAACATCAACCTGTAAGCTCTAGCGTCCACCTGTACCTGCACACAAAATTGTAGAATTGTATGGAATTAGTACACACTTGTACTAAGTATGGGTATATACAAGCGCACACCAAGGACATGCATAAGTACTAAGTATGGATATATGCAAGCACATACCAAGGACATGCATAAGTAAGAAAAACTCTTTCCTAACAACATGATTTTGGAGTCTAGTCAGTGGACTTTCCAAAATGGGATTAGGGAAGTTAGTGAGCATTCCAAACAAGGATTATAATAGTTGTTGAGCTTACAAAATTTGTATTAGGAAAGTCATGCCATGAGAGTAACATGCATCATCATACGTATCATATTGCACACAACACATAACATCTTAAACCTAGCACATATCATTATGCATATATCACATACCATCATTCATATCATTCATTCATATGCCATGAGACCTTGGAACCATTGACTTTACATTAAGACATTCCAAAATGAGGGCTCAACATATTGGACCTCAACTAGGGAGCCTTCATAAGCAAATACAGAGTCTGTTTCATTCATTCGTACGTACATAATTTCATTTCGTTCATAGGCTTGTATGAAAAACAGCTATCCCTAGGATGTAGTTTAAGACTTTCATCGGGTTTGCTACGTAAATAAAGAATGAACTAGTGTCATTACTTAAGTCTAGCTCACCTCTTGATCATTCTATCCTAACACCTTCTATATGATTCATTTCATTAAGTGAATCATTTGAGGCTAGCCTCATTCTTTCATTGGGAATTTTAACTTTAACCGACATAGATAATGTAAGTATCATGAAATCCAGTATCTCCCCTACACCGAAAAGAGGTGGAATCACCGGCCAAAGTGACCCAAAACATGCTAGCGCACATGGGAATTGAACCCCGCCAGATCCCTATATTGGTAGTATAGGTTCAAAGACTAGGAGATATAAGGAGACACATACCCGGCATGCCGGACAGTCTCATATAATGAAAGTTACGTGAACCTACGCCTTTTTCAAAAGAAGGCATCACTGCTCATTGCTAGTCTATCGGTGCTCAGTATAAAGTTCCATTACATTCAACTCATACGTCAGGGAAGCTGGCTTCTAGTATGAGGACATCATAGCTCAATAGGTTATTTCATATCTCATCATTAGTATTAAGTGTATTATTATAAATATTGTCATTAGAGTGTTCATAGAGACTAGTCTCTTCGTTAACTTTACACTCTCATATTTGAGTACATTTTGGTAACATTCACTTAGGCTCATTTGAGATTGTTCTGCTCTTTTACATTAGCCTCTTATAATATTGTCACCAAATTCATTAACTTTAGCACATTTTCTCTTCATAGTTACTCACCCCTTATTACGTGAATGTTCATTTCATCATATGCCAATGCACTCGTCCATTTTAGTGTGCTTTACACTATTACATAACTCTTCTAAGGTTTCATTATTTCATTACATACATCTTAGGTTCACTTACTTCTAAATGTATGCTAGACTTATGGGTCTATATATACAAGCCACGAGGCTTCATTCATAATTCGTTTAAGTGATATGTCTTCTTAAGATTATGTGATATAAGACTTATGCATCTTTTATGTATGCCAAGATCTCGATTTCGATCTAAGTATCCAGAATTTTTTTTGAACACTTAATTCATCTATAACTTATGCATCAATACGGAATTTGGTCAAGGGAACCTGATTACAAATCCCTTGGACAACACTTATTTTTAATTTATTTTATTTTTGGTTCACACGGCTTGGGGACCCGAGATCGATCCTCAACGCCTTCAATTTTTTTTCTTATTTTTCTTTCTTTCTCACTCACTTGTACTGTGACCAAGAGGTTGTGGGATCGCACCCCCACAACCTCATTTCTTTTATTTCCTTTTTCCCTGACTTTTCCGAGTTGATCATGAGGGTGTGGGATCGAATCCCCACAGCCTCACTTTATTTTTCTTTTAAATTTCCTTTTTCCGCTTAGAGGTCGTGGGTTCGATTCCCTCACGCCTCAACATTCATTATCTTTTTATTCCTTAGTTTGACTGAGAGGTTGTGGGTCCCAATCCCACTCCAATTATTTCTATTTTTGTAATTCCTTTCTCCAGCCAAGATCACCATTTGAATCCCCCTCACCACATTAATTTAACTAACTTATTATCTTGGTTTTTAACATGGTGAGGTCACGGGTTCGAACCTCCACGACCTCACTTGTTTTAATTTATTTTTCACAACATTTTGAACTACTTCAATGTGACCGAAATTCATCAACTTGTAACTTGAAATTTTGTACTTTTTCAGCATCCTTTTAAAACATTACACGTTATTTATTAGGGAAATTTCATAAATCATTTAGAACGTTTTAGGTGAAATTTCATAAATTCGTTTAGCCAAGAGTTTCTCACTACATTCAGCCAAACTGCAATCCATATGATCATCACGATTACATAAGTTTGTGCACATGAGAATTACATTTTAGATCCTTAAACCGAAGAGCACAGAGTCAGGGTTCACATTGCAGACACATACACATAGTTTCGGACGACATAGGTTTTCATTTTACGATTTCAAACACACATTCATGAACATATTGATCACGAAAACACAACACACACCTAAATCTACCAGCAAACATACCCAGCATACAAATCATAGGGAGCTAGTGACAGGGACATGCAACGGGGAACAACTATAGTTTTCGAACTTTAATATACTGAACCTTAAGGGGTCTCATGGCAAAAAGACCAAGAGAGAAGAGAAACCATACCTTTTTGACGTTCTAACCTCGAATTTATGCCCACAAAACTCCTCCAAACACACGTCGAAAGAAAAAGCTCAACACCAAATTCGACGGAACACCTTCTCTTTTTGCCTAACGTTTTAGATTAACTCGTTTCTGTATATTTTTCGTGTATGTTCTTCTTTTGTGAAGAACTTTAGTAATTTTTATGTTCATGAAGTTATTTTGGCAGAGAGAATGTGAATCAGAGAAGAGAGAATGATCATGTGTTGAGAGATAGACGTGAGTAAGGAGAGTTTTCTTAGGATTAGGAGTTTAGTTTAGGACTTAGTCAAATAAGGTTTAGTTAAATGGTAAAATCTGATTTAATTTTATCACATGTGAAAGGACCATTATGCCCTTACAAAAAAATCAGATTTTAAATCACCAATTAAACCATTAAATCGATCCTCCCACCAAGACTCGAACCTGGGTGGACAGATTCGCGGGAAGAGGTCAATTCGAGTCGACCAACCCGAACCGGTCCTTCAATTAATTAAATTAATAATTAATTAATTCCTAAGGTTAATTATTAATTAATTCCTAAGGGTAATTACGATATTACCCTTGGCCTGTAAAAGACCATTTTACCCTAGACCCTCAAAACATAAGGTTACCCCTTTCAAGTCCGGTTTGGACACACTCCGGTGTAAACTCGTATTCGGGGTCCTAACATCGCCCAACCTTGTCCCACCTAGCTCAAGTAACTCACCAATTTGGTTGTCTAGGGGAGTGCGTAGTCCCGGGGACCTAGTTCCACATGCATGGAGCCGTGGGACTTTGGCCCCCACACCTTTCCGGGAAGCCTCACCCTCACGGGTAGGGTGCATACGGTGGGGTGTAATCCATGTGGGTACCCCTAGGGTTCTAGAGTTGCTGGATCTATGGTCCTTAGTACGTAACTTAGCATATTTGATTTTCGGGTTGTTACATTGTATTTCTTGACGTAAATCACTTGGATTTTGGTGATCGGCTTTCACTTGTTTGAAATTTGGACATTTTGCAACAAATTCCGCTATTACCCTTTTTAAGACTTCCCACCAAAACATTTCCTTAAGGTCTTGATACATCTTTGTGAAACCCTGATTGATGGAATAACGGGAACCATGAGCTTCCTCAAGAATCCGTTTTTTCAAGTCAGCAACACTGGGCACACATAACCTTCCTTGATACGTCAAGACACCATCCCCTAAGGAGAATGATCATTAAACTTACAAAGAACCGATTCCTTAAACTCCATCTATGGTTGATCAAGGTGTTGCTTAGAATTCACCTCAACCACCAAAGTCGATTTAAAGTTACAATGGACCATAAAACCACCATTTGGAGAATCTTCAAATCTAACACCCAATCGAGCAAACCAATGAACATCATTTACTAGATCTTTCTTGGATCCTTCTACATGAGAGACACTACCCATGGTCATTCGACTTAAAGCATCCGCAACAACATTAGCGTTGTTGGGGTGGTAGAGAACACTGATGTCGTAATCATTTAACAATTCCAACCATTTTATTTGTTAGAGATTAAACGCTTTTTGAGTAAACACATATTGAAGACTCTTATTGTCGGTATACACATCAACATGGACACCATACAAATAATGCCTCTATATTTTCAAGGCAATTACCGCAGCCGCTAACTCAAGATCATGACTTTGATAATTCTTCTCACGCAGGTTATGTTTCCTAGAAGCATAAACTACTAATTTTACATGTTGCACAAGAACATACCCTAAGCCCACTCGGATGCATCTCTATATACAACGAATCCCTTGGTACCCTCCAGTAAACTCAACACCTAGGTAGAGGTAAGCCGCTCTTTCAAGACATGGAAGCTTCTTTCACATGCCGACGACCAATCAAATTTCACACTCTTTTGGGTCAAGGTGGTCAAGGGATATGCACTAGATGCAAAACCATCCAAGAACCTCCTATAATATCCCTCTAGACCTTAAAAGCTTCTAATGATGGTTTGAATCAGTGGTTTAGTAAAAAATTTTACCGCCTCGGTTTTTCTTTGGATTTACCTCAACACCCTCACTAGAGATGATATGACCAAGAAACGCCACAAACCTTAACCAGAATTCACATTTGATACACTTGGCAAATAGTTGGTTTTCTTGCAACACCACTCTTAAATGGTCCATGTGTTCACCCTCATTTTTGGAATATACCAAGATGGTGTCAATGCAAACAATGACAAATGAATATAAGTATCTTTGAAACACCCTATTCATGAGGTCCATAAACACCGACGGGGCATTACTGAGACCAAAGGACGTTACTAGAAACTAATAGTTACCATATCTATTCTGAAATGCCAATTTTGGTATATCCTCCCCCTCATCCTAAGTTGGTCATACCCTAATCTCAAGTCACTCTTTGAAAAGTAGATTGGCCCTTAGAGTTGATCAAACAAGTCGTCAATCCGAGAGAGAGGATACTTGTTCTCAATAGTGATTTTATTGAGTTTGTGATAATCAATTCACATTATAAGGGACCCATACTTCTTCTTTAAAAACAATACTTGTGCACCCCATAGAGAAATACTAGGTCTTATAAAGTCTTTATCTAGCAATTCTTTAAGTTGAGCCTTCAACTATTTCGATACGGCCAGAACCATCCGATAAGGAGGAGTTAAAATGGGATTGGTATGCAGTAGCAAGTCAATACCAACATTAATTTCCTGTTTGGGAGGACTTTTGAGAAGATCATTGGGAATGAACTATGGACATTCCCTCACTACAGGTACTAACTCAATGGAAGAATTTTGGAGTCCAAATCTTTGACATATAATATGGTATAAGGAACCTTTAGTGATCATCCTACAAGCCTTTAGACAAGAAATGATACGTCCTGTAAGAATAGAATCACCCCCCTTCGAATCTAAGACGGTTTCATTTGGAAAATTGAACTTAACAATTCTTGTTCTACAATCAATGGATTCGAAAAAATCATGCAACCAATCCATTTCCATAATGACATCGAAATCGAACATATCAAGTTCTCCTAATTCAACATGAATAAGTCTATTGGGAAACTTTTGTTAGGATCGAATTCACGCACACACACTTGATGAATGAAGAACACAGAACTTTCAAGCGAAAGAGATGAGGGATCTAGAGAGAGAAACAGAAGACCTAATATTTCGTGGTAACACCCGTGAGTAAACTTCTACGGCGGTGGGGTATATTTATATTAATAAATCAGAGTATTTTTGGTTACAGAGAATAAATAGAGAATAAATAGTAAAGCCTAAAAATTTAGTTATATATATTAATCAGGCTTCACAACCTAACAATTCTCCCACTTGGAGATTGATTCAGTCATCCAAAAAGTACATTCTCAAAAAAAAATCTCTTCCTTATCAACATCTTTACCGCACCTCAACATCTATAGCAACAACTAAAGAAGACCAACCGAGGTTTTGCATAACCCCAGTTTCCCAACATCGACACATTTCGTCAGCATGTCTGCCGGGTTCTTTACACCCTCTATCTTCTCCAAGCACATATCACCATCCTCCACTGCCCTGCGAGTGAAATGGTATCGCCTTCTCATGTGCTTTGTCTTCGAATGATAGACTGAATTTTTCACCAACTATATGGCACTCTGGCTATCTGAGTAAAGAATCTTATCGCTCTTCTTCTTGCCCAATTCCTCAAGATAATCAGCCAGCCATATTATCTCATTCCCAGCTTCAGCTATTGCCACATACTCTACTTCAGTAGATGAAAGAGAAACACACTTCTGAAGCCTGGACATCCAACTTAATGCTGTTCCACCTATGGTGTAAATGTACCCGGATGTACTCTTGCTCGAGTCAACATCCCCACCAAGATCAACATCCACAAAACCCTGTAGAGTAACCTTGCCTTTGCCAAAACAAAGTGAAGTACTGGACGTACCTCTCAAATAACTTAGAAGCCACTTCACAGCTTCCCAATGCTCTCTCCCAGGGTTCGCCATGTACCTGCTAACAACTCCCATTGCATGTGCTATATCAGGTCTAGTACAGACCATAACATACATAAAACTACCAACTGCTGAAGCATATGGAACAAGTGCCATGTGATCACGCTCCTCGGCAGTCTTGGGTGACTGCTCCTTTGACAATTTAAAGTGATTCGCCAATGAAGTAGTCCTGGGTTTAGCATCATTAACCCTGAATCTGCTCAGCACCTTCTCAATGTACAACTCCTGAGTTAGATTTAAAGTGCCAGCAGATCTATCCCGAGAAATCTTCATTCCCAAAATCTGCTTCGCTGGACCCAAATCATTCATCTCAAACGCTGTAGACAACATTGTCTTCTGATTGTTAATCTCCCTCATACTAGCTCCTACAATCAACATATCATCCACATACAGGAGTAGAAAGACATATTAATCAGTGTGTTTCGTGAGGTAACAACAAGGATCCTTTTCAGCTTTGTATAATCCTCTCTTAGCCATGAAAGAGTCAAACTTCTTGTTCCACTGCCTTGGTGCTAGCTTTAGTCCATACAAGCTCCTGGTGAGCTTGCACACCATGTGTTCCTTGCCTGGAACCATAAATCCTTCCGGTTGCTGCATATAGATCTCTTTGTCTAGATCTCCATGTAAAAATGATGCTTTTACATCCATTTGCTCTAGATGTAAATTCTCCTACGCAACAATACTCAAAAAATTTTGAATCGAGGTTAACTAAACATCAGGAGAAAATATTTCAGCATAATCAATACCTTTCCTTTGTGAATATGCTTTAAACAATAAACGAGCCTTGAACCTTCTTTTGCCATCTGGTTCAGTCTTGATTCTGAACACCCACTTGTTCAGCAAAGCTGTCTTCCCTGCAGGTAACTCAGTCAACACCCATGTGTCGTTCTTCTCAAGTGACCTCATCTCATCATCCATCTGTAGGGCCTCATCAAAATACTTTGGTTCCCCTCATCAGTCAGCAATAGATAGTGTAATGAAGGTGAATACCTATATTGTGCCCTGATGGTTCTGGATGATCTCCTTAACACCTGCTCAGGTGTAACTTGCTCCACATCAGATTCTTCAGTAGGAGTTGGTTGAGTATCTTCTTCGACATCTCTGGGGTTACTCTTCTCCAACTCAACCTCAACTCTCACTTGCTTTGTAATCTCTAGAACCTTCTGCGCTCTGTCCTTGTACAGGACAGACTCATCAAATGTCACGTCACAATGTCTCAGGATCTTTTTATTCTTGTCATCCTAAAACCTGTAACCAAACAAATCAGAACCATAGCCTATGAAGTAACACTTCACAGCCTTGGCATCAAGCTTGTCTCCCTTCTCTGGATCAACATTAACATAAGCAGTGCAACCAAAAGTCCTCAAGTGTGAGTACTTGAGTTCTTTTCCTGTCCACACCTCCTCTGGAATCTTGAACCCTAAAGGAACTGATGGTCCCCTATTGATCAAGTATGCAGATGTGCTCACAGCATCCGCCCAAAATGTTTTGGGCAGCCCACAATGTATCCTCATACTCCTTGCACGCTCATTCAATGTTCTGTTCATCCTCTCAGCAATTCCATTCTGCCTTGCCTTACTAGGAACTGTTCTCATCAATCGGATTCCCTCAGCTGCACAGAATGCCTTGAACTTTGATTTGTCATACTCTCCTCCATTGTCAGACCTTGGGCATTTGACTTTCAAACCGGTCTGATTCTCAACTTCAGCTTTCCACTTCTTGAAAGTTGCAAGCACATCTAACTTATGCTTCAAGAAGTAAACCCATACCTTCCTGCTGAAACCTTCAATGAAGGTAACATAGAATTTGGATCCTCCAAGTGATGATACTAGAGATGGTCCCCAAACATTTGTATGGACCATTTCCAACCGCACATTCTTTGGCTCTCTAGGAGTCTTTGTGAAGCTTACTCTTTTCTGTTTGCCTACAACACAGCTCTCGCAAAGACACATATCAACAGACTTCAGACCCTCTAATGCTCCTTTTGCAACAAATATCTTCATTCCTTTAGCACTCACGTGTCCAAGTCTGTTGTGCCACAGACATAAACCGGAAGAACCTTCAGCAACAGCGGTCATGTTAATACGCCTTGCAGTGGTGTACAAGGTTGCAGATTTGGTGCCACGAGCTACTACCATAGCACATTTCACAATCATCCACGAACCTTTACCAAACTCTGCTGCATATCCCGTGCTATCCAACTGACCAACAGAGATCAGATTTTTCTTGAGCCCAGGAATATATCTGACATCCTCCAATGTCCACTGGTTTCCGGAGGTGGTCTTTATGCAAACATCCCCCTTTCCTTCAATCTTGAAGGCTTTATTGTCAGGAAGATACACCTTTCCAAAATTTCCCGATTTGAAATTTTGGAACAACTCATTGCTTGGAGCTGAATTGAAAGATGCACCAGAATCCAAAATCCATGATTCAACCGGGCTGTTAACACTAAGGATTAGAGCATCCCCAATGTCCTCTGCTTAATTTACAGAATCATTGTCATCTCCAAATTTCTGATTCTGTTTCTTCTTTTGCTTTGTACAGCTCGTCCGAAAGTGCCCTTTTTCTCCACAATTCCAACAAGTCACGTTTGATATGTTCGGGGATTTTCCTTAATTCTTTGATTTTGATCGACCATGTTGATTTTGGCCTTTCGTCATACTTCTCCCCCTTCTGTCAATGCTGAGAGCACTGCCTGATGAATCTCCCACTTCTCGTTTGCGAATACTTTCGCTAAGAACAACATCACGGATGTCATCAAACTTAAGTTTCTCAGATCCACGGGAACTGCTAATCGCAGCAACAACAGTATCCCAAGACTCGGGCAGAGATCACATTAAAATCAACGCCATAATTTTATGTTCAAAATTAATATCCAAAGAATTGAGTTGACTCACAATCATATTGCACTCGTTTATATGATCAGAAACGGATCCATTCTCAAACAACTGTAAATTGAACAATCTATGCATCAAATATACCTTGTTCATTGCCGATGGTTTTTCATACATGTTCGACAGTGCCTTTAACACACCGGACGTAGTCTTCTCCATCACGATGTTGAATGCCATGTTACTTGACAAAGTCTACCAGATCAACCCTAGAGTCTGGCGATCCGTAAGGTTCCACTTCTCCTCCGTCATGGATTCCGCTTCACCCCGGTCAATGGTTCGTGAAGATATTTATAGTACAAATAATCTTCGATCTGCATCTTCTAGAAACTGAAATCGGATCCATCAAATTTCTCGATTCCATGCTTTTAACTATCCATCATCAGTGATTGTGTTGAATATACTAGCTCTGATACCAGCTGTTAGGATCGAATTCACGCACACACACTTGATGAATGAAGAACACAAGAACTTTCAAGAGAAAGAGATGAGAGATCTACAAAGAGAAAGAGAAAACCCAATATTTCATTGTAACAGCCCATGAGTAAACTTCTACGGCGGTGGGTATATTTTTAATAATAAATCAGAGTATTTTTGTTTGCATAGAATAAATAGTAAATCCTAAAATTTAGCTATATATATATTAATCAGGCTCCACAACCTAAAAATTCTCCACTTGGAGACTGATTCATTCATCCAAAAAGTACATTCTCAAAAAAAATATCTTCATTATCAACATCTTTTCCGCACCGCAAAACCTGTAGCAACAACTAAAGCAGACCAACCGAGGTTTTGCATTACCCCACTTTCCAAACGTCAACACATTTTGTCAACATGTCTGCCGGGTTCTTTGCACCCTCTACTTTCTCCAAGCACATATCACCATCCTCCACTGCCCTGCGAGTGAAATGGTATCTCCTTCTAATGTTCTTTGACTTCGAATGAAAGACTGTATTTTAACCAATTGTATGGCACTCTCGCTATCTGAATAAAGAATCTTATCGCTCTGCTTCTTGACCAATTCCTCAAGATAATCTACCACCCATATCATCTCTTAACCAGCATCAGCTATTGTCACTTATTCAGCTCCAGTATATGAAAGAGAAACACACTTCTGAAGCCTGGACATACAACTCACTTCTGTTCCACCTATGGTGTAAATGTACTCGGATGTACTCTTGCTCGAGTCAACATCCCCACCAAGATCAGCATCCATAAAACCCTGTAGACTCACCTTGCCTTTGCCAAAACAAAGTGAAGTACTGGACGTACCTCTCAAATATATCAGAAGCCATTTCACAGCTTCCCAATGGTCTTTCCCAGGGTTCACCATGTACCTGCTAACAACTCCCACTGCATGTGCTATATCAGGTCTACTGCAGACCATAACATACATCAAACTACCAACTGCTGAAGCATATGGAATAAGTGCCATGTAATCACGCTCCTCGGCAGTCTTGGGTGACTGCTCCGGCCGCAGTCTTCTCCTTCACGATGTTAAATGCCACGTTTCTTGACAAAGTCAACTGGATCAACCCTAGAGTCTGGCGATCCTTAAGGTTCCACTTCTCCTCCGTCAAGGATTTCAGCTTCACCCTGGTCAACGGTTCATGAAGATCTTTATGGTACAAATAATCTTCGATCTGCATCTTCTAGAAACTGAAATCGGATCCATCAAATTTCTCGATTCCAAGCTTTGAACTATCCGTCTTCAGTGATTCTGTTGAATATCCATAGCTCTGATACCATTTGTTAGGATCGAATTCACGCACACACACTTGATGAATGAAGAACACAAGAACTTTCAAGAGAAAGAGATGAGAGATCTAGAGAGAGAAAGAGAAAACCCAATATTTCGTAGTAACACCCCGTTAGTAAACTTCTACGGCGGTGGGGTATATTTATATTAATAAATCAGAGTATTTTTTGTTACAGAGAATAAATAGAGAATAAATAGTAAATCCTAAAATTTAGTTATATATATTAATCAAGCTCCAAAAACTAACAATTCTCCCACTTGCAGACTGATTCAGTCATCCAAAAAGTACATTCTCAAAAAAAATCTCTTCATTATCAAAATTTTTACCGCACCGCAACATCTGTAGCAACAACTAAAGAAGACCAACCAAGGTTTTGCATAACCCAATTTCCCAACATCAACACATTTCGTCAACATGTCTGCCAGGTTCTTTTCACCCTCTATCTTCTCCAAGCACATACCACCATCCTCCACTGCCCTGCGCGTGATATGGTATCGCCTTCTGATGTGCTTTATGTTCGAATGATAGACTGGATTTTTCACCAACTGTATGACACTCTGGCTATCTGAGTAAAGAATCTTATCGCTCTGCTTCTTGCCCAATTCATCCAGATAGTCTGCCAGCCATATCACCTCTTTCCCAGCTTCAACTATTGCCACATACTAAGCTTCAAGAGAAACACAATTCTGAAGCCTGGACATCCAACTCACTGTTGTTCCACCTATGGTGTAAATGTACCCGGATGTACTCTTGCTCGAGTCAACATCCCCACCAAGATCAGCTTCCACAAAATCCGTGTAGCGTCACCTTGCCTTTGCCAAAACAAAGTGAAGTACTAGACGTACCTCTCAAATATCTCAGAAGCCAATTCACAGCTTCCCAATGCTCTTTCCCAGGGTTCGCCATGTACCTGCTAACAACTCCCACTGCATGTGCTATATCAGGTCAAGTGCAGACCATAGCATACATCAAAATACAAACTGCTGAAGCATATGGAATAAGTGCCATGTGATCACTCTCCTTGGCAGTCTTGGGTGACTGCTCCGGACGTAGTCTTCTCTTTCACGATGTTGAATGCCACGTTTCTTGACAAAGTCAACCGGATCAAACCTAGAGCCAGACGATCCTTAAACTTCCACCTCTCCTCCGTCATGGATTCCGGCTTCACCCCGGTCAAAGGTTCGTGAAGACCTTTTTGGTACAGATAATCTTTGAGCTGCATCTTCCAGAAACTTAAATTGGATCCATCAAATTTCTCGATTCCAATCTTTGAACGATCATTCTTCAGTGATCGTGTTGAATTTCCTTAGCTCCGATACTAGTTGTTAGGATCGAATTCACGCACACACACTTGATGAATGAAGAACACAAGAACTTTCAAGAGAAAGAGATGAGAGATCTAGAGAGAGAAACAGAAAACCCAATAAACTTCTACGACGGTGGGGTATATTTATATTAATAAATTAGAGTAGTTTTTAATACAAAGAATAAATACAGAATAAATAGTAAAGCCTAAAATTTAGTTATATATATTAATAAGGCTCCACAACCTAACAATTCTCCCACTTGGAGACTGATTCTGTCATCCAAAAAGTACATTGTCAAAAAAAAATCTCTTCATTATCAACATCTTTACCGCACCGCAATATCTGTAGCAACAACTAAAGAAGACCAACCGATGCTTTGCGTAACCCCAGTTTTCCAACGTCAACACATTTCGTCAACATGTCTGCCGGGTTCTTTGCACCCTCTATTATCTCCAAGCACATATCACCATCCTCCACTGCCCTGCGAGTGAAATGGTATCGCCTTCTGATGTGCTTTGTCTTCGAATGATAGACTGGATTTTTCATCAACTGTATGACACTCTGGCTATTTGAATAAAGAATCTTATCGCTCTACTTCTTGCCCAATTCCTCCAGATAATCTGCCAGCCATATCATCTCTTTCCCAGCTTCAACTATTGCCACATACTCAACTTCAGTAGATGAAAGAGAAACACACTTATGAATCCTGGACATCCAACTCAGTACTGTTCCACCTATGGTGTAAATGTACTCGGATGTACTCTTGCTCGAGTCAACATCCCCACCAAGATCATCATCCACAAAACCCTTTAGAGTCACCTTGCCTTTGCCAAACAAAGTGAAGTACTAAACGTACATCTCAAATATCTCAGAGGACACTTCACAGCTTCCTACGCTCTTTCCCGGGGTTCACCATGTACCTGCTAACAACTCCCGCTGCATGTGCTATATCAGGTCTAGCGCAGACTATAGCATACATCAAAATACCAACTGCTGAAGCATATGGAATAAGTGCCATGTGATCACGCTCCTCGGCAGTCTTGGGTGACTGCTCCGGACTTAGTCTTCTCCTTCATGATGTTGAATGCCACGTTTCTTGACTGCCCCGAACCCCTCCTTCGGATGGGAGGCTCCCGCCCCCCATAACCCCTGGCAACCTCACTGCGGAGGTTAAACTGCGTAAACAGTTATATATATTAATCAAGATCCACAACCAAACAACTTTATGGGACAATTTCTATATACCCTCTTTATAACTGCCAACTCACCTACCTAGGTAGTTACTATGAAAGGTTCATTTAGAATATCCGGCAAAATATCAAACATCCTAGCTACCAAGGGAGTAACAAAAGATAATGTAGCACCCGGATAAGGTAAATCGTTAATATCAATAGAGAATAATTTTAACATATCGGTCACCACATCGAGAGAACTCTCTTGTTCACCCCTAGAGAGAAGAGTTTAAAAGCGATTCTTCTTTGGAGCATCCACATTAGAACGACTAGTTCCACATCTGGGGAGCACCCCCTAGTAGTAACATGGATCACTTGGCCTCTCGGAGGTCTTATTACAGCCCAGAAGTAAATTTAGTGGTAAAATTAAAACATTTCATAACACATCATATGCTAGAAACATCACTTCATATATATATATATATATATATAAAATTTATAGTATAAGTCATAATTAATATTTAGACTCTACGTCTCTTTGTCATCTTAGAGTCAACAACATTATACTAGATTAGGGACACAACCCTTAATACTTAACACATAACTATACATCATTTAAGAACTCCACAGTAAGACATGAGTAGGAAATGTTTGAAACTTAAGGACCCCTTTCCTTGAGCTTTGGAATCACTTATCAAGCTCCTCAATCATAGATGTCCTTTAAGCATCCATAACTTACACTTTGTGTAAAAAATAGAGAAGAATGGGATTGGTACAAGAATGCACTAAGTATGGCAACCGTACAAAAACATGCATTTAAAAGGGATATTTTCTTGAAATCATACTTCATTCCTTTTGAGTAAATCTTTATAAAACCTTTAAATAATAGAATTTATATAATTTATACGCTTTATACAAACATATTCAAAGGTCAAACACCACATAAGATCACATATAGAATTTTTGACATCTTTGAAGCCACTTTACAGTAAGCTACTCCTACTTAATAGTGAACATTTCTTGCTTTTATTCATTAACCTCCCAAGTTACCCTCTAGTAATACTTGGTGCAATGCATCACCTTAAGGCCACATGGAAACATAAATATAACCTACCTAAGCCAACACATATCATCACATAAGCATAATACATCAAATACACATTTAAGTCAAGACTACATTGGCTTTACATTAAGCTACTTTCATTTGTAAATATTTTTACTTCTTTTCATATACATCATCATAATACCATGTTAATGACCCCAATCTTTGTCTGCTAGTGCAATGCATATGTGAAGCCGTATAACCTCACACAAGCTTAGTAAACTCTTCATGGGTCCAAAAACCTTAATGTTTCATACATCAACATAACAAGTAAAGGTAAATTCATCCAAGCTAGGCAAGACCTTCATCATATAATCATTAATACTAACATTATGCATGTATATAAAGACCACTTCATGTGGACTCATACCATGCATTTCATCAGAACAAGTAGACCAACACTACAAAATTATGCATATGGACATATGCATAATCATACACATTAAGTCACCTTGTTAGGATTTCCTAAGGAGCTACTTGTGCAATGTTTTGATGGGTTCATTACTTCCACCTATGCTAAGTAACCTCTCTTAAATCCTCCAAGTTAGGATCCTATTCATTTACTTCCATTATTTTATTTTGGGGAAACTATAACCTTAACCAACACTAAGACTATGGGTTATAAAAATGGAATTTAGTGTTGTAGATCCTTAAACCAATGGAAGGTGTTCCTACCTATAAAAGGTAGAACATTGACAAAAATCCTAGCATCCTGAATGAATTCACTTTGTTGTATCCTATGTGGCAAGAATAGTTTGTGGAACTAAGAGATAGGTCTTCCCTCTTCATACAACTTGGTAATTGGGGCCTCCTATCATGAGAAAACATAGGTGAATCTTTCTCAAAGCAAAGTCAACACCTTATGTGGTTCCATAGTTGAGTATTCCTCTATGGGAAGTCAACACTCTCTAAGGGATGAATGGTGAATCTTCCTCTAAGAGAAGTAAACACCTCTCAGTGTCAAGTTAAATCTCGGTGCTAAGACACGTTCATTTTATCGAAAAGCCTTTACTACATTTCTTTATTTAACATAGGCTTAGGATATTAATTCCTCATATGCTTATAGAATATTCAAGCACCTATCTAGTTTTAGAGTATTCTTTGGAAGATATTTCAAGGCCCTCTATTATCTAGATCATCACTCATACGTGTGTGTATTCAAATGTGAGCAAACCTTTCACACACATATTAATATATAAATGAATAAGTATATATGTTTATATATATAAGCAACCCATTCATATCAACACTCCCAGACACTATGCACATTCATACTTTCTCATATCATATACTTAAAATCAAAAGAATATAAGTCATATTCATAACATGTTCATACATTCCTATGCATGTCCTTACAAGAAACACCTAGGAACTATCACATCAATATGCACATATGCAATAAATAGTAAAAGTCCCATACCCTTGCCTATGTTCGTACATCTGTAGTGAATGATACATCACACAACATTATAGAATGGTTAGCATAGCATAAGACTCATTTATTTAAGGCTTACAACATTCTTATAGTATGTTTTAGTCTTTATGTTCTTATCTTAAACTTACACCAAATATAACATTATAGGACCTCATCATAGGAAGAAGTATATATAACCTCAACGTAGCCATTTACATGCTCATAATAATAGTAATATGACCTACATTCACAACTCGAGAAGAAGACTAGTCACAAGTTACACATAAGGTGATCATCATCACCGCTACTTCATATAATAATAACTTTGCCTTAAAGGCTATGGTCAACACATATTTAATGACAATAAAATAAACACCGCCACCATAAGTGGACCATACCACACAATGCTATACAAGGCTTCATCAACTACATTAATATAGAAAAAGTACAGGAGATAAGCTTTACTAACAATTTCTCACCCTTTGATCATCATTTATCAATACACACTATTTATCAACAATTCCTATAAAGAGAAGTATTTATATGTAACTTAATTATAAGATAAATCATGTACAAGTCGCTACAAGGCCATACAATAACACTATGCAAGGCATATCATATGTACTAGAAAGAAGAGAGTCTAAGATCAACAAATAAGCTCCCTAGTTTAGTTCATCAATAAAGGTTTATCAATAATGTAAATTTAGGGCAGTATCTAAATTGATAGAAATCAAATCTAAATCATGATTCAACTACCTTAGAATTAAGATCACACAGTGTTCATTACAACATTCAAATTGTAGGCTAGAAGTACCTAGATCTATTCATGCAAGTTTTATATAATTTGATAATCAGGGACTTATACACACAATTAATCAATAATGTTAACTTAAAACAAAAGTTATAACCATCTTAACCTAATTGAGTTCAACATTCAATTAGTACAAGACCAACGTTACAATGAATCTTGAAAAAATAGGCAAAGCATGTTCAAATATTCATAAATTGATCCACATGGATTCTTCATCATCAATTCAACGAAAATTCACGTAAAAAAAGTATATATAACAACTTCAATATAATAGAATCACAATTCAATCGATAACAAGTCAAGATCACAAAGCCAATCAAAGGACTAAATCTATTTAGGGAAGGAACATGGGTTCATCATGCAATTGAATTAAAATGACGTTCAAAGCAATACATTAACATCAATTATTCATGATTTAACAATTAAAAATGTTTTTAGATAGAACCCATGGATAGATTGAAGAAGAGGAGATTTGATCTTATTTTTCTCTTTGATAACTTTGAGATTAACTCTCTAGATGGAAGGATAACTAGAGATGAAGGATCACCATAACTTTATATTCAGGGAAACATTTAAAACATGATGAAAAAATAATATGAATTCATTCTCAAAGAGACATTCACCAACAATGGAGGTTTCGAGGGAGAAGATTTTGTAGGGGAAGTTCAAATTCCTGTAGAGGGGATTGGGAATGGGGTGTTCACATGTTGTATCCCTTATTTACTCAAAAATATAGGTAAATTAATTATAATAATTTTAGGACGTTTTTGAATTTCTAATTCACCCCTTCAATAAAACAGTCGCATGACAGTGATGCAGGCCCTAATCAACGAATGACCATCGACTGGTCGTTGGTCAATTAACTGACCGTCCTTTGTCTTCCTTCGATTGGTCCTTGGCCAATTTTTGGGTTGAGACCTTCCCAGAATAAGTTTACATCGACTAGACTTCACCAACGGGCCGTTGAACATCCAACTGGCCGTCGCTTTGTCCGTCGATGGACACTGGCAAGGCAGTGTTTCGACCTGCCTTCGGTCCTTCTTGTAGGCCTTTTTGCGGGGCCCTTTAGATGTGTACTCGGACGTTCATAACATAAATAAAACCCTCAAAAAGTTTTATAAATCTCACAAGAGTTTTACCAAAAAAAATACACTAAACTCATCCAAACAGGCTAGGCCCCATCAAGACACATTTGAGCGTCTTTAGAGCTATCTTTCGAACGTCTTGGACATTCTTGGACGCTTGACCTCCAAACTCCTCAAAACTCCATATAAAATCTATAAATATTATTATATATTATTTAAAGTTTTCATAAGATCTTTTCATACAATATATAAACATGCATGGACACATAGGTGACTAGTCGTCGCACGTCTTGGTCATCCCTTGACGTTTGACTTCCAAATCACCTCAAACTTTACACACTATCTCTAAACCATATTATAATTAATTTTAGGACATTATAACCTTAATATTAAAATGTTAGGATCTAGAAACCCTAACTCAATTTGGGGTCTTACAATTAGTGTGAGATTGCCTACTTCCATTTTCTCGCCCCTTCAAATTTGGGCAATCCCTAGACTTTTGGCCAATCTTTCCACACCCGAAGTAACTTTCGTTCCCAAAAAGGAAATAACCATAATGTTTCTTGCAATACTTTCCACAAGGTGTATTCTTGCATGGTGAACTAGTACCACTTCCCTTTTCAGACATAGGGTGAGACATATCATCACGAGCCTTGGGAAATTTAGAACGAACTTGATTAGAAAAACTTTTCTTGAATATAGGCTAGTCTTAAATTTCCAACCTCCCATTTGAAGCTCCACCATCATAAGACTTGACCCTTTTGTCCTTTCTTATTTCTCCTTAACCTAGTTTCTTCCACTTGTTGAGCATGAACCATGAGATGAAAAATATTCATATTATCATGAAACATAGCCGAACGACATTTTTAAACCAAGTATTCAGAAACCCCTGTGAGAAAATGACTCATATCATCCCTTGGGTTTGACACAAAGGATGGGAAATACTTGGACAATTTAGAAAATTCCAAGGAGTAGTCAAGTACACTCATACATCCTTGGCGAAGGTTGATGAATTCTTCCACCTTGGCATCCCTTAAAAATCTAGCAAAGAACCTATCAAGGAAATCCCTATTGAATATCTCCCAAGTCACTGGACCGCCTCTAAGTGCCCTATTATCCCTCCATTGTGTGTACCAAGTTTGGGCCACATCTTTGAGCTGATAGGCCGTCAACTCGACCTTCTGAATTGAGGTCACACCCATAGCATACAGAATCTTATATGCCTCATCAAGAAAATCTTAAGGGTCTTCATCTGATTTTTTTCCAAAGACCATGGGTGGATTCATTCTAGTAAAGTCTCTCAAAAGAGGTGCCGTACTGTTCGCATGTTGAGTCACTCGAGGTACAACCTCTCTATTCACTTTGGACTTCATAGCTTGGACTTGAGAGGTTACGGCATTAGCTTGTGAAGTCATGCCTTAGGAAAAATTGACAAAAGCCTTATTTATCTCTCCATCGGTCATCGATGGAGGAACAATTGGAACTTGATCACCCATAGAAACTTCTTCAAGTGGAGGGACTTGATTGTCTTGCGGAGGAGATTCTTTGTCATGAGCCCATGCATTATCAATATATTTCTTGTCCCTTCGTTCCGCTTCCATTTGAGTATTCATACCTATAACCACAATAAAAGGTTTAGGTGAAAGCACATAATATAGGAGTCTAGAGGCATAACACAAGAGTACAAGAAGATGAGGACTTCTTAAGCATCACATAACCCCTCATTCACAAGTGTGGTGTGCTTCACAATTATGAATAAGAATCTACATAGACATGGTTTAATAGGAGATCGACCCTAAAGATATTAAAGCTCATGCTCTGATAACAAGTTTGTCACATCCGGGAAGTATCCCCTAGACGTAACCGACAACTTAGTCCTCGGAGATTACTAAGACTAGCCACTTAGAATTCGTTATAACATTCATAGGTTAAAAAGTGCAGAAAATTAAAACTTTTCACCTACATCTACTTCATAAGGTTTACTTATACCTCTCTCTTACACATAATATATTCGTAACGAGTATACATAGACTCCTCGTATAAAATTACAGTGTATTCTAATTGTAACATCCGGGGAGCACCCCCTAGAAATAACATGGCATACTCTACTTCTCCGAGGTCTTATACAGGCCCATAGTTATCATTCACCATATTGGAAGTGTAAATTTAGCGGAAAATTTAAAACTCTCTTAGCACATAAATTTTAGAGCGTTACTTTTTATATATATAAAACATAAGTCATAACACATATTCAGACCATAAGCCTCTTTGCCATTTTAGACTCAACAACAGTAGATTACATTAGGGACATGACCCTTAAGACATTATCATAAGTACAATATTTGAACACTTTAAAGAAAAAAATTAACATAGGAAATCCTTGTACTTAAGGATTCCTTTCATTGATCTTGAGAATCATCTATCAAGCTCCTCACCATTCAAGACGTTCTTTAAGCATCCATAACGTATAGTTTGTTTAAAAATTTGAGAAGAATGTTATTAGTACAAGAATGAACTAAATATGGCAACCATGTAATAACATGCATTTAAAAGGGTATTTTCTTGAATTCATACTTCATGCCTTTTTGAGTAAATTCTTATCCAATAGAATTTATATCATTCACATCCTCAAGTCACATTACAGTGAGCTAATTTCCCTTTACAGTGAACGATGTTCTCTTTTATTCATTACTCTCCCAAGTAACCCTCTAGTGATACTTGGTACAATGAATCACCTAATGGTCACAAAGAAAACATACATATAACCTACATAGGCGAACACAGATACTCATATAACCATAATACATCAAAGACATATTTAAGTCAAGACTTCTTTGGATTTACAGTAAGTTACACCAATTTACAAATATATTTACTTCTTTTCATATAAATCATTATAAGACCTTCTTCATTACCCCAATCTTAGTCTACTAGTGCAATGTACATGTGAATCCCAATAACCCCACATATACTTGGTAAACCTTCTACGAGACTACAAACCTTAAAATTCAATTCATACCTCAGCATATAAAGTGAAGACAACTTCATTCATGTCAATACAAGACCTTCATAATATAGTCATTTAGACCAACATTGTGCATATAAGGATAGATCACATTGTATAGATTCATAACATCCACATCTTCATATCAAATAGATAAAGACTACACTGTAATGCATAAAGACATAAACATAATCATATAAATTAGGCTAACTTCCTAGGACTTCCTAAGGAGCTACTTGTGCAATGTCTAGATGGGTTCATTACTTCCACCCATCCTAAGTAATCTCCCTTAAGTCCTCCTACTAGGATCCTATTCGTTTACTTCCATTGTCCATTTTATGTTAGGGAAAGTATAGCCTTAACCGACACTAAGACCATGGGTGCTAAGCATGGAATTTGGTACTGTAGAGCCTTACACCAATGGAAGGTATTCCTACCTAGAGAAGGTAGAACATTAACATACATCCTAGCATCCTAAGTGAATTCATTTTGCTAGATCCTATGTGTCAAGCATAGTTATAGAACTAAGAGATAGGTATAATCCCTTTACATGACATTTGGCAATTGGGGCCTCCTCCAATGAGATAACATGGGTGAAATTACTCAAAGGGAAGTCACCACCTCATGTGGATCCATAGGTGAGTAGTCCTCTAACGGAAGTCAACACTATATATGGAACAAATGGTAAATCTTCCTTCAAGGGAAGTCAACACCTCATAATGTCAAGTTCACTCAGTGTTGAGCTAAGTTCCCTTTATTGAAAATCCTTTGTTACATATTTTTTATAAAACATAGGCATAGTATATTCATTGCTCATATGCTTATCACATATTCAAGAACTTATCTAGTGTTAGAGTAATCTTAGGCAAACCTTTAAAGGCTTACTATAGTAACTTGCTAATCATTCATGTGTGTGTGTATTTATATGTGAGCAAACCTTTCACATAACACATAATGTCACACATGTTCATATATCAATGCAAGTCTACAGGTATAACAATATGAGGAATCCTTTCATATAAACACACTAAAACACTATGCATATTCATACATCATCATACCATATAAAACCATATCCATAACATGCCCATATATTCCATTTCATGTTTATACAAACAAAACCTAGGAACTATCCTATCAAGGTACACATAATATTCCTTCCATAGACATAATCTTAATATGCATAGTAGCAGATACAAGTGAATATGAGAACTACCTTTCATTTAAACAACGTGACTTATACTACTAGTAAACATGCATGTAAACTGAGGGTGTGTGTACATTGGTAAACATGATAACATAACAGTTATAGACAACACATTGAGGCATCCACCCTCTTAAACAATCAGAGTCTATTAAGCATAGACCACACAACACAAAATAGCATAGGAGACATGCCAACTTCATATTACACATAAGACTCCTAACTTTTGTTATTCATGTTTTAACATAGGGGTACATAGGTATGGGATAATTAACAATTTTAACTAATAAATAGAAGCACCTATACTTTACCCTATCATATATATACACATGCATATGCAATATCCATGCAACGTAAATTACAAATATTATAGGAAAGTAGGCATAAGCTTCACATAATGTAATCATCATAACCACAATCTTATATATTAATCAATTTGTCTTCAAGGTCATGGTCAAGACATATATAATCACAATAAGTAAACACCTCCACCATATGTGGTCCATACCACACAGTGTCATACAATGCTTCATCACTACAATACTATAAGAAAAGTAAAAGGGATAAGCATCCTCAATAATTTCTCACACTTTGATCATCATTGATCAATATACCTTGTTTATCAATAATTAATATATATAGAAGTAGATATATGTACTTTAATCATCAATGAAACCATGTACAAGTCGCTACAATATCAAGCTACCAACATAAGCATTAAACTTATCAATTTCCTAGAGAATAGAGGAAATAACCAATACAATTGATTCCCTAAATCCTTGGTCATTAATCATATTTTAACAATAATGTACATATTATGCAGTATATAAATAGATCATTACTCAATGAAACCATGCTTCATCTAACTTCAAATCAAGATCATGTCTCATACATCGTATTATCAATCTGTAAACTAGAATATCATACATCTACTCATATAAATCCTCGTTCACATTGATTATACACGATTCATATTTAAATTTAATCATAATATTAACCTTATAAAGTAGCTACAAGACTCTCAATATACTCGAAATCCACTTTTAACCAATTAAGGACCAACATTACAGTGATCACATTAATAACTAGGTTAGGCATGTTCAAACCTTCATACATTGATCCAGATGGATCCTTCATCATCATTTCATATTGAATTCACGTAAATAACAGTAGGTATAAGAAATTCAAACTAAGAGAATCACAATTTAACCATTAACAAGCCATGATCACAAAGCCCATTCAAGGACTAAATCGACGTATGGAAGGAACATGCTTTCATAATGCAACTGGATTAAAAACACATTAAAACAAATACATTTAATATCATTTCATCGTGATTAAACCATTAAAAACGTTTTTAGAACAAACCCATGGCCAGATTGAAGAAGAAAAGATTTCATCTTGAAACTTTATTTGAAAACTTTGAGAAGAACTCTTCAAGTGAAAGGTTACTTAGAAATGAAGGATCACCATACCTTGGTGTAGTTTAAAACCTCTAAATTTTTGTGAATAACCCATGAGAATCCAATCTACAAGTTGTTCTTGAGCTTCAACAAAAATTGGGGTTTCTAGGGAGAATTGATTTTTGAGGGAAGTTTATTTCGTGAGCATGGTATTGGGAATGGGTTGATCACGTGTTTGATCCCTTAAATACACCCAAAAATAGTTAAGAATTTCCCATTCACCCGTTAAGTGGACAGTGCGTAGGCAGCAGTTGCAGGCCACCATCAACGGACCCAATCGACTGGACGTTGGCCCATTGATGGGCCATTTTGTGCCCTCTGTCGAATGTGTATGAGGATCTCAAGTGGACAAGCCTTCCCTAGTATAAGTGATCATCGAAGTGGCATGATTCAAACCACGGAGTTTTCATTGGTCTCGTTGATTGACACTTCCAAGGTACTGTCTCGACAGCCTTGGGTCCTTCTTGTTGGCCCTATTGTGGTGCCCATTGGAAGTCGTACTCGGACATTTCAAACGTAAATACATAATTAACAATTATTAGACCTCCCACATAAGTTTCACCCAAAACAAATATAGATATCACGTCTAAACAGGCTAGGACCCATCAAGACACACTTAGACGTCTCAAGGACAAACTTTTGAATGTCTTGGACATTTGACCTCCAAACTTTACGAAACTCCATATACTGCCTATAAAAATTATTATAACTCATTTTATGACTTAATAATTTCATGTCATACAATCATAAACATGTATTGACACATGAGGCACATAGGTGACTAGTGGTCGAACGTCTTGGTCGTCCCTTGACTTTTGACTTCCAAATAACCTCAAATTTTACACACTTCTTCTAAACCATATTATATTTAATTTAGGACCTTAGAAACTTATTAGGAACATGTTAGGATCTAGACATTCTAGCTCATTTTGGGGGTCTTCAGTATCCTCAACTTGGGAACATTCATCCTCGAATGGCACTAAAAACATTTTAATCAAAACAAGGACTTCAAAGCATCATAGAGCAGTTCATCACATTTATAACGTAATCACATAGAAGTTAATGCACCAATATTACAAGGAACATAACTTTAACTCATTTTAGCACTTAATGAACACAAGCAATTAAAACTTTCATTCACGCATTCATAAATGCATCAAACACAAAGGCTCTTACCATGTCTATAGGAGGAACATCATTCCCGTAATTATAACAAGGTCATTACACTTCAATTCTTTAATAGGTCATTTTGCAACCATTCTGTAGGTCATACTTACGCAGATTTCAACAATACTCCCGAAACACTTAGGCACCCATACTCCAATGCACATAGACTTGATTTAATTGAATCAACAAAGATATTTATTAGTAGACCTTGTGCCATGAAGGTGATAGTCAACAATACCATGCTTAGTGGTATCGATGGAAGAATGTTCTTCTGCTCAACACATTTACATGTATCATGAGTTCACACCGAAGTAAAATACAAGGTCAATTTGCTTATTAAAATGATAAATCTCAACTTCTAATCTAAGGCATGCTCATGTTTTCATACTAGTGAAGTCTAAATGGTAAGTCACACAAATTATATCACAACATATAGGACGTCATCTTACAAAATTCATTTTCTAACGTAGTAATCACCTTCACAATAAGCATCATTTGGGAAAACAATACAAATCATAGGCACACACATGAATAATTAGCTACACATGCTTTCATGTTTTAGGAGTGAGCATAATATCATACTTCCCAAGTCATAAAAATCACATAATTTTCAATAGAGTCCACATATTTCATTTTAAAGTGAGTCAACTTTCCATTATACGGCTAAAAATTACACCTTATACGGGACTTCTACCATGTTTCTTATCTCACCTCATGAAGTCAAATTCACAATTAACATGTTAAGATGCACAGTACACATGAGAAAACATGGATTTTTTCAATAATTTTCTTAATTAACTTTGAACCTTAAAATATGCTTAAGGTAATGTCAATCTATACATACAAAAATTATAAAGTTCATGCAATTAATACTTTATGAAAAACTCTATTCATGAACAAGTTTACTAAGAATTCATTAGTTTAAATTCAAGAAAAAATAGAAGGACAAAGTAGAAATTTCTACAACATTACCATTTCATCACCATCCCCCACTTAGGGTAAACCCAATTAAGAGCAAGTTATCCTAACCAAAAGATGATCTTAAATTAACAACCTTCATTTATCATCACTTAAAAGTTATTACCTCTTTAAAGGAATTACAGTAAGTCAACCAAGGTATTCTTAACCTTATCACCTAGAAAATTTATCCCCAATTATCAAGTTAGGTAATCTCATTCAACCACATAAGAGTTGTATACAATGCCATATCACCAAGATCCTACATTATTAGGGGAAAACAACAACGAGACTTAGTCATAAGGACTTTTTCTTTTCTTTCAACATTAAAGTAAGATAACTTCTAGGTCAATAAAACCCACAACATCACCCTACAAAGACAAGAATACTACCCTCAATTCTAGGGGAAACATCAATTCGACAACATCAAGGGACTCACAAGAGACTAAGAAGTTAGAAACAAATCTACGACTCAACATGCCATAAGACTCTCATTCTTCATTCCAAATAGCAAATATCTTTGTTACATTCATTATAACCAATTCTATACACATTTCAACAATTTCCAATCAAAAAACAATTTAGTGGATTACCCGAAAATCTTACAATAAGCTGCCTAACATTATAGTGAACATCCTTCAAAATTCAAAAAATGCAACATTTAGGCAATTCCTGGAAAAATCATGAAAATATGACATACAAAACTTTACCAACTCATCCTACATAAACATGCATACAACCTTCACACCTAGGATCAAGTCTGTACAAGAACTGTAATCCATGTAAAGGAATCATGAACGTTCACACATATAACAAAGGCAACATTGAACACTTTTACGCACATATATTCTAAGGGTAGAATGCTTCCATAGGTAGTCACTAATTATTTCAAGTTCAAGTAATAATATTAAACTACCATCATATAAAACCATAAAGTAGCATATAATTCTAAAAGAGACTCATTTTAATCATAATAACTTCTAACATACTTTAATCCTATCATGACATACATTTCTCAACATAAAATACTATTTCACATAAATCTCATACTTAGCAACAAATGGCATCACAACATCAAAACATGCAAAATTCACCTTTGTACATGCTCATCAAACCATAAAACCAAGATACATTTAAACTCTCCTTTTATCCCTCAAACGTAGACATACAATCTTATCCAAACAATCACATCTAGAACACCAACATACAAGAAAACATAAGATAGAGATCTTATAAAGTTAAGTTCTATGGCACGATATGAGAATGATGATAAGGGAAACTATATCATCATATAGCCTCCCGGACTATTTGATGTTTCACAACTCACCACCAATGATATGAGACTTTACTAGACATGCCAATATGAGACTTCATGGACCCTAAATTACTTTAAAGCCTCATGCTCTGATACCAGGTTTGTCACATTCTGGGAGAACCCCCCTAGAAGTAATATGGCATACTTTACCTCTTTGAGGACTTATATAGTAACACTTTGAGAATCAAAGACGAGTCTTAGAGCCTAACAGAAGTGTCATGCGGTCTACGTACTGTTTTTAGTCCGTTTTGATGACTATAGGTCATTTGGGATATTAGGAAAACAAAATTTCCAAGAACGTCGATGACGTCCGGAAGTTAGTTCAAAAGAGTACTAGTGTTTATATTTTATTAAAGATATTAGGGATAGATTAACATGTAAGGTAACATGATTATGATGAATTGAGATGGTTTGGTCTAGCTTGTTGAACATGACCCTTAACCCTTAACCCTTAACCGTTAACCGAAGGTTTGATCTTTTTGTGAATTATGTTTGGATTGATTCAATTCACTTGATCAAAGGTTAAATCACTATTAGATAATATTATTCCACTGATCATAAACATGTTCTGATGAATTGAATTTTTTCACATTAGTTGTTAATTAGTGATCTAGGTTAAGAAGATTGGTCTAAGTTCTTGTCTCAAACCTTTAGTTTAGTATTGAATTATAGTGTAGTGAGTCTCCTAACTTTGTTACCATATTTTTTATTTGATTATGTTTATGTGATGACTTAATTGGGTTGACTTGTGGGTTGATGGTAAGGCCCTTATGATGAACTATGGAGGAAGCTTGGTAAGTCTTGTAATTCCTATTTGTTACTACAATTATGGTTAACTGTGATTAAGTCATGACGTTGTGTTGGAGTCTACCTTATCTAGAATTGACAATCAATGTACCCTATTATGAGTTGATATGTAATGTGTTAACTTCACTTATATGAATTGTGATTAAAATATTATTACTCATGCAATCCTTGTTGAGCTATGATAATGATGCTTATACAAGGGCTAGACACTATGACCTAGACAAAGTTATGATTGTTAATAAAGATTTAAAGGCATTTCAATAAAGGTAGTTTCCATAGTACCGAGTGAACTTGATAATGGGAGGTGATTACTTTTCATAAAGAAGAAAGATTCAACATATAGTTCTCCATATAACGTTGACTTCCCTTTGAGGGATATTCATCCAATGGGTTCCCATGAGAGGAGTCCCAATTACCATATGGTACAAAGAGGGAATACCTACCTCTTAGTTATTGAACTATGTTTCCACCATAGGAAGACTATCTTATGGATCCATATAGAAAGCTAAGATTATAGTTTGTTTTACCTTGGTCGGTAGAATACCTCCCATTGATGTAAGGTTTATGATATCGGATTCCACAGTTAGCTCTTTTGGTCTATGTCCGTTAAGGCGAGTGTTCCCTAATCTAAAATTCAGTCATGATGTATAAACTTACTAAAGTGACTTGAAAGGTTTGACTAAACATAGGTAGCGGTATGGTACTCTACCTATGCCTTGCACTAGTTTGCCTTGATAGGAGCTTTTGGAAGTTAATATTATGTATTTATATTATGTTAAATGTAGAAGACTTTATATGATTTGCATGATGCTTATGAATATTAAATTAGTATTTATTTTTAAGGTAGGAACTCATGTGCACATGAAGACTATGTTATGGGAAGTGAGATACTATCTATGGTTCTTGTGGTGTTAGTTGATTCAGTAAGGTTATGGGGCCTTTCCTTGTCATTGCAATTGTTGACTTTATAAGGATTTATGATTAGTTTTCTTACTTTGCTATTGATATGATGAACTCTTATTCATGCTTGTGATGTTATTGCTTAATGATAGAGCTATATGAGGTTATGGGTTCAAGTATGTTGATATGAATATTGTTTATTTGACTTGTTGGACATTTGTAAATGGTTTATATAGTTGTTTTACTTTGCATATGTCCGCAAAGAGGTAATATGACATATTTTAACTAAATGTCCCTTTTTAGCATATTTTGATGCTATATGTGTATATGGTCTCATACTTAGTACATGTGGCGTACTAACCCCATTTTCTCCCTTTTTCCCAAACATTTTATTTTCCGATCGTTGAAGGTTCTTTTTAGAAGACTTGAAGAAGCCTTAAATATTCTCTATCATCCAAGGGGTAGGTCCTCAGTTCTCGAGGGCTATGCCAATATCTAGCCATGGAGTTGCTTTATTTTTCTAAGACTCTGATGTGCATTCTACTTTCCTTTTATGTACGATTTGTATAAGCCTATATGTGGCCTCTTTAAATTTATATAGGGCTATGCCTAAATTGATATGATAATTATATGGTAAGAGATGAAACAATCATTGATACTTTATTTTATCTTAACCATTCAAGACATGCTTTAAGCATCCATAACATACACTTTGTGTGAAAAGTAGAGAAGAATGGGATTAGTACAAGAATGTAGTATGTAAGGCAACTGATATTTCGTGCTTTCACGGTATTATTAATGCTTTTTCCTTAAGTTTAGTGTGTGTCCAAAAGCCTTTTTGTATTAATTTTTATATAAGTTTCTCTTTATTTGCAGGAAATCTTTCTAAAGATGAACGCGGATGTTTTTGAGAAAGAAATGCAGAAAAGTGACCACCTACGGAGATTGTGACGGTCCTCGTGCCTGTGACGGTCCGTAGGTTGTATCGTAGTGAAGCTGCTAAAGGAAGATGGGGAAGTCTGACCAAGCGTGGGGTTACGAAGTGCATGACAGACCTTCGTAGCCATGACGGTCCATCCTGCTAGTTCGTCCTGATGATAAGAGAAGTAGTCCCAGTACCCAAATTCCAAGAGTTTAAGTGTTATGGAACGGAGACCCTTGACGCACCATTGTGCCTGTGACGATCCGTCATACCTGACGTCAACGGTAATGAAGAGAGCAGCAGAAGAATTTGCAAATTATGGGACGACAGAGTCCATGACGGCCCGTCGTGACCACGACAACCCATCGCGAGGGCCGTCGACCCAACCGCATTTTGACAGATTTTCAGCAAATAGAGTCCTTCATTGATTAGGTATTTGTTTTTTAATAACTAGTTGTAAAAACCTCGTTTTGGGGGTTAGACTCTCATATATTTAGACTCTTGGTTATTAGACACTTTTATGTTAGATTCTTTGTGAGGAGATTATTTTGGTTATTACACTTTGGATTGTTACACTTTTCTCTGGTGTTGATTATTTATGATTTTGTCAATTAATCAAGTAAATTTCAGGATTTTATTCTTTCTCATTGAAGTAAGTGCAGGAAGTCTTATATTATATATATGAATATTGAGATTATGACTATGGGTAACTAAACTCCATAACTAGGGTTATGGGAACCATAGGTGAATAATAAGGTAAAATCTAACTAAAATAACAATTCTAGAATAGTGTCTTGTATGTATTGATAATTCTTTAGCATAGAAGTCTTCTTAACGGATGGCCAACGTTAGAACTCGCCTTAATGCTACTTGCCGGCCAAAGAAGTTAGATAATAGGAAAATAATTATCAACATAGATTTTGTGTATACTATCTAATAGGCTAGTATTGATTGGTACGAGGTATAACTTAGTCAAATATCGAATACAATGCTTAATATGAGGTTAATATAAGGTGTAGTATAGCAGCACATGCAACCGGACCAAGGTGCAAAGTGAAATTTTCTAGATACGGGACCAAGGATTCAGAAATACATAACTTATCACTTTGCATGCAAGATACTAGGAAAGAATTAATATAGTTAGAAGAAATATCATGTTAGGAACCTATGGGGAACACTGAAACGCTAGTTACTTTTATTAATTGGTTAAACTCCAACATTTGATTATGTTAGTTGTCTCCTTTAATTTATCTAGTTATTTTCATTCATTTAGAAATAACAACCCCCCCTTTTATTGTCTTTGTTTTCTAAGGAAATAATTGACTAAATAATAGTAATAATAGATTGAAGTTAAGTTTGACTATTTTCCTCGTGGGAACGATCCTAACCTCATTAGTTGGAATCTTTACTTGATACGACCGCTTTACTTCTTATTTGAGAAGTAAGTTTGAGCGTATCAAATTTTGGCGGCGCTACCGGGGAAAGTAGCTTTTAGATTAACTTAAACTTATTACTATAGTTTATTCGATATTTTCTTAAATTTACTTTTTTTCTTATTTTTAAAGTCTTGCAGAACTATCTTCCTTGTACGCCAAATACACGGAGAGGAAGAGAACCCTTGTTTCCCTACAATCACGAAGTAGAGCGTACACTACGCAACATGAATCAATACATGGGTATTAATGATAATGATCAAAACCAGGACATCCTAGCTCCGATTGATTTTCATGGTCAGTTATTACCCGATGTTCTGGGTGATAACCAACAGAGAGGACAAAATCCCGCTCCACGTTCTCCAAGAATACTATAGAGACTATGACAATATAGCAGACTCCGATGGGCCACATGTCTTGCCCCCTCTACCACCAGGCCATACCTTTGTGGTAACTAGTAGCCTGACGCAAATGCTCACTGCCAGAGGTTTATTTTTAGGTCAACCTTCTGAGAATCCACATGCCCATATAACTAAGGTAAGGGCAGTGTGTAAAAGTTGTGTAGGGAGGCCTGACTAGGACTAGGATTTATTAGGGCTAAGAGTGTTTCCTCTCTCACTAACAACAGAGGCTGTTATTTGGTTCACTGAGCTCCCTTATAACTCAATTTTTACTTGGAGCCAACTAAGGTACGTTTTCTTAGCAAGCTACTACCCGGTCTCCAAGAAACCAAACCACAATGACAGAGTGAACAACTTTGTGGCACTATCAGGAGAGTCAGTTAGTAATTCTTGGGATAGATTTACCTCGGTTTTGAGAAGCATCCCCAATCACCGCATAGATGATGAGTCACTGAAGGAATACTTCTATCGGGGACAGGATGATAATAATAAAGCGGTGTTGGATACTATAGCGGGTAGTTCCTATGGGGAGTTTCCTTATGCTGAGATTGCCGAAAAAGTTAGAGAAAATCTCCCGGAACAATAAAGCTTAGGGTACTAAGAAGTCAGATACTGGGAGAAATACCTTCGCAGTGCAATCCACTCACAACCCAGTCACAGATGAGATTCATAAATAGATAGCTCAGATGAGAACTGAGCTTGGGTTGATATTAAAACATGTCACTGGGGTGCAAAAAAGATAAATGCAGTTAACTATTTGTCAAAACAACCAGCACCAAATGATGAATGTTATTTTGCGGAGGATTCCTATGTGGTAAATGAGCAGACGGGGGGTTTCCGACAGAGTTAACAAGGCTCAAATCAGGAGAATTGGCACTAAGGTCAAGGAGACCAAGGTTGGATCAATGGTAACTATAACTGTGAGGGTCATTATATCCCAGATTGAAACTACAACCGTAACAACAACTTCAACAGGGGTAACTATGGTAACAGAAATGATAGGAATGGGCCCTATGTCCCTCCTAAAAATCGTGAAGTTACTCCTAGGGATGGTGGAGATAGTATGGCACGAGTTGAGGATATGTTGCCCAAAATGATGAGGAGGTTCAATGCTAATGATGAGCACATTAAAGCGTTAAGAAGTGATTTAGCGGGTATTGGGCAGAACGATGATACACATGCAATATCGATTAAGCAGATTGAGTTGCAAATGGCCCAATTATCTGCAACTGTGAACACACAGCAACCGGGCACTTTTCCTATAAACAGTGTCCAAAATCCAAAAAAATAACTGACATTGTATGGAAATCACTACTCGGGGTGGTAAGCAGATCATTGACCCACCTATGCCGTCTAAGAAGGAAAAGGTGATAAAAGATAATGATAAGGTTGTAGAGGGTAGTGGTGAAGTTGAAGATAACACTGGAAAAGATGCTGAAAAGACTATAAAGGTAATTTCCATGCCTAGACCACCACCCCTTTCCTCAGAGATTAGTGGAAAGACCGAGTATGGTAAATATCGGAGTTTTATAACAATGTTGAAGCAGCTTTCTATCAATATCCCTTCTGTAGAAGCTCTAGAACAAATGCCCGGTTATGCCAAGTTTATGAAAGATCTGGTTACAAAGAAAAGATTGGTCACTTTCGAGGGTGATGATTGAATGCATCATTGTAGTGCTATTGCTAAAAGATCCCTTGTACAAAAGAAAGAAGATCTGGGAGCGTTCACTATTCCTTGTACAGTCGGGTCATTACATTTTGTGAAAGTATTATGTGATCTGGGGGCAATCATAAATCTCATGCCCCTCTCGATTTACAAGAAGTTGGGTTTGGGTGACCCAAAGCCCACTGCCATGCGGCTAGTGATGGCCGAACCAACAGTGAATAGTCTTATAGGGATACTACACGATGTGATAGTAAAAGTCGAGTCGTTCATATTTCCGGAAAATTTTGTTATTCTTGATTGTGAAGTCGATTATGAAGTATTAGTTGATATGGAAAATGGGCAGATGAAATATCGGTTGAACAATGAAGAAGCGCCCTTCAACATTTGTAGGTCCATGAGGCAGAGAGGTGAGCTCCAATCGGTATCTTCTATATCCTACAAAGAAAAGTTGAAGAAGGATTATGACCTAAAAATTAAAAAATGAGAGTTTATGGTTGGGGATTTGGTACTTTTAGACAATTCTAGGTTGTGTTGGCTTCCGAGCAAGCTCAAGTCCAAATAGACTGGCACTTACTTGATTACCCAGTTATTCCCTCATGGAGAAGTTGAGTTAGAAACCAAGGAGGGAGTGCGGTTTAAGGTGAATGGAGAACGAATAAAACTCTATTTTGGGCATATTGAATCGTCAAATGAAGTGATCGAGGCTTACCATCTTCCTGAAGGCTGAGTAATCAAGTGTCCTCAGTCGTGCCGCAACATTAAATCAGTCGCTTGTTGGGAGACAACCCAATAGTTATAGTTTTTCTTTCTAGTAATGGTAGCATTTTCTACTAATGGAATTTAAATTTGAAGGCACATCACCAGCAAATTCTGAAGAAAATCACTCTTCAGCAGTCACTGACGGACCCATTGACGGCCCGTCACGAACGCGATGGACCATCACATGAATCCGTCATGCTAGGTACGTCTTTCAATTATTTTCAAAACTAGGGCACACGCGATAGAACCAATGATGGACCGTCGCAATTTCGATGGACCGTCGTTGTGGACTCGTCGCGTCATTAATGAGCGTACCAGACCCGACCCAGCTGGGAACTTTAAAAAAATTTCAACCTATAAAAACCCCACCCCTTCATTTGAACGGGTTCTTTCCCTCTTTCTTCCATTCCCTCCCTTTTAAACATCCCACTTACAACCTCTCTTTCAACCGATCATTTCCCCAAATTACCCAATTCCAAAAATCCACTCTCTACTAGTCGGAGTCCTTGTTGCGGTTCTGTTCTTGCTAACCAAGTGCCTCACTTTCTTGCCTTTCTCCTGTTCTCAGGTATGTGTCTCTGATTTCTACCCATTTACATTGCATTTTTGTTTTTCAGTTTGTATTAGCCTAGTTCTTATTGATGGGTCTTCATTCTTTGATCCAATTTTGTCTAACCTAGGTTGAGAATCCTTAAATTGCCTTGTTAAAACTCTAGAAATAGGTGCTTTAGCATTGCTAATTTACTAGATATTTGGATAGAAACGTATAGGTTAACACTAAGTATTACATGTGAGTCACAAAGTATGAATGTGGCATCCTCAGTTCTGTCATTGAATGACAGAACGAGACCCCGACAACGGACCTTCATACCCACGACGGACCGTCATAGGGTCCGTTCCAACATCCCTAACACCTTGTTATCCAATTTTCTCCAAGTGTCCACCAACGGACACATGCGACGGACCGTCGTTCCCACGATGGTCCGTCTTGCAGAACCGTTCTGGTTGTCAGAGACCCTATGCCTAAGGGTCTATAGCTTTTTCTAAGTGTCCTCTTACGGAAATATATGACGGAACATCATACCCTCGACAGTCAGTCCTGCACAACCGTTCTGGTTGTCAGAGACCCTGTTCCTAAGGGTCTCCAACATTTACCAAGTGTCCTCTTACGGACCGTCATACCCTCGACGGTCCGTCCTGAATAACCGTCATGACGGTCAGAGACCCTTCTCCTAAGGGTCTCCATACTTTTTCCAAGTGTCCTATGACGGACACCTACGACGGACCGTCATACCCTCGACGGTCCGTCCTGCACAAACCGTCATGACGATCAGAGACCCCTCTTCTAAGGGTCCCCATACTTGTTCTAAGTGTCCCACGATGGACATCGACGACGGACCGTTATCATCACAACGGTCCGTCCTTCTTATCCATCATAACTGTCAGTGACTTTCCTTCAGAGCTCTCCACATCAACATAGTTGAATTAAGACATGACGGACCACATGACGGTCCGTCGTACTCACGAAGAGCTGTCACCTGGTCCGTCGTGTTTCATTGTTACTACAGAATAGTCATTACAACTTAGCTGTTATATTTATTTTGTTTTGTTTCTGCTCGTCTTATTTGCTCCTTCTCGTAATAATATTGATTCGTTACAGGTACTATCTATCATGGCAATAAAACAAGATCTAGTTTACGCACGTGGGCGATCAAAGTCTGTCTCCCTGTCTGCCCGCCTTGTTATTGGATCTGATGATGAGCGTGACCCAGAGTACGTGCCCCCAGGCACTGCCACTCCATCCCGAGCTGCACGTGCTACCAGAGCTACGCCCAAAAGGTGTCGTCCAGCGTAGTCACTGCCTCCCAGTCTGATGAGGAGCACACACTGACCGGTACACCTTCTGGGTCAGCTACTCATAATGAAGGAGCGTCTGGCTCCTTAGGAGTTTCGTGGTCGGAGGAAGCCTCCGGGTCTGCTGAAGTCCTTGCACCCGCCACAGCTACACAGTCTACCTCGTCTGATGAGGCCGACAGTTTTAAATCCACTCCCGGCTAACCGACTCGTGCTCTCACCCCGGTTGCCGACCAGCCCAATCGATGGTATGTCGACGGGCAGTATTAAGTTTATTCAGACGAAATATTTCTAAATGATAAAGGAGTCATGACACGGACCCTTACATTGGAGAGGCGGGTCCTTACGGAAGTCTCCCTACTATGCCAGAGATCCACAATCTTTTCACCAGATACCGGATTGAGTGGACAGCGCGTTCTTTGTGTCGTTATAGTGAAGAGTTGGTTCGAGAGTTCTATGCCTCCTACGTGGCTACTCTCAGATCACAGATTTATAGGCGGATTGCCCCCGCCAAATAGACCCCACTTGAGCATCTTCGAGTACGTGGCATTGAGGTTGATATGTCCCTACCTGCCATCCGGCGGTATCTATACGGCGAGGATATTGATGCTAACCGGACCCCTCTAACCTCCGAGTTCGACTACCGGTGGCAAATAGACAAAGATGGCCAATTCTTGCGTGAGCCATTGATGAGAGAGACCACCAAGAGGTGGATGGCCCTGCACTTGTCTGTTGATGGAGAGGGTGCCGACTAGGTAACCGAGCCGAAGAGAGCCATCAAGAAGGGTAACCTGACCTTCACGACTAAGTTCTTATTGTTTATTTTCCGCCACAGCCTTTCCGCCACTGCCGCTGATAATACAGTTACATGGGATCGTGTAGTTCTGATGGCGGCGAAGATATCTGGGTTTGAGGTGGACTTTGCTTTGCTTCTACAGGCAGTCATGCACGAGATGGCTTTTAAGGTCACAACTACTTACCCTTTTCCGTGCATGATATTTTCTTTATGCAGGTCCGCAGGTGTGCCCATCTGGCACATTGATCAGCTCAAGACTCCGCTGGGCACTGTTGATATAGGCCTCATTAGGGATGAGGTCAATGAGTTGGCTCCACGCAGACGGCCCCGTCCAGAGTTGCCTCCACTTGGTGACAATCTTGATGATATGGTAGCACAAGCTCGCACGTTTACGCAAGTTGCTTCTGAAACCACTAACACTACCCCGGTCGAGTCTATCCCGGGTAGTAGCACTGCCCCGAGCTCCTCTCGCTTAGCCTCTTTCCCCGATCTAATCCTGTTTGCTAGGGTCCTAAAACTAGAGGCACAGATGGCTACACTTCTGTATCAGATCAAGCCTTGGATGCAGAGGTCTATTGCTGAGGTAGAAGAGGGCTTGAAGCGGAGAATGGTGCATCACACAAAGCGACAGATCGTTGAGGTTCATCAGCGCTTGGACGCTTTTGAGTTGCGAGTGCTAGCCCGGCCAGCACCTCAGGTGGATGTGTTGACCCTGCAGGCTGCGGTCAAGAGTCTTCGAGCAGACATTGACAGATTTTCAGCAAATAGAGTCCTTCTTTTATTAGGTTTATGTTTTTATATCAATAGTGGTAAAAACATCGTTTTTGGGGTTAGACTATTTGTTATTAGATACTTTTATGTTAGATTCTTTGTGAGGAGATCTTTTTTTATTATTACACGTTGGATTGTTACACTTTTCTCTGAAGTTTATTGTTTGTGATTTTGTCGACTAATCAAGTAAATTTTTTGATTTTATTCTTTCTCATTGATGTAAGTGCAGGAATTCTTATATTATATATATATGAATATTGTTATTATGACTATGGGTAACTCCATAACTAGGGTTATGGGAACCAAGGGTGAATAATAACGTAAAATCTAACTAAAATAACAATTCCAGAGTAGTGTCTTGTATGTATTGATAATTCTTTTGCTTAGAAGTATTTTTAACGGATGGCAAATGTTAGAACTCGCTTTAATGCTACTTGTCGGACCAAGGAGGTAGATAATAGGAAAAGAATTATCAACATAGATTTATTGTATACTATCTAATAGGCTAGTATGGATTGGTACGAGCTAATAACTTAGTCAAATATCGAAAATAATTCTTAGTATGAGGTAAAGGTAAGGGTTAGTATAGCGACACACGTAGCCGGACCAAGGTGCGAGTGAAATCTTCTAGATGTCGGACCAAGGATTTAGAAATACATAACTTATCACTTTGCATGCAAGATACTAGGAAAGAATCGTTATAGTTAGAAGAATTATCAAGTTAGGAACCTGTGAGGAACACTTAAACCCTAGTTACTTTTATTAATTGATTAAACTCCAACATTTGAATCAGTTAGTTGTCTCCTTTTAATTTAGCTAGTTATTTTCATCCTCTTCGAAATAAAAAACCCCATTTATTGTCTTTGTTTTCTAAGGAAATAATTGACTAAATAATAGTAATAATAGATTGAAGTTAAGTCTGAACTATTTTCCTCGTGGGGACGATCCTAACCTCAGTAGTTGGGTTCTTTACTTGATAAGACCCTTTTACTTCTTATTGGAGATGTAAGTTTGAGCGTATCAGCAACCATGCAAAAACATACACTTAAAAGGGATATTTTCTTAAAATAATACATCATGCCTTTTTGAGTAAATCCTCATAAAACCATTATCAAATAGCATTTATATCATTCATATACTTTATATAAACATATTCAAATGTCAAAACATTTGATGATATCACATATAGGATTTGTGACATTTCAAGTCACATTAGAGTGAGCTAATTTCCCTTAACTGTGAACTATCTTCTATTTTATTCATTAACCTCCCAAGTTACCCTCTAGTGATACTGTGTGCAATGCATCACCTTAAGGTCACATAGAAAGCATAAACACAACCTACATAAGCCAAATCATATCCTCATATAAGCATAATACATCAAAGTCACATTTAAGTCAAGACTCATTTGTCTTTACAGAAAGCTACATCAATTTACACATATAGTTAGTTCTTTTCGTATACATCATTATAAGACCTTGTTTATGAACCCAATCTAAGTGTACTAGTGCAGTGTACATGTGAAGACCCATAACCCCACACATACTTAGTAAACCCTCCACGGGACCACAAACCTTATCATTCAATTCATACCTCAATATATAAAGTGAAGACAACTTCAATCATGTAAATACAAAATCTTCATCATATAGTCATTTGCACCAACATAGTGCATAGAAGGATAAGATCACATCATATACATTCATACCATGTACATCTTCATATAAAGTATATTGATACTACAATGTCATGCATAAAGACATAAACATAATCATATACATTAGGCCACCCTCCTAGGACATCCTAAGGAGCTACTTGTGCAATATCTAGATGGGTTCATTAATTCAACCTATCCTAAGTAAACTCCCTTATGTACTCCTAGTTAGGATCCGATTGATTTACTTCCATTGTCCATTCTACCATGTTAAACTAAACTAAATCAGTTGTTGTCTTCTTGTGATTGACGGAAATGTGACAATCATGATACAGTTTTTCTGCTAGAATGGATTCACGAATAGGTTTGGAAACATTGAATGGTTCACTATGTTGCTCAGGAATACTATCAAAGTTCATGGCAACATATGGAGTTATAAAAGATAAACTCGCTCATGGGTCTAGAAATGCATTAAAAGTAAAGTAAAAGACTTCAATTATGCCAATGAGAAAGTCTGGCGAATTCTCATGATCTTGGTGATTTTATGAAAGCATACAAGCAGTTTGTTCCTCCATCGGCTCTTGAAGTAGCTCTTTTAGGTGCATCCCTGTCTGGTGGAGCAACTGAAGAACACTGAGCTCTATTGCCCCCACTACTATTTCCTTCTTATTATTTTGACACTCTCATGAAATATCCGATCTAACAACACTTGAAGCAACCTGCGGAGCCCTCACGACAAACACCGGAGTAACTTCTACCACAATTGTAGTAGGAAAGAGACTTACTACCTCCTTGTGCCACACTACCTTGTGAATAGACAGGTTTAACTTTAGATATATGCCCATTGTACTCACCCTTGTTCATAGGTGCAGGTGCACTAGTAGATGACAAAGTAGAACCCTTTTGATTCTATTCGAAATATGACTAGTTAGGATTACTCTTTTGCTGCCCGAATTCATTTCCTGTCTTAGCCCTCTATTCTTGAACTTCTCTCTGTCCCTAAGATTCACTTCCTCTACATTCTCCACGTAGACCATTAACCTTGAAATATCCATGTCCCTAATAGGTATGACGCCCGACCCTCTTTTCTTGATAGATGGCCTAACCCAACAACAAATAAACTCATTCTACTCCTCATGTCTTTAACCATCTCTAGAGCATAACAGGATAGTTGGGTGAACTTCAACCCATATTTATGAACACTTAGAGAATCCTCCTTAGCATCTTTCAGTTATCGAGAAAAGAAACGACTCAAGAATGCCTCCTCAAAATAAGCCCAACACAAAGATGATGAATTTTTATCTCTACCCTCTTTCAACTGATCAAAAAAATTTCTAGCAATTCCCTTGAGTTGATAAACAGCTAGTTTAACTCTCTAAGTGTCAGGAACATGCATCACCTAAGCACATTTCTCAGTTTCTAGGTGAAGTTGTCGGATCCTGAATTGTTCTCGAGCTAGTAAAGACTTAAGGATTCATCCGAATGAATTCTCAAAACTTCCACGTGTCAGTCCGTTCTTGTCGAGCTCCTATTTGCTGACCAACATAGTAAGTCACAGTTTGACTCAACTTACTAATTGTCTGTATGAACAAAGCATTAGTAGCTTCTCCTTGTGGTTGAACTTCAGGTGCATTGGGTAACTTGTTCCTGAGGTTTAACCCTCCTGAAACATAGATGACCTCTTGCTTCTCTTCGTGGAGGAATGGTTATTTGAAATATGTGCAAGCACAAATTAGTGAGAAACTTATACATATAAGCTCTAACAAGTGAAAAAGAATATGAAAGAAGTGAGGAATTCCAACATGTTGTAGACTTCTAATCATAGATGTGGCGCACTTCACATCGATGAATAGTACATTACAAATATTGATTCATACACTCCTAGGACTCTTGAACTTTGTGTTCTAATACAATATTTTTCACTCCCTGAGCCTACACCCTAAATGTGGTCGGCACTAGAAGACCATTGCTGGCGCCAAGCGTACCCTTAGCTGGCACACTTAACTCAGCGGAAGACTTCAATATTAGAGAAATAACTCAAAGATAATAACTTTATAGTATTAACTTAGACAAAAAGGAAACTTAAGTCTCAAACGTACACAACTAAAATTAATAAGACAAAAGGCTAATGTTATCTGTCTATAAAGCCTCTACTGTAAAAAATGGATGTTCAGACAGGACCTCCAATAAACCTAATAATTGAAAATGAAAGAAAATAATTGAATGATAAAGATTTCCTTAGGAATGGAGGAGGCTCACAAACTGACTCTGAGCTTCTAATTGGATCAACGCTACCTCAAATGCCTATCCTAGTTAATTCTGTCTGCATCAAGATGCAATGCAGCTCAACTGGATCACTATATTCAATTTACGAGTATGCAAGTTTGAATGATAAGCAACACAAAATCTTGAAAAGGAGTAAGAAGGAGCACTTACCTTGGATTTCCTCAACTCATGAATAACTAACTCATTTCAATATAATGAAATTTAACAAGAAGTCCAATATTAAAAAAAAACCTGTTTGAAAACATGTTGTAAACTCTGAATGTATAGAATGATACAATTAACTATGAGATTTATGTAAAAATACAAATAAACTAATGTATATAAAAATACATTTAACTTGTGTGGGAGTTCTTATAATTGAAGATCATCACTTAACAACTGTAGTGATAATACATCGATCTAGCTCACACTATCGGCGCATCCTATACCCGCCCGAAGGTATAAGACCTGAACTGCCTAAGAGATCCACTAGTCTACTGTGAAAAGGGTTCATCTATAAATTATGACCCTTTTCTACCTATGGTGGCTACATGATATTACGGAGTTCGGAGTAATCAGAACTCATGGTCGTCCCCCATTCGGTGCTAAATACTACTCCCAAAGCATACTGCCTCTTATGTTTATATAATATACTTGTTCTGCGGTTTGAGATTAATGGTCAAAAGTTAGATGAAAGAATATCTTTGAAACCTTAGTTTCACTGCTTGAATCATTTTATAAAGCTATTACTCCTTCCTAAAAACTAGCCCGAAGGCTTTTTGGAAATCAAAGTTTTCATACTTGTTAAATGTGAAAAAAATTTAAATCTCTTTGGGGATACTTAGTTCCCATATACTTTTAAAAAAAAGAACATCAACTTTACTCTTTACTCTTTAGCCCTTACTCCTTACTCTTTACATAACTTGAAATTAGAGTCTTGAAACAAAGTTAAAACGTTGTTAAAGACCCTAGACAACTCCTATGAGCTTTACTTTGACTTACTTCGTAACTTTTAGACTTAACTCTTAGATTCTTTGGTTTTTTACTAACCTTCCTTGAATTGTATTATAATTTAAGGTTCATGATATCATGTTTATTGATGATTGCATGATATTTATATGTACCTTAGAGTGTTGGAATAAACTAGTAAACATTGTACATCACTTTGAAACTAGTACGAAAAGATAGAGAATGAATGGGGTGCACTAGCATCCTTGGCGGTCTGAGAAGCGTGGGGCGCCAGGCCCCAACATAAAAGGCGAAGTTAGCTCACTCTAGATGGATCTCACCCCCCCCCCCAAGTCCCTATTGATAGTGACTGTCCTGTGGGGCTATAGGATGTGTGGCGCCCCAGGGCCCTACGTGCAGGAATATCGACTTTTCTCCTCCGTTTTTCATCTCCAAACCCTCTAAACTTCCATTGTTATTTTCTCAAAAACATAGGATCACTAATAACCTCCATATATTATAGATTAGACTCAAAATAAATCCCGAAAACACGAACCAAATCGACACTAGGCATGCAACACCTTAACCTACAAGAATTCTACAATATTTTTCAAGAACTTAACTTTTAGATCATTAAATTTACTCAATATTTGTTAATTAAACAAGGTTGTGTGTGGATGAAGGAACCCTACATGAAACGATCTTACTTACCTTTATAGTAATCACCTGTGACGAGTTCCACTCGCAAAACCTTAGTGTTATTAACGAATGCTTGATCATTCTCCCTTTTACTTCTTGTCTTCTCTTTTCTCCAAGCCTAAGTGTAAAATAACTTTTCTAATATGAACTAAAACATAATTTTAACCCCATACAATTCCCTAAAATGAAATACGAAATGAATGGGGGGAAAGACTAGTTAGACCTTCCTTAAATCCGAAATTGGAATTTCATCACTTCTGAAGCCTATCTTCCAATAAGCATATCTCTTTCATACGATATCGAAAATAACAGAACTCTACTGCGTTTGAAAGTTCTCTCCACGGTTTCTCCAACCATATCAAGAACTACTTCTAAAGCATCGGGATCTAGGAGGTATGACTGTTTGAAAATAACCAAAAACACACTTCTTAACAAAAGAAAGTTTTTCTAGATTTTTCCTTATCTATCAAAAAGTAATAAATTTTAGTTTCTTAGATTATTCTTGGTTATTGTGAGTTACGAGATGTCACAAAAACACAGCAAGGTAGGTTATTGTTTGGCGTGACGTCAAATGGTTTGGCGACCTCGACTAATATCGGGGAATAGGTGAGAACAAATGGTTTTTCAAGACAAAGGTTTAAAAGTTCAATTTCCTTTACTTTTGCTCATCTACAAACATTAAAACTAACAGCTAGTTATATTTTCAATATTCATTCACTTTTAATGTATTTTAGTAGACGATTCATGCTCGCAACTTTGACTACATTGTTGCCTACATATTCGATCTATATTTAGTTAGCGCGAAAGGTTTGTTTCTGAGCCCTGAGTTCTTTTTACCGCTTTTATACTCAAATAAAATAATATTTCCTTATTTATATGTGTTAGGCCTCTCTGGTAGAATTAGAATGTCTAATTTCATATTTTTATTTAATAATCTTGCATTTTATTTGTTAAATAATTGATTTTCGATTTTTGTGTCTTAAAGTGGATGAATTTTGTGGGGTTCTGCATAAGTGTTGTTGGTTCTAGGATTAATTTGTGTTATGCATAATCAGATTTTGTTTTGGGGTTTTCGGGGTGAAACGAAAGAGGGGGATGACAGTAGGCACGATGGGTCGTTTGACAAACTGAGTCGCGCTCGCCAAGACACTCGGCAGTTCGCCTAAACTTCCTACCTAACCTTTAAATTCATGCCTTATGTGATTTATGAGTCTGTATCTTTTGGTTAAAAGCTTAAGGTAAGTGATTTAAGCTAAGTGAAAGCTCTCAGCAACTCGCTGAAAGTCTTCTTGTTCTCCTTTTGGCTTCACCCATGTGTCCTCTATGCACTACACTCTGTGACTCACCTAAGTGGTAGCGTGATTCGACAGTATTTCCGCAAATTTATCTATAGATGATCTTCTATGCTTGCATATGAATACATTCTAACTCTTTTTCAAAGATTTGTAAACAAGTCGAGGCCAAATGTAGCTCGAATAAATATGCCACACCGACACCTAGAGCAAAAAAAATTTAGGAAAAGTAAAAGGTAAATAAAAACCTCCCAAGACGGGTAGTGAGGGAAAATAGCTCAAAAAAAACCAAGAGGACTAATCTTTGAGACTCTATAGTTCCTGGAACCGTTGAACATACACATCTATACACGTGTTTTTGGTAGCTCATGACTTGAGCAATTTTAGCAAGTTGGTCACTGCTGAATTTTCTAAAGCGACTCCGGGGATTAGTACCCAACTCCTGGATGACACTTTGGGAACGGATGGCTAGACAGATTGAGCGACTATGTATACATGATTTTTTTCTACCTCCCTCTTTGTCTTTCTCTATTTTGTCATTTGGAACATCGTTATTTACATTTGAGAAAAAATGTTTGTTATTTTGTGGTGGGGTGATACCACCCTTTGATTTGATGTGTGACTATGTTATGTTAATGTATTTAGGTTATTATGCATAAAATTGTGTTTTACACTGCGTTTTGTGGATGTTGAGCTTGTGGCTCCTTTTGTTTTAATTGCAAACGATTTTCATCCGTCAAAATTTTTTTATTTTTTGCCACCTCTTTTATTTATTTTATTGTGTATGTTCCTTGGCAAAATTGAATTTTAATTTTGATCAATACCGATGTCTTGAATAGTGCTAAAAAATCGAACAAACATGAAATTGTGGATACAATGGGGCCAAATGAAGGTGCATAAACAATATGTCAACTTTTTCTATCTCATTGTTACTATCTAAGTATAAAATTTAGTTTCTTGCGATGAACATTGCACACTAACGAAAGTGTGGACTGTTGTTTTACTATGGTGTTGATGCCTTGTATGATGAGCTTACCAGGAACCATGCATGATGACACATAAATTTTCCCCGTAGGTATGGTTGACTAAATGATGTTATATAATGATATGATCTTAGACTCTTGAAAGTGTGTGAATCAATTGAGCATATATTTCTTTTGTGGCCTAGCTTGTGAGTGCGTGAACCTCTTTTGAACATCTGTTGAGACTTACCTTTCTTTGGAAGAAATTTGATGAAAACATGAACTTTATCATTCCACTACATATAATCCTCTTCATTTGTTGTTGATTGAATATCCAAGTACGCCCAAAAGACTAAGTTGGGGGTTTGGTGAAAAGAGAAGGCAAGTCAAGAAGTGCAAGAAATGTCTCCTTGGAAGATGTGTTAAAAAGATCGAAACCCCTCCATATAAAAAAATAGAATTTAAAAAAAATGAAAAAGTTATTGAATAAGTACTTTAAAGTGAAAAAGCAAATGGGTTCTCCAAAAAATCCATGGAGCAGTGAATAGGGGGATGACTTATGAGGACAAAATAAAATGATGAATGAAGAGGGAAGGAAGTATTGGGAGAACCACATTTCATGAGGATAAGAATTCATTGAGCCTAAATGATCATACCTTTACACTCATCCTCGTTACAAACCTTGGAAAGACCTTTTTGATCTTGAGTGAGCTTAAACAAAGGTTGATTAGAAAATACCGGCAAACCTATGGGTGAAGTCATGCATAGTGATCACCTTTGTGAGTGTGAGGGCTGCATTTGATTCTTAAATTTAAAGTGTTTAAGACATTGTGTGGTAATAAGGAATCATTCTTTAAGTGAGGGAATTTGATCACCTTTGTTGAGATTTAACATGCATTGAAGTAAGTATTGTGAGCTCGAAAATCATTGATAAAGATGTGTCACAACTTGAGTCTTTACGTACACAATTGATCCTTGCATGAGTAAGTTGATTCTTGTTGTGTACATTCATTATTTAGTCTTGTGTAGAACTGCTTCAGACGTATTTTTTGAACAGTTGAACTTGAGTTTTACTTTTGGACAAGCAAAAGTTTAATTTGGGGGTGTTTATGAGTACTTTATTAGGACTAATTTAGAGCTATATTTTAGAATATTTAGTGTCCTCAAATACAAATTTTGTCCCAAAAATTGACAGAAAACCTTGAGTTTTTGGTATTTAGGCTTAGAGGCGAAACATTGAAAAAATTGAGAAAAAGGGAACAAGGTAGTCGAATGAATGAAGAAAAGACTGCCTGAGGATCACCTAACCCATTAGGCGAGTCCCTCAATGGCCTTAATCTTGATAATGTTCTAATGTACTAACGCTGAAGGAAATACATACGCCGACAGTGAAAAAGAGCAGTCGGCATGTCACCAAATAGTTCCGCGAAGCAATACTACATCGCCTATAGTTATAGAAGGCGAAGATGTTGAAGGCTAAGGCAACACGGCAAGGAGATATATACCAAAGGGTCAATCAATAATTTTGTCGCGGATCCCGACTAATTGCACCGAGTAGTCCTTTGCAGCATAATTTTTTAAAAACCATAAGTACTCTTTTGTCATTATTAGCTTAGTATCGATTTTACTAGACTTTTAAATATGAGACTTCATTATTCTGATCTTTTCTCAGCTTTAGTTCTTTGAGTTTTTCTGAGAACTTTTTCTTAATCTTTGAAGACTTTGAAGTTTTCCAACTCCATGAAATTGGAAGTGGTTATTGAAGAATCTTGATTGTAGACCTGTGTAAAGACATTTTCTATCGTACCTAGTAGATGGAAAAACATTTAGTATCAAATTCTGTCTTTTTACTATATCTATCTAAAACCTTAACTCTTGGGGCGTGATTATGTGAATATGTGTTAAATTACTATTGGGTCTTACTTATTGATGATTTATTTGTTGTTTAAATATGATTTAATTTATTAGTTGTGTCTGAATTTAATGGGATTGTAGTTGCAAATATTATTTTACCTTCCTGTCCCTGGCTTGCTCGAGAGTGAGGTCTTAAGACCAATACTACTTAATCAATAGCGGGTGGATATTGGGTTGACGTGGGTTTAGCTCAAGAGAGTGAGTCCTAAAATCTCTCCAACACTTTCATCTCAAGAGAGTTAATCGGCGAAGGCGAAGGCTAGTCATAATCGCGGCAAATCGATGTTAGAGAGAAACCAATTTGATTTGAGGTAAGTTGCTCGAGAGATAATTTACCCCACTAAACTCTAGCTTAGTCACAAATTTACAGAAATTTACTATAAATATATTGTACACGATAGTTTATTTGAGCCCATATTCCTATCACATCCAAAGAATCCTGTCTGCATATTTTTATTTACTTTATTTTCAGTTTTGTAGCTTATTATTTCTTAAAACCTTGTGTCACCCCTTTTGATCTATTATGTTTTTAACATTAAATGTCTTTTATCTCTATGAGTTTGAACTAATTTATGTTTAACTCTTAATTTTTGAAACCACTCCCTGAGAGGAAGTTGTCAATCCTTAGTTGAGTTAATATACTACTTGCGATCGTTGTCAATTAGAATTGAAAGAAATGTCATGATACATGAAGTCATCTATCCTTCTGGACAAGAGCTAGAGCAGTCATTTCATTATCTGGTGTAGCACTAGGTGCAGCTGTAGATGAAGGTGAAACACCAAGATGCACAAAATGCTAAGTCAATAAACGCGTACCAGCTATAACATCTGACTTCTTGCTATTATAATTTCCAATACTCATGGAAGATAATAGGAAGTAGTACCTAAGGGGGATGGAGTACCATTCAATATCCTACCTTCCTATAAGGATCGTGGTTGACGAATAGCTATAAAGGTATGTCCTTGTAGCGTCGTCAAGAAAATTCTTGTGAAGTAGAGGAAGCACCGACTAGTCGAATATAATTAGGATATTATTACCAAGGATACTATGTACAAAATAGAACAACAAAAAATTGAATATCATGACTGGTGCTCTGGCGCAGAGGAAATAGATACTAAGTTATATATATATATATATATATATATATATATATATACTAAGGTTATATATATTAATCAAATGGATACATGCATTCTTTTTTAACAGGACCTCCGAGGATGCGGGCCTCTTGTTCAAGGTGAATTGGAAGATGCTCCATCACATCAAATAAACCACATGGAAATATCTTCTCCAACTTAGTAGTAATAATAAGAATATTTTCCTCAATCCCGTCTAAACTACTATCCAACAAATCTCTGTGATTGGTTTCCAAATCCTTTCGGTTAGATGGCTTAAAGCAATAGGAATTAATTTTTCCCTGAAAACATGACAATCATGACTTTTCATACCTATCAATTTTCATTCATTCATATCTTCCCCGCTTTCCTAAATTTGAAACATAGCGCTCTGTCACCTTCAAATTTTTAACCCACTCATAGATTTCAGTTTCTCATCTAATGTGAATAAAAATCTGATTTTGGGCTTAATTTTACGATTTTGTAATTCCTATATCCATAAGTTTTTCTCGTACAATATTCCTTTATTTCCATTGTAGCTTTGAATTATCTTTTGCCTTAACCATAACATCCATCACTGTGTTAAACAAATTGTCAAAATAATTTTTTCAATGTGCATCACATAAAGAATATGGCGTATCAAATTGTTCTTCCCATACGACCACTCCGAAAATGTGCTTTGTTTGAACCAATTATAATCCACACCATATACAGGATGTCTAGAAGGTGAAGCTTCTTCAACTTAGATTATTGATAAATTCTCGCCCAAACTTGATGCCCTATGAGTAATGGAGGTGGCGGGTCACTTTCAACCTTTATTTTCCTAAATGCATTTTTCATCTCTTAAAACTCATGGTCCATCTACAAGAAATGACGAGGACAATCAAACCATGTATCTTTGCTGCCATGCTTTCAAGTGAATGTCATACTATTTTCCATGCAATATGGACATACTAGCTTTCCAGTTGTCATCCAACTAGACAAATTTCCATATGCATGAAAATCATTTATAGTCTATATTGAAGAAGCACGCTATAAAAAATTCTACTTAGTCGATATATCTAAAGTCAAAACGTCTTTAAACAACAATTGTTTGAGCTCCTTAACAACGATTTCAGATAGACATCAATCAAATGTTTTGGATAATGGGGGCATGAAATAATAGAACTTAGAAAGATATAGGAACTAGTCATGCACATTTCAGGAGGAAGATTATACCGAGTAAGAAATATGGGCCAACATAAATGAGGCGAAGCAGCATTAGAGAATGGTGTGAATCCATCAGCACACAACCCCAATCTAACATTTCTTGGTTCACTAACAAAATTGGGATATACATTATGAAAATTCTTCCATACTTTACCATCAGATGGATGAGAAATATGATCGACGACCTTCTATATTCACGACGCAATCTCATTGATGCATACAATGTCTTTAACCTAGGAATAAGAGGTATATAATGCATCACCTTAACTTTGACCATCTTTCCTTTCGGAGTCCTCGTATAACGAGCATGTCCACAAAACTTACAATTTTTTAATTCACTATCAGTCTTGTAAAACAACTTGCAACCATTAACACAACAATGAATTCTATCATCGGTCAATCCTAACTTGAAAACGAAAATCCTTGCCTGATAGAAGTTCTTAGGTGTGTTAAACACCGAATAACTAGTTCACCCAAAAATATCAACCATTGAGTCCATAGCCGCATTTGGAACATGCCAACATTCTTTAATATTAATTAATCTAACTACAACTGAGAAGGAAGAATATTGGATCCCTTAACATAGTGGACAACTAGATTCTTCTAATTGATCACAGAAGTGTCTTGATTCTTCATTAGGAGCTTCATTAATATGTTGTTCGGGTTCCATCCCACGTTGAACCCTTAAAGTATCATTGATCATTTCATGAACCCTATCATGTTCAACCCTAAGTTTTTCATGTGGTGCAAGCATATTATATGCATCCACATGCATCAAATTTTAAAATATACCATCGAATCCATCTCTTTCACCAATATCAATCCATACAAAATTCTAGGCTTAAAGTCCTTACAGTACAAAGGAATCATAACTATATTTAGTTATAAAATTTTAAGCACTTACATGAAATACACGGACACCTAACCAATCCATTGTTCTTAAAAATTTCAAGTGTCAATGTGTGATCAATAAAATCTGTAACACCGTCAATAAACTTAAGTTTCAAACAAACACCAGTTCCATTATGCATCCACGAATGAAGATCCATCCACAAAATATAGATATCCCTTTATTTTATAAATTAAATTTAATAATAATTTTACTACATTAATTAAATGTTAATATATATTTTACAATACTTAAATACTGCATGTCAAGATCTAGAAAGTGCGAGCTTAATTAATTTGAAATTTCAAAGTTCACCAAGAATTAGTTATATTCAAGTTCAAGTTCTAAATTCAAAGTCCATATAAAAGTTATTAGTTATATATAATATTAAAATCAAAGAATTTATTATATCAAGTTCAAGTTCAAATTTTTAAAATCAAGGTCATATCAAATATATTAAATTAGTTATATATTAAATTCTAATCAAACAATTGATTATAGATAAAGTTCTAATTAAAAAGAAATATATTCATGACATTCAAACATTCATCAATATATTTTTTTTTTGGCACAAAGAGGTAAACAAAGGTAATACAATCACGAGAAAAGAAGAGAGAAACTTGAGTGTTTCTTCTATCTCAGAAAACTAGCGTACAAGATTATAAATAGCACTTGAAAAACAATAAAGTGAGAGAGAAAAAAGGGCACTACCCCATGACCTGCTAATTGATTAACAACAACTAAGTTAGGACTCCTACTACTAATAAACTTAATACGTAAAAGGCTCCTAAAATACTGACATAGCTTAGTGACTTTTGAATCAGTCATATAAAACTTCCCCTTGATTCAAAATTACACACTCCAAACTGCAACCTTAAAAATTCTTACTTAGCCTTAGTAAGAGACTTCGTAAATATATCCGCTGCTTGCACGTTTGTGCCACAGAATTTCAGCACTATTCTTCAGTCAGCTACTAGTGTCTGATATAGCACATAAATGCTCTTGTATATCCCATGAAAGGAGGGATTCTTATTTATAGAAATTTCTTATTTGCTATCAAGAAAAACTCAGTAGACTCCTTTTTCTCGTAACTAAAATCTGGATGTAATTTCTGAAGCCATAAAGCTTGTCGTGCTACTAAACTTGTTGATGTGTACTCCGCCTCAGACGTTGACAGAGCTATTGTATCCTACTTCTTTGAACTCCATATAACTGGTCCCGGACAAAAGCTTAAACAACTACCAAAAGTATCTTTTCGATAGTCCAAACAACATGCATAGTCACTATACATATAGCCAACAAATATAAAATTTGATACTTTAGAATACCAAATACAAATGTCTGTTGTTTGATACTTTAGAATACCAATTACAAAAGTCTGTTGTTCCAGCAACATAGCGAAGAATTTGTTTAGTAGCACCTAAATATTGCTTTGCCGGACATTTCAAAAACCTAGATAAAACACTAATAACTAATGTCAGGTCTAGTGTGCGTTAGATAATTTAGACCACCAACTAGACTAATGAACAATCTTGGATTTTCTTTCCCAGTTCCATCTACACGCGACAACTTTTCATTGATATTCATAGGTGTTGCTGTTGCTTCACAATTTATCATACTAATTTTTTCCAAAAGATTTTCTGGATATTTCTTTTGAGAAATAAAATTCCATGTTTATCTTGGATTACTTCCAGCCCCAAAAAGTGTTTCAGTAAACCCAAATTATCCATCTCAATGTTTCTTATCATACTTAATTTGACATCATTAAGTAAAGACTTTGAGGAACCAAAATAAATCATATCATCAACATAGGGACAAACTACCCAAAATTCTCCATTATCTTGATGTGGGTTCATTATCACTTCCCGTGAATCCGCTATCCTGAATGAATGAATTAATTTTGTTGTACCACGCACGTGGTGCTTGCTTTAGCCCGTAAAAAGCATTTCTTATCTTTTAGACTTGTTCTCATTGTCATTAATAACAAAGCCCTGAGGATGTGAAACATAAACCTCTTATTCTAGATCACCATTCAAAAAGGCGGACTTCACATCAAATTGATACACGGGCAAACACAATTGTGTGGACATAGCCACAACTACTCTCACTTTTTCAGATCGTGCAACATGGAAAAAAGTTTCTTTAAAATCTATAACATGTTGTTCTGAATATCCGCTTGCCACGACACGGGTTTTCTTCTTTTGAATGCTACCATCTGCATTGCACTTTGTTTGAAAAACCCACTTTAACCCTATTACATTCCTTTCTTCAGGAAAATCAACGAACTCCCATGTAGAATTTCTTTCAATTACTAGCATCTCTTCTACCATAGAATTCTTCAATTCAGATTGTTTTGCCGCTTCTTCATAACAACAAAGATCTGAAACAGGCAAAGCAAATTGACAAGAAATATTTACATTGTTAGGATATCTTGGATTTGGTTTTTTTTCTCTTGCTGATCTTCTTAGTTTAATTGGCTCACCACTAGGCAGGTTTCCTGGAGTAGGATCGGCTTCTGCAGGTTCTTCATCAGTAGATATCTGATTTCCAATTCCCATATTAATGTTCCAAGAGGCATTCTCATTAAACACAACATTTCTACTTATGATAACTTTGCCACTTATGGGATTATATAGACGATATGATTTGGATTGAAGACTATATACAACGAAAATACATATTTTAGATCTTTCATCAGGCTTCGAATGAAAATCATCCAAAGCATATGTTATACAACAAAAATTATTAAGTGGCTTACCCGTGTATTCTTACCATTCCAAGCTTCAAGAGGTGTCGTGTTCCAAACAACTTTTGTTAGAGAGATATTAAAAAGATAAACAGTGGTTGCAACAACTTTTCTCCAAAAATAATGTAGTAGAAACTTTTCTTTCAACGAGCTTCTATCCATTTCCACTACCGTACGATTCTTTCAATCGGCCACGCATTTATTCTCCAGTGTATAAGGGGCGGTAAGTTTCCTGCAAATTTGATTCTCATCACAAAAGACATTAAATTCTTCAGACAAGAAATCACCATCTCTATCGGTATTGAGTGATTTTATCTTCCTTCCACTTTGATTCTCTACTAATGCTTTAAATTTGTTGAAATTCTCAAAGGTTTCTGAATTGAATTTCAAGATATAAACCCATCTAAATCGGCTGTAATCATAAGTAAACATAAAAAGTAATCATAAGTAAACATCAAAAAGTACCGACTTCCACCCAGGGATTTCTTTTTCATTGGCCCACACAAATCAGCATGCACATATTCAAGACAAGTTGTATCCCTCCATTATTTCCTACCGAAACTGATTTCGTAGCTTGCTTCCTATATGTAAATCCTTCCCAAAAGTCAAGTTTGTTGATTTTTGGCAAGCCAATATCTATATCATCTTTAAATAAAAGTTTCAACCCATTAACATTCAAATGTCCATAACGTAAGTGCCACATATTAGTCTCATTCTTTCCTTTGAAAACAAAGGCAGTATTTTCAATACTTGAAATATCAAGGGGAAACATCTTATTTTTTGTCATAGATACATGAGGAATGGTGCATCCAGATTTCTTATCTTTAATACCGCGTGCTTGATCATCAAACACAACTGAGTACCCACTAGTCATCAATTGGCCAACACTTGATGGGTTGTGAGCCAAAGTGGGAACATATTTCACATCATATAAAGTTTCACATTACTTTGGACAATTTTAATCTCACCAATACCTTTCCCTTCAACGTGCACTTGTTTGTCATCTCCTAGCCGCATCTGCTTTTCTGTGACTCATCAAGATCTCTAAATAGAGATTCGAACTTGATATGCTATTAGCGCATCCGCTATGAATGAAACATAGAGCATTCGCATTTTCAGTTATTGGGGAATGAGTCATAAACAATATGCTTTCTTACTCCGCATTTTTAGTGAAATTGGCTTTCTTCTAATCCTCTTTCTAATTCGTCCAGCAATCAACTTCTTTATGGCCAAATATTTTGCAGTATCGGCTTTGAATTTTTCTCTTATATTGATGTGATTAAACTAACTGGTTTGTACCTCAGCCACCACCACGACCTCGTCCACGAATATTGCCTCTACCATGTCGTCGACATGTTGAGTTTTCTTTTTTCCATAGTAAGAGAACTCACCCTTTACCTGGAATGCCTTCTTTTGAACTTTCTCACGTGACCTATTTGTCCTATCTTCATGAGCTCGCAAGGAACTCATTAATTCTTCAAAAGAATAAGCACATAGATCCTTAGATTGATCAATTGCAGTAATTAAGTGCTCAAACTTTTTGGTAAATTTCTCAATAATTTTAACACAACAATTTGAATATAAAACTTTCCACCATAGGACCTTATCCTATTAAAAATAGCAGATGTTATTGACAAATAATGTTGCACAGATTCATTTTCAGTCATGAACAATGTTTCAAAATCATGTCGTAGAGTTTGTAATTTTACGGATAGTACCTTGTGATCATAAAAGTATTCTTGTTTAATGATCTCCCAATCCTGTTTGGAGTTTTCCATTGTTGATATAGGAGGAAAAATATCATCATGAAGATCTTGCTTGCTCATGAAAATATCTTTCGAGTCTTTTTTTCGATATTCTCTCAGTTTGTTTGCATTCCCTTCCAGAATTCCAGTCTCAATTACATCCTAGAGTTCTTGAGACTTGAAAAGAGTCTTTATCTTAAGACTCAAAAACTAATAATTCTCCCCTCTACAAATTGAAATCATGGGCTGCGACGATGTTATTTACCATTCCTTTCCATGGACATTATCTTGTTGTTTTTCAAAAAGATCTCACAGTTTTACTCTCTTTTTTCATACTTTACCAATACCTGCTTGAGGAAAGGATGGATTCTAACAAAGATTTAAGTTCTTGATAAAAAAATTTGTGACACAAGAGATGAACAAAGATAATAAAATAACAAATAAAATAGAAAGAAACTTGTGTCTTTCTTCTATCTCAGAGAACTAGAGCACACGATTATAAATAACACTTGAAGAATAATAAACTAAGAGAAAAAATAGGGAACTATCATGTGATCTGCTAATTGACTAACTGCAACAAAATCACGAATCCTAATGCTAATAAACTAAACACGTAAAAGGCTGCTAAAATTACTGACAGTAACTTAGTAACTTTTGAATCAGTCAAATAAAATTTCATAAAATTCAAACATTCATCATGTAATACTCGAAGCATTTTAATTACTAATCTAACTTAAAATAAACACTTTACTAGCCCACAATCAAACAAAATTTGATAAAAAAAATATCCTAGATTCAAAAATCATCAATTCAAAACAAGAATAATAATCCAATTAAAAATTTTGAAAACCCTACCAAAAATCCTAATTCAAACACTAACTAACAATGATCAATTCAAAATATGCCTAATTTTAAAAAAACCCTAAAGTCAAAAACCTTCAGTTCTCTATACCTACCTAACAATAATCAAATAAAATTAACCACTAATTAAACAGAACCTAATAAACTAAAACAATAGTAAACTGACTAAAAATCAACTATAATCACAGGAATTTGCAGCTATGGGCGGTGATTGCTAGGAAGACGAGGGAACGAGCTGGGCGGCTGCGACGAAATGTAGAGAGAAGGGAGAGAATTAGAGGAATGAGATAAGAAGAGAGAGAGAACAAAATGAAAATCCCGATCTCGTCAACGATGTTTTAAAAGACCAACTTACAATGTCTCCTTATCTGGCACTTGTTATAAAATTGTTGACAATAATTTTGACCAAGAAAGTGACTGACTCAGAGATGTTGTTCGTCATTTTTCGTAATTGTTTAACGAGACATTTTATCCAAAAAGCGACGGACTTTGAGATGTTGTCTGTCGCTTCTTTAAAAAATTAATTTTCTTCTTAAATTATATATATAGTTGTCGCTAAAATAAGTGAAAAAAGTGACATACTAGTTAAAAATAAATTTTAAAAAAATTTAGAATTTTTTTAGTAGTGGTAGTGGTAGTGTAAGGTAGCATGCCTTTCGGTGTCCTTTCTTTTCACCCAGCAAACTGTCAAATACACACGGTAAAGTGTGTGTGGTAAATCTCACTATAAGGTTGTCCTTCATTCATCTCTAGATATTATGTGGCATCAACATGGGGTTGTGCCAAGAAGTCATTCAGCACCCAAGTTGATAAGTGGATAGCTTTCTCCTAGACCTCTACTCTTCATCCTGTAAAATACAATGAATTCCCAATTGGTAGACCATCTAAAGAATTTGGGGGAACTCTTCAAGCAACTAGCTCACATCCACATGTTCATCTCCTAAATATTTTGCATTGCATTCTTGCCTAATCGTTTGGGGGGGGGGACCCTAGAACTTTTTTAAAAAAAACCTACCCTAGAACACGTTTAGCCCAACAAACAGGAGGCATCACTCTTTTGGGATGTAAAGTTTGCTTTTAGTTATTGCAGAAACTTTTTGAAATAATAAGTTACCTAGTTTTAAGATAATTTTAAATTTTAAATATTTGTAATATTGTTGTAATTGTTGATATTATTTAGTCTCATTAAATATTTGTTATGTAGATTTTCTGCAGATTATGTTATCAAGTTTAATATCTAATGCCCTATTGTGTTTAATTAAATATTGAGAGACATTTTAAACCTATTTGTGTTGCTCCATTTTTTAATATACCCGAACAATGGTATCAAGATATTTAGTGATCTTAAGGGATCTGTGAAATCTTCACAAGAACTACCATACATTTTTTAACCTACCAGGAATACCTATTTTAACCCATTAGGCTACCTTCTCAACCCTTATTTTTTTAGACAAACATTCTTTTTGTAACTGATTATTAATAAAAACAATGTCAAGCAAAAATTTCTCTTTGAATGCCCAAAAAAATTTAATCAATGAAATCTATCAAACTTCGATAGTGAAAATGAAATCATATCTTCAAGTCTATGATCTCATTGAAGTTTTAATGCATGATATACCCTTAGAACATCTCCCTGCAAATCCTACCGTTGCTCAAATTAAATATCACACCGATGAAAAAATGAAGAAATTCAAAGTCAAAACTCTAATTAGAAAATTAGTTGCGGATTTGATTTTTTCAAAAATCAATGCTTGTGGACGGAAAAAGAATCTTGGGGAAAATTTAAAAAATAATATCAAGGAAGTAATTGAGCCAGACAAATACAATTATTTATTGAATTTGAAAAGAGATTGAATGTCTTAGGATGTAGGAGGACGAAACTCTTAACTATTTCGCCAAAATTTCTTTTATTGTTAGTAACATCAAGTTGCTTGGCCTGGATTTCAAAGATGACAATATTGTAGTAAAACATTCTTCTGACAATTCAAAAGAGATTCGAATAAAAAATTTCATCTCTCAAAGAGTCTAATGATCTCTCTGCTATTTATGCTAAAGAACTAATAAATATTTTTCAAGAAAAATTAAGAGCAAAGAATATCCTTATGTAATTATCGGGTTCTGTGGTTATAAAAAAGTCATAGGGGAAAATTTTTGGACCAGAAAACTTTACCGTAGTAACTTATAATTTCCTAACCTAGTCCCAATGGAAAAAATTAGTAATTAAGGTGTAGGAAAATCCTGTAGAAATGGGTGAATAATTTATAATTTCATTAATATGAGGGGATATATGACTCGTTAAGGAATCCGTATGACTTTACGGGATTTAATTCGGGTGACTAGAACTCCCGGAATTGATCTTAGCGTGAAAGGTAATTTCTGGGTGTCGTGGTTGAGAAGTGTTTTGTGAAATGGGAATTTTTCATTTCATCAATTAGTTTAATGTCTCGTGTAACCCGCCTTGACGGGGGATTTTTCCTCCCTAGCGCAGCTATTACAATGGGGTGAGGGTCGTTTGGCGGGCTCGATGCAACATAAGGTCGCTAATAAACCCCTAAAGGATCTTAATATGAATTTTTTGAATTTTTGAGAAAAGGAACGAACTCCAGCCGACTCCTACTCATTTTTCACCATTCTTGAGGCTGTAGGTAAGCTTCACTCCCCAAATTCACTTTTTGATCTGTAGAACATAATAGAATGAGAAATTAATTGGGGACGGTTTTGATATAGATTCTACGGTGGAAGCAACCCTAAATTTTATACTTTGGATCATGAATATGATCTAGGATTCATAGAATTTATATAGTTTCGAGTAATTAAGAATTGTTTGTAGACGAAGAACAAGGAACGAATCCGGAAAGGGAAGGATCAATATTCTTTGGGTTTCAAGTTTGTTTTGAGGTAGGTGATGGTTGTGATTATGTGATGTATATATGTTCTTGCTTCATTATGATAATTGTATGTATATAAATGTTGCATTATTGATCATATCTGTTGAAAATGATATAGATGAATGATTATATGTCATCAATCACTATTGATACTACAAAAAGTAACCTCGAATTACCAATAAAATATTTTGTTGGTGAATTGATCAAATCGGTTATCAAATTAACTTATCAATCAAATGTCAACTTATATTAATCTGTTACCAAAGATGATTATGTACCCAACGGGAATCAAACCTGAGACCTCTTGGTCAAGGATGCTTGAGTACTTACCACTACACCACAACCTTTCTTGGTAATAAATTTTGAATACGTTAGTATGATTATTTATGTAATTCGATGTTAGGTTAGTAGTTGATTGAAAACATGATAAAAATATTATTAATTGAATGATTATTCAACAGTAAAATATTTATTAATTTATTGCAACTAAAAATCTAAGAACACGAATATAAATAAAAAATATTAATCAATTTATAAATTATATGTGAATTAAGTAATGAAAAATCTATGAATAAAAGCTAAATTATTCTCAATATGATATATATTAGAATATCAAAAATTTAATTTGAGCACGTTCACCAAAAATATTGACCAACACTAATTGAAAATGGAATCCTCAAAACCTGAAAAACCAATTTTATCATATATAAAAATGACCTTCCAAAGCTAACCGCGCTATTAGAATTTTCATTAGAGCACGTTTACAAAAATACTAAGCAAAATCAAATTTTTCCAAAAGTTAAAAGTTAAATCGACTAACGGTACAAACTAAATATGAAAACCTCAAAATTCAAAACAATCATCGACCTATAAAGCGAAAAATGACCTTCCAGAGATAACTGCGCTGACGAAATTCCAATTTGAACATGTTTCCCAAAAAATATTTACCTAATTCAAATTTTAGCCAAAATTTAAAAGTTAAAATGCTTAACAATACAAACTTAAAATAAAAGTCTCAAAATCCAAACCAACCATCCTCTGAGATCAAAACTTACCTTATATGGCTAATTGCGGTGATAAAATTTTTATTCTAGCATGATTATAAAAAAATATTGACTAAAGCAAAATTTTGGCAAAAACTTAAAAGCTAAAATGTCTAACGACATAAACTACAAACGGAACCCTCAAAATCCAAACCCTTTATTTTATTGCATCAAAAATGACTTTTTCGCATCTAAATGCACTAACAAATTTCTTATCTGGGAACATGTCACACCCTAAGCAACCCGTGTGACGCGGACACGGAACCTAGGACCACAAGTGATCTCAGGCTAACCCTACTGGCATGATCATGAGCATACTAAAGATAATAAACTGTTGTGGAAGCTAAATCATACTTAATATGAAAAGATGGGGAATACCCATATTCTATAACTGAGATATTTGAAAACAATGAGTTTAATACAAAAAAAAAATTTACTCAATACTAAGCTGAATCTAACTATGTCTGGAAATAACCTCTAAACTAGACTAGAAATACTGGAACAAGCCCCAGCTAAATATAACAAAAACTTAAACTAAATGACTAAAGACTGAAATAAAACTCATGACTGTTGTCCTCGGAGAATGAGGACTCACCACTGAATCTGCTAAACCGAAGATCGAGAAATCGATCGATGCGTGATCTGGATATTGAGAAACTGAACCTACATCACGAGAAGATATATTGCACGTATGCATCAGTACTTGAAATGTACAAAGCGTGTAGGATAGAGTAAAGCTGAAATAAAACATAACTGAACAAGCACAAAAACAAGTATAACAATCTGAACGTGATGTGCTGATTTTTGAGCTAACTTGATGAAAGGACCAATTTATAACGTGCTGAAACAGAATACGGAATATACTAATAAATGGTCAACGCAAAGAGTCTGACTTAACTTTGGAAGTTACTAATAACCGATAATAAAACCACATGAGCTAAATGTGGAGTCCGATGTATACGCCCCATCGAGACGACCCAATATACCCTGTGAAAGTTATAAAGTCATGCTGGCGTGATCACTAAACTGATTGCCCATAGAGGGTGCTTATAACCTACTCGGCAAGTAGTTCTGGGACTATTGGGTACGCTAAACCCTAGTCCAACTCGATATTATGCTACTCCCAATAAATTCTGAAAATTAACTGATTATATCTGAATTTCTGTACATACTGGATAGCTCAAAACTGAACATGCAAACTGAGAATGCAACAATTAATCTGATAATTATGCATTTATAATTGAGGCATGTATATCTGAAGTGTCTGAAATATATGACCTGGCATGTGTAATTCAAGAAATAAAAAAATACAAAGCTAGGGTTCTGAAATTCATGCAATAATCTGAGTAATAACATGATTATCTGATTCGGAACATATATTTAAAGAATTCATGCATTTATATCAAAGTTCTAGAAACCCTGGGTTTAATCATGATAAGAGAATCAAGAACTGACTGAAACTAAGGACCCAATGGGTGATAGGAACCCACTAGTGACATCCCACATACCTTGTGATGAAATCCAAGTAAATACTTAAGTTACGGGGCTGGAACTACTAAAACATGTGGCGTTCTTGAGATTTTTTCTCCTCCCTTGCTTCTAATTTTCTAAGTTTCGATTTTATGATTTGACTTAGATATGTTTTAATTATGTTTCTAGGCTTAAACTGACTAAAACCTGATGATTTACGGTCAAAACGACGTAACCTAGGGTTTAAACAGAGTGGGAAAGGTAAAAAGACCACAGGGAAGGTTGCTGTTGGGCCTCACGACGGCCAGGACTGACGGTCCGTCGTGCGCCCGATGCGCCGTCGTTGGGTCTGTCGTGAGGCCTGTTCGACAGGCCTTTACTAAAATGGGCATTACTTTTTTCTCGGAGGTCTAATTTTAGCAAGGTTGGTGGATATGGAAAGATAATTCAATTATATATCTTTTGATAGGTCATGGGAGACCTAATTCATTTTTTGCTAAGAGTTATGATCATTTAAAGTTGACCCAACTACATTTCCCCTTAACTGGCTGCAAATTTTCCACCTACAGTCAGACCTACGGACCGTAGGTCCACCTACGAACCATGTTGTTCTTCCATAGCTCTTGTAGGAGAGTGGTTGAAAGGAGTCTTGATCGAAGGTAACATACTACGGAATGTCGTTTGACCTACGGACCGTAAGTTCGTCCGTCGTCCAAGACTTAACAATTTTTTCTGGGCTGAAATTTTTGAGAGTTTCTGATTTAATCGACGGTTGTGCAGGACGGACCATGGTTCAGGCTACGGTTCGTCGATGCCACCGTTGGTAGCACCTGCAGATTTTTCTGAAAAACTACTTGTTGGTGTGTTTTTGCTATGGAGTGTTACACACATTGTCAAATATATTGACCAAAATTAATTTTTTTCCAAAATTTCTATGTTAAAACACCTAACGGCACACAGTAAAAAATAAACGCCTCAAAACCCAAACCTACAATCTTACTAGATAAAAAATGACATTGGGAGTTAATTACACTGACGAAATTTTCATCTGAGCACGTTCATAAAAATATTGGCCAAAGTCAAATTTTGACCCAAATATAAAATTAAAACACTAATGGCACAAAAAAAATGAAAGCCTCAAAACTTCAACCAACCTTCCCGTTAGAGAAAAAATAATCTATCGAAGCTAATGACACTAACCGAGTTCTAATCTGAGACGTTTACCAATAATACTGAACAAATTCAAGTTTTGGTTAAAATTTAAAAGTTAAAATGTCTAATGGCACAAACTAAATATGAAAGTCTCAACACTAGGCGCTGATTTACCAAAAAAATTAACTTCAATTGGTAAATTTGCGAACTATTAAAATATAAGTTAGTAATTAATATTTTACCTGTAAATTTTATCAGAGTTGGTACTAATTACTATTCAACCAAACATTCATATATAATAGTACCACCTAATAATTACTATGTTGGTAAATATTACCAATGGATTAATGATCGATTTTTATATTACCAACTATTTTAATTATGTTAGTTATTTGCTAACTACAATCTTTATTCGTCGGCAAAATTTCCAAATAATTTCATATTGGCTTGCAATTTACCAACAAATTACATTTCATTAATAATTTACCAACACATTTGTATTTGGTCTGTAAATTTAGTAACACAATCTTGTCATTGGTAAAAGATTGGTTAGTAGTTAACTAGTAATATGTTAATAAATTATATAAACAATTTTTTTGTCATATTTACCAAATGATATATATTTCGTTGGTATTATTACCAACAAAAGGTGTGCGTTAGTAATATTTTTGTTTGTAATCCATTGATAGAATGTTGCTAAATTTGGTGCCATTTTTCCTGCCGTATTTACCAACTAAAATACTTTGTTAGTAAGATTTACGTTTGTAATCTGTTAGAATTTGTTGTTATGTTTTAAAATATAATTCAGTTAGAAATATGTTGGTAATTTGTTATTAGAATACTAACCAACTTAAGATGTTAGTAAAATTTGTTGGCAATTTGGAATTTTTTGTACTGATATTTATGTATGTAATTGTGGTGTGTTGATGGATAAGATTACCATGTCCTGACATAACTAATTTTGATCAAATTGCCACGTTTCAAAATAAAAATGAGATCGGATTGCCACATTTCGGCATAAAAAGGAATCGGAGTGTCACATTATGGCATAATTATGGGATCGGGCCCCACATTCCGACATCTAAAAATTTGAGTTTGGGTTCCATAAAATGACCTACTACTGGATATAATTCTGTAAATGAGAAATATCAACTTGATTGTTGTTCATAAATAATAATAATAATTGTCTATTTTGATATATATGCATGTGATTATAATGTTTTTTGACTTTCCAATATTACACTTAGTAGGATAGACGTGTGCTCCTACAGTACATTGTGGTTGTGTACTGATATTGCACTTGCTCTTTTTTTTTTTGTTGAGTATAAAGCATCATATGACGACTATTGGCTGACCTCACTTAGAAGATCACTGATCTTCACTTTGAATTCAAGGGTGAGCCAATTCTTTCGGGCTTCCATGGAATTCTCTTTTGTCTATGTCCACCATTTTCGAGCTTACACATTTTTTTTAGTTGGTTGATTAGAGTGGAGTTACATCCCTTCTTGTTTAGACTTTTTGAACTTCAGATGTTTTGGTAAATTGACTTTTAGGTTCTAGGTTAATTCTTCCGCATTTGTTTTAGTTGATAGAATTTTGTTGGAGTTTATGGGAACTCTATTTATTTCCTTAGTATTTAACTTGCTTCTATAACGTAAATGTCTTAGTTTTTTGTTTAGTTGCTTTGTATGGATTGTAGTAGTGGTGCTCTTACCGGAGAGTGAGTGTAAGTGTCAATCGTGATGGTCTTGGTCGTGACGCCTTCAGATAAGATAATGTTAATGATTGTTCGTTTTAAGAACAAAATAAAAAAAATTATCCTATTTGAAAATACTGCAAAAGAAGAACGCATTTGGAAAATATTTGTTGGTGGAGACCGAATGCAATATGTGGAAAATTCCAACAAGCCAGTCATGTTACAAAAGTGTGCAAGCTTTATAACAATCCTCAAGCACAAATGTGGAAGCAGAAGGAGGAACAACTTTTTAATAATGCAATATCTAAAGCAAAGGAGGTGTGTTGAGTTGCTCTTAGTTACTACAGTCATTTTTTAAAATTATAAGTTACCTAGTTTTAACATGATTTTGAATTTTAAAATTATAAGTTACCTAGTTCAGAAAAAGATAATGTTAATGAGGGTGCCTTTTATGCACAAAATAAAAAGAAAGATAATTATCCTCTTTGCAAATAATGTAAAAGAAAAATGCACTTGGATAATATTTGTTAGTGGAGACCGAATGCAATATGAGGAAAATTCCTACAAGCCGATCATGTTACAAAAGTCTGCAAGTTTAATAGCAATATCTTCAAGAACGAAATGTAGAAGCAGAGATCAAAGACGAACAACTTTTTAAAATTGTAATATCTAAAGCAAAAGAGGTGTGTTGAGTTTGCTTTTAGTTACTACAATAATTATTTAAAACTACAAGTTACTAGTTTAAACATGATTTTGAATTTTAAATATTTGCTAGATTGTTTTAATTGTTGAAAGAATTTATTCTTTTTAATTTTTTGTTATGCAGATTTTCTGATGATTAAGTAATCAAGTTTGCTATTAAAATCCTATTATTCTTAATAAAACATTGAGAGATATTTTCAAAAACACTTTGCTGCCACATTTTTAAAAGAACACCAACATGGGACCTTTTGCTACCAACTCCACCTTCAACTTTTTTACCCTTTTTTTCCATTATGACTAGATCAAGAATGGAAAATGGAGAAAGTTTGTGAGGAATAAGAAAAATGGAAAATTTGGGTTGTTAATTTAAGGAGGAAAGTGAGGGGGGCAAAGTTTATTACGGTGTGGGGTGGAGATTTTGGGGAAGACAACCATGGAGAAGAAAACAAACTATTTTGTAGAGAAGAGAGGGGTTTGCTGCGGCTGTTTTTGAGATGGGTGTGGTTTGTTTTTTAGGGAAATAGGGTTTTAAAGTTGAGGGGCCAAATCTTTATAGTTTTTAGTTTGTGGGCCCTCCTTCTCATGATGATCTTTCTATTAGGCCGAACAGTGGTTTAACGTGCTTGCCAGAGCACACAAAACTTTTTGGCCTGTCACATCCTGCCAGCAATGTGCATATCTTTGAAACCCCTTGACACGACATGACTGTAGTGCGCCACGTCAGTAGCATAGAAATTTGGCTCGTAGAATGGGGGCGCTACTAATGCTTCTGCCTGCCATAAATGTGATTTTTTATTATTTTTCATACCCCCCCCATCTCACATGGAATGTAATACCCTACGAGCTTTTTGCATGCAAATCAAATATTGAACATTATTAGAAAAATGGGTTCCTCTGTCCTAATGCCTTCGTTTTTGTTATGGCAGGACTTTTTTTTTATTTCTTATTATTTCATTTTGTATATATATCACGATAAAAATATATCCTAGATGTGAAATGGAGAATAAGACACCTAGATATGTTAACAAGTCATTTTACATAAGCATGATATAATCAAATCTTGTAAGTGAAAATATAAGAAATCTAAGTGTCAACTCATAAGGTGATATAAAAGATATTGTAATACCACGTATCCGAAATAGGGCAAAAACCAGATTTACAGAAAAAAAATATGCAGGTGCAACCAAAGTGGCCATCGACGGACAGTAGTCTGAGCCACGATCCGTCCTGCACATCCGTCGATGGACTCAGAAACTCTCAAAATTTCAGTCGAGGAAAATTTGGTTAAGTCATGATCGACGGACGAATCTACGTGCCGTATGTCAGACTATGGTCCTTAGTCCGTGACCATCGATCGACAACCCAATCACCCACTCCATAACAACAGCCACGGATGACCAGCATGGTCCATAGGTTGACCACGGCCCGTAGGTCTTACCGTAGGTGGCAATTAGCAGACAGTTAAGGGGAAATACAGTTGGGTCAACTTCAAATGGTCATAAATCTTAGCACAAAATAAATTAGGTGTCCCGTGACCTACCCACAAATAGATAATTGAATAAGCTTTCCATATCAATCGACCTTTCTTAATTCATACCTCCGATTAAAACATTATACTCCTTTTAGTAAAATACTGATGAACAGGTCCAACCTACGGACCAAACGACGGACCATCGACGGAACAACAGACCGTCAGTCCTGGTCGTTGTATGGTCAAACAGCAAATTACCTACGGGTATTTTGGTCTTTTCCCACTTTGTTTAAACCTTAAAATACGTCATTTTGACCCTAAGTCATCGGATTTTTGTCAGTTTAAAGCCTAGAAACATAACTAGAACTTGTCTAAATCAAATCATTAATTAAAACTTAGAAAAATTAGAAGCAAGAGAGGAGAAAAATCTCAACAACCCTAGTTTAAGAACACACCAAGGTTCCAGCATTTCCAGCCACGAAATCTAAGTATTTCACCATAAATTTCATCACCAGGTATGTTGGATTGCACTAGTGGGTTTGTTTCAACCATTGGGTCCCTAGTTTTCATTTAGTTCTTGATTCTCTAATCATGATTAAACCTAAGGTTTCTAGAACATTGATAAAACTTCATGAATTTACTAAATATATGTTCCAAATAAGATTGTAACATTATTATTCAGTTTATCGCATGAATTTCAGAACCCTAGCTTTGCATTTCTTTACTTCTTTAATTACACATGCTAGGTTAGATTAAATGTTGCACTTCTCAGTTTACATGTTCAATTTTGAGTTATCCAGTATTTATACAAAATTTAGACATAATCAGTTAACTACATAAATCAATGGCAATAGAATAATATGTAGTTGGACTAGGGTTAAGTGTACCCAATTAGTCCCAAAACTACTAGCCAAGTAGGTTGTAAGTCCCCTCCGTGGACAATCAGTTTAGTGATCACGCCAGCATGCCTTTATGCCTCTGACAGGGTATATTGGGTCCTCTCGATAGGGAGTATATATCGGACTCTCTTGCATTGACCATTTGTCAATACATTCAGTATTCAGTTTCAGCATGTTATAAATTGGTCATTGCATCCAGTTAGCTCAGAAATCAGTATATCATAATCAGATTATTATACTTGCTTTTGTGTTTGTTCAGTTCTATTTTATTTAAGCTTTATTCTATCCTAAATCCTCATTACCTTTCAAGTACTGACACATACGTGTGCTACATCTTCTCGTGATCTAGGTTCAGGTTCTCAGCATCCAGATCACGCATAGATCGATTTTCCAATCATCAGTTCAACAGATTCAGTAGTGAGTCCTCATTCTCCGAGGAATATAGTCATGAGTTTATTTTTAGTATTTAGTCTTTTAGTTTTAGTTTTTGCTAGACTTAGTTGAGGCTTGTCCCAGTATTTCTAGTTAGTCAGAGGCTTATTTCAAACATAGCTAGTTTCAGCTTAGTGTTGGGTTATTAATTTCATTGTATTAAACTCATCATTCTTCATATTATATTAGTTTTAATATATGGGTATTCCCCATCTTGTTATTATAAATTACGATCCAACTTATGCAACAATTTATTATCTTTAGTACGCTCATGATCATGCCAGCAGAATTCGCTTGGGATCACTTATGGTCCTAGGTTCCTTGACCGCATCTCGGGGGTAGCTCGGGGCATGACAAAATTTTGAATCAGAGAAATAGGTCCAAGAGTCCTAGGATGTTTAAAAAGCCGCACTAAATAGAGTCATTTTCATGGGTGTGAAGTTCACCACATCTAATGCGAGGGAGGCTACAAAGTGTTTTAGGAAAATCATCACTTTATTGTTACTCTTATCGTGCGTGAGGTATGATCTTATTCGATTCTAACTTGATGTTGTACACTTCAGGTCATGCCTCCACGTAGAGCTAACGCAAGGTATGCAAATGCCATGAATGCGAACGCAACTCCTCCAGCTCCAAATGAGAAACTCCAATGTTGAGTTCAGAAATGACATGCAGATGTTGCCTCAGAGTTTGAATAACCAGAACAATCGGGTTAATGCTCATGTGAATGAAAATGGTATATCAGTAGCAGCAAGAGTCTGTGACTTTGTAAGGATGAATCCGCCTAAGTTCTTAGGATCACAGGCTAATGAGGATCCTCAAAATTTTTTGGATGAGATCATGAAGATCTTTGAGGTATTGCAAGTCACTTGGAATAATCGGATTGAGTTGGCATCGTACCAGTTAAAGGATATTGCTCATATCTGGTACACTCAATGGAAGGAAAATAGGGGTACAGATGCAACTCCTATTACTTGGGATTGCTTTAGTGAGACCATTGTGGAAAGTATTTCCCAATAGTGTTGAGAGAAGAAAAAGCCCAATAATGCATGGACTTAAGGTAGGGTAACATGACAGTCCAAGAGTATGAATTGAAGTTTAACCAACTCTCCAAGTACGCTCCCCACATGGTTGCTGACTCCAGGACTTAGATGAACAAGTTCTTGTATGGAGTGTCAGATTTAGTGAAAACTGAGTGTAGAAATGCTATGTCACTTGGAGATATGAACATCTATAGGATTATGACTCATGCTCAGCAGGTTGAGGGTGATAAGCTTAGGGAACAGGCCAAGGAGAATAAGAAGTCTAGGACTTGTAACTATGACTATTCTCAGCGGAAATCGAGTGTTGGAAATCGCTCGCAGTTCAGCAGAAGTTTTCATCTCCAGCCCCTTCGTCATCTAGTGTTCCATCCTTCAAGAACATGTATGACCATAAGGGTAAAGCACCAAGCTCTAAGTGTCAGGGAAGTGTTTCAGGCACCAAGACTTACCCCACTTGCCCTAAGTGTGGTAAAAACCATACGGGCGAGTGTCTCGCAGGAAAAGAAGGATATTTTGGCTGCGGTCAGTCTAGTCACAAGTTGAGGGATTGTCGTTCTAGATAGGGTCAAGGAGGTGTTGATGGTAGAGCTCAGTCTACCACATCAGCAACACAAGCAAGTCGCCCGACTAAGCAAGGTCACTCATCTGGTACATGTGGGGTCAGTGCTAGAACATATGGTATGCTCTTCAGGCTCGCCATGATCAGCAAGGTTCTTCTGTTGTAGTTACTGGTACATTAGGTGTCTTTGACCTTGATGTATATGGATTGTTAGATCAAGGGGATACTCTTTACGTTATAACTCTTTACATAGCAGTTCGATTCAGTGTCAGTCTAGAAATACTCTAAGAACCTTTCTCACTCTCAACTCTAGTTGGTGACCCATATATAGCTAGACGGGTATACAGAAATTACCTTGTCACAGTATCTCAGAATGTCACCTCAGCAAGTCTTGTAGAGTTATAAATTGTACATTTTGTTGTAATTCTAGGCTTGGATTGGTTACATTCCTGTTATGCCACAGTCGATTGTAGAACTAGGATTGTTCATTTTAAGTTTCCAGTTGAACCAATCTTACAGTGGAAGGGTAGTAGCTTAGAGCCTATGAGTCGATTCATCTATTACCTTAAGGCTAGTAAGATGATCTCTAAGGGCTATGTCTATCATCTAGTTCGGGTTAAGGATTCTAGCTCTGAAACCCCAACTCTTGAGTCAGTTCCAGTAGTTTGTGAGTTTCCAAAAGTGTTTCCAGAAGATCTTCCTTGAGTCCCTCCCAAAAGGAAAATTGACTTTGGAATCGATCTCCTTCCAGAAACCCAGCCTATTTCTTTCCCTCCTTATATAATGGCTCCAGCAGATCTTAAGGAATTGAAAGATCAGTCAAAAGACCTTCTAGATAAGGGTTTCATCAGACCTAGTATTTGACCATGGGTGCACCAGTGTTGTTCGTAAAGAAGAAAGATTGTTCTCTCAGAATGTGCATTGACTATAGACAATTGAACAAGGTCACAATCAAGAATAATATCCCATCCCTAGGATTGATGACTTGTTTGAGAAACTTCATGGTGCTAGCCATTCTCAAAGATAGAACTCAGATCGGGTTATCATCAGCTCAGAGTCAGAGATAATGACATTTAGAAAATAGCCTTTAGAACTCGGTATGGTCATTATGAATTTGTAGTTATGTCATTTGGACCAACTAATGCTCCTGCAACTTTCATGGATTTGATGAACAGAGTGTTCTAATAGTACTTGGACTTGTTCTTTATCGTCGTTATTGATGATATCCTCAATTATTGTAGGAGTGAGGAAGAACATGCAAGTCCTTTGAGTGTTTTTTTGCTGACACTCAAGGATCGCCAGTTATTCACTATAAGTTTAATAAATATGAGTTTGGTTGTAATTTGTTGCTTTTCTTGGTCACATTATATCTAGCGAAGGGCTCTGAGTGGATACGCAGTAGATAGAAGAAGCGAAATAGTGACCCAGACCTACCTCTACTACAGATATCAAAAGTTTCTTAGGTCTAGCGGGTTATACAGAAGGTTCGTGTAAGGATTTCATCCATAGCCTCACAATTGACTAGGTTGACTCAAAAGATGGTCAAGTTCCAACGGTCAGATGATTGTGATCAAAGCTTTGGAGAATTGAAACCAAGATTGACTACAACTTCTTTCTTGACTCTACCAGAGGATTCAGATGGTTATGTGATCTATTGTGATGCATCCAGAGTTGGCGTAGGTTGTGTGTTGATGAAGCGAGATAAGGTTATAGCATATGCCTCTATACAGCTTAAGGTGCATGAGAATAATTACCCAACTCATGACCTCGAGCTTGAAGCAGTGGTGTTTGCACTCAAAATATGGAGACACTACTTGTATGGTGTTCATGTAGATGTGTTCACTGACCATAAGAGCCTTCAGTATGTGTTCACCAAGAAAGAGTTGAATCTTCGTCAGCGGAGATGGCTTGAGTTCATCAAGGATTATTATATGAGTTTGCATTACCATCCATGTAAGGTGAATGCAGTCGCAGATCCTCTTAGTAGATTATCTATGGGTAGTGTAACCCATGTTGAGAAAAAAAGGAATGAGCTAGTGAAGGATGTTCACAGGCTTCCTCGCTTGGGAGTTTTCCTTATGAACATATGAGACAATGGTGTAACAGTTCTGAATGGGGAAGAATCTTCTTTGGTAGTGGAGGCTAAGGAAATTCAAGACAGAGATCCGATCTTGCTTGAATTTAAAGGTGCAGTCTATAATCAGAGAGTGGAGATTTTCTCCAAAGGGGGAGATGGTGTGCTTCGCTACCACGGTAGATTGTGTTTCTAATGTGGGCGAGATGAGACATCATATTCTTGCAAAATCCTATAACTCTATGTACTCTATTGATCCAGATGCCACTAAGATATACCGCGATCTGCGGGAAGACTAATGGTGGAACGGCATGAAGACAAATATAGCAAACTTTGTGAGTAAGTGCCCCAATTGCCAGAAAGTCAAGGTAGAACATCAGAAACCAGTAGGTATGACTCAAGAAATTGACATAACTACTTGAAGTGAGAAGTGATAAATATGGATTTCATCACAAGCTTACCGCGTACTCATAAACTGCATGACTCCATTTGTGATATAGTTGATAGGATGACTAAGTCATTTTGATTTTTGGCGATCAAGACTACTGATTCGGCAGAGGACTATGTCAACCTTTACATTAATGAAATTGTGAGGTTGCACGGGGTTCCTTTGTCTATAATCTTAGATAGAGGTCCTCAATTTACCTCTCACTTCTGGATGTCGTTTCAGCAGGGTCTTGGTACTCAAGTAAACTTTAGCACAACATTTCATCCACAGACGGATGGGGAGGTATAGTATCATTCATACCTTAGTGGATATATTAAGAGCTTGTGTGATTAATTTCAAGGGTAGTTGGAATGATCACCTTCCTCTTATTGAGTTTGCCTACAATAATAGCTACCATTCCAGCATTCAGATGACCCCTTATGAGGCTTTATATGGGCGTAGATGAAGATCTCCTATTGGTTAGTTTGAAGTAGGTGCAACAGCTTTGATAGGTACAGATTTAGTCCTTTATGCTATGGAGAACGTGCAACTAATTAGAAATAGACTTAAGACAGCCCAAACTCGTCAAAAATCTTAAGCAGATGTGAGGAGAAGGGAACTATAGTTCCATGTTGATGATTGGGTTTTTCTGAATGTCTCACCTAAGAATGGGGTGATTAGATTTGGAAAGAAAGGTAAGCTTAGTCTTAGATATGTAGGCCCTTACAAAATCATGAAAAGGGTTGGCAAGGTAGAATATGAGTTAGAGTTGCCAGCAGAATAAGCAGCAGTGCATCCGGTCTCCCACATCTCATTCTTGAAGAAATGCGTGGGTGATCCAGCCTCTATAGTGCCATTAGAGAGTATGTTGGTGAAATATAATCTTTTTTAGGAGGATGTACCAGTTGAGATTCTTGACCGTCAGGTTTAAGGGTTGAGGAACAAAGAAGTCGCTTCAGTCAAGGTTTTGTGGAGGAGTCATTCCGTAGAGGGAGATACTTGGGAAGCAGAAGCAGCCATAAAAGCCAAGTATCCTCACCTCTTCCTTCCGATTCTACTCCAGCTTGAGGTAATAGTTCCTCTTCAATTTTTCAGTTATTCATGCGTGAATTCAGTCTTAGAATCATATTCCCTCAGTTTGTACTTGCATTTTCAGCGTATTTGCATGTTCTCGAAACTAAATTAAGTCAGAAACTCAGTTCTCAGTTTTTAGTAGTAGGCTTTACAGCTCTCTCCATCTATTCATGCTAGTTTAGTTTTCATTCGAGGACAAATGTTCCCAACAAGGAGATAATGTAACACTCGATATCCAAAACAGGCAAAAAGCAAGCTTTAGAAAGAAAAATATGCAGGTGCAACCAAGAGTGGCATCAACGGACCGTAGCCTGACCTACGGTCCGTCTTGCACATCCGTCGATGGGGTCTGAAACTCCCCAAAACCTCAGCCAGGAAAATTTGGTTAAGTCATGATCGACGAATGAACCTACGGTCCGTAGGTAAGACAATGATCCGTAGTACGTGACCGTCGATCGACACACCATTCAACCACTCTCTAACAAGAGCCATGGATGACCAGCATGGTCCGTAGGTGGACCCACTGCCCATAAGTCTGACCATAGGTGGGAATAAGCAGACAATTAAGGAGGAAATGCAATTTGTTCAACTTAAAGTAGTTATAACTCTTAGCACAAAATGAATTAGGTGTCCTATGACCTACCAACAGATAGATAATTAAATTAGCTTTCCATATCCACCAATCATTTTAATATCTGAAATTCAAGTAAAAAGTTATGCCTGTTTTAGTAAAGGTCATTCGAAGAGGCCCAACCTAGGGACAAAACAACGGACCGTCGATGGAACAAAGGTCCTTCAGTCCTGGTCGTCGTTTGGTCCGACTGAAACTTACTTAGGGGTCTTTTGGTCTTTTCCCACTCGTTTTAAACATTAAGATACGTTTTTTTGAACCTAAATCATCAGATTTTAGTTAGTTTATGCCTAGAAACATAACTAAGACTTGTTTAAGTCAAATCATTAATAAAACTAAGAAAAATTAGAATCAAGAGAGAAGAAAAATCTCAAGAACCCTAGTTCAAGAATACAGCAAGGTTCCACCACTTCCAGCCACAAAATCTGAGTGTTTCTCCGTGAATTTCATCACCGTGTATGTTGGATTTCACTAGTGGGTTCCTTTCACCCATTGGGTCGCTAGTTTTCAGTCAGTTCTTCATTCTCTTATCATGATTAAACCTAGGGTTTCTAGAAATTTTATAGAACTTCATGAATTTACTATATATATTTTGCAAATCAGATTATAAAGTTATTATTCAGTTTAACGCATGAATTTCAGAAACCTAGCTTTGTATTCCTTAAGTTCTTGAATTAAACATGCTAGGTCAGATATTTCAGTTGTTCAATTATACATGCCTCTATTTTAATACATCATTATAAGATTAAATGTTGCATTCTCAGTTTGCATGTTTAGTTTTGTGTTATCAAGTATTTACAGAAAATTTAGACATAATATGTTAACTATATAAATCAATGACAGTACCATAATACCGAGTTGGACTAGGGTTCAGCGACCAAATTAGTTAGAGAACTACTAGCCAAGTAGGTTGTAAGTCCCTTCAGTGGGCAATCAATTTAGTGATCACACCAGCATGTCTTTATACCTCTGGCAGGGTATATTGGGTCCTCTTGATGGGGAGTATACATCGGAATCCTCATTTACCTCATGTTGTTTTATTATCGGCTATTAGTAGCTACCACAGTTTAGTCAGAATCACTTGCATTGACCATTTATTAGTATATTCAACATTCAGTTTCAGCATGTTATAAATTGGTCATTGCATCCAGTTAGCTCAGAAATCAGTATATCATGTTCAATTTATTATACTTGCTTTTGTGGTTGTTCAATTCTATTTTATAGCATCCAGATCACGCATAGATCGATTTTCCAATCTTCAGTTCAGCATATTCAGTGGTGAGTCCTCATTCTCCAAGGACAATTGTCATAAGTTTCTTTTCAGTATTTAGTCTTTTAGTTTTTGTTTTTTCTAGGCTTACCTGGGGCTTTTCCCAGTATTTCTAGTCAGTCAGAGGCTTATTTCAGACATAGTTAATTTCAGCTGAGTGTTGAGTTAGTAACTTCATTGTATTAAACTAATCATACTTCATATTATATATGTTTTAGTATATGGGTATTCCCCATCTTTTCATTATTAGTTATGATTTAGTTTTCGTAAAAGTTTATTATCTTTAATATGTTCATGATTATGCCAGCAGGGTTATCTTGGGATCGCTTGTGGTCATAGGTTTCGTGTCCGCATACCGAGAGTAGCTCGGGGCGTGACAGATACAAACAAAGTACTAGAGAATATGTTATTAGTACTTAGTCTGACATAAGACTTTATTCACATATGTTGTAAGAACAAATCCTTAAGTTAGAAACAAAATATGGAAACTCTAAAGACATCAAAGGCAGTAAACTAATCCAGCCTTGCCCTCAAACTGTTAGGACTTACAAATACAAATAGTCAATCGCTGAACAATTTCAGTCAAGCCATGCCCTGAGGGACGAAGTCCAACCCTATATTATGAAACAATGAAGTCATAGTGTCCATCAATATTTTGGATATACTATGTAGAGGGAACTGCATAAAAGGTGCCCAAATCCATCGGTAACCCCCTAAATTTGACAACAATTTTCACCTAGAAACTTCACTTAGATGATGTTCATCTTAGATATCTAAGGTAGTGTTTTGATGTCTCATTTTGACACTTCTTTTGTATTATTATAACTAGCTTAAGCGTGTGTATCCAAACGCCTCCTAAGTGGATAAATAAATGAATGAACATGTCACATGTGGAATTTTTTTTAAAAAAAAATCACTTTTACTTTCTTTTTTTCTTCAAATTATCTAACTCTAGTCCTAAATCCCCCACATCTTCAGTTTCTTCTTCATCTATGCATCTTGTTATGTTCTTTCTCTTTGTTCTTATTTGAAGCCATTAAAATTCAGATATTCTTTTTGTGTTGTATGAAATTCTTATTTCTTGTGTTACATTTCTTGATTCCTCATATTTTTAAAATTGTTTTAATAAAAATCAAAATTTCATCTTGTAACAAAAACAACAATATTATATAAATGGTGAAGATGCAGATGGAGGAAAAATTTGGGGATTTAGTAAAGAATGCCATGGAAAAAGTTGGGGGTTCAGTTATTTAAACGTTGAAGATGCAGGCGGTATAACAACTTGTTCCTCCAATTTTAGTTGTTACAGACATAGAAAATTAGGAGAATTTTTAAGGAAGAAAACTGAAAATCAAGAGAACTTCTCATTATTATAGGGGGCAGTAGTTTCTTCGTTGTAGTAGCAGACAACATTAATGTAGAAAAGCTTAAACTTTATGTCATTTGATTTTAAAAAGAAAAAGAGTCACAAATTCTTCGAGAATGATGATGATCTTGATTATTTCTGGTGAGGTTTCTAAAGAAATTGTCTCTTTTGTTGAAGAAATGGGATTCTAATGTAACACAACAATGTTTTGCAGAAATTTTCTGAAAAAATTATGTGGTTTTTTGGGTTGATGCAAGTTAGAGAAGCTACGGGAATAGAAAGAGAGGAACAATAGGAGAGAAAAAATATTTTTCAACCAAAAAAATGTGTTTCACGTGCACTAAATTCGTGTAACACACATGCTACGCTGAGCCAGCGGAAAGTGTTTAAATAACGTAGTGTAACTGTACATGATGTGTTTAAAATGAACATCTCCTAGTTGACGTGTCTAAGTTAAATTTGGTGTCATGTTTAAGGGGCTACCGATCGGTTTCCCCTAAAAAGGTGTGCATGATAATATGATGCACTTAAACATGATATATGACCAAATAAAACATTGGAAAAGCCTTTAAAGGGAAATAATAATTGACAAACATGGTCAATGCACATTGAATGCAATAGAAAACATTGAAACGATTTTCGAAGAAAACATAGTTCATTTATGGGATATTCAATGTTGACCGGCAATAATACCATGTGATCTATAACATGGAATCTGATGTAACACTCACACCAAAAAGAGAGATTCTACTTGCCAAGGTATTTCCAAAAGGATCCACTAGCTAACTTATTTAAGAAAATCCTACATGGACACGTAGTTTGAAACTAGAGAATTGTTATTAAAGACCAAACCCTTTCTAAAGTTAAGGCTCCATTCAAAATATCTTTTGATGCTAAGAAAATTCATACACAAAAGACATAATCATAGCAAAATACGTGGAAATACAATAAGTTTAAACTACCAATCCAGTCACCATGAATTCATAATAAGACACTTACCTTCCTAAGAATCTAAGTTATGATTTGATTCAAATGTGAGAAAATATTTCACAAATCATTGACACTTTATTCGAAAAGCACCATTTAGTCATAAATCATTACTTTCATAAAACATGCATAGATGAATAATTATAATTCATAAGTTCATAATCATAGTTAATATTCATAAAATAGCCATAGGCATGGGTCCATATGAAATCAATTGAAAATCATGAACTAGAGTTAAATCGTTCATAATAAGATTGAAATTTAACAACTGAATCACAATGACTTGAATCCATAGAGAATAGAATGCAACCCTAGATTTTAGGTAAAGATCAAATAGGACAATTGAGATTCTTTTTCAATCCAATTGATTAATGGAATTCATCGGTGAAGTTCCTGCACACCTTCGGTAATAAAAGTCCTAGCAATGGAGGGACAGACCTTGAAATCCTGTTTTCACCTCAGAAGCTTGACAGAGAATTGGAGAAGAAAATCGTAAGAGAATTTGTGAGTTTGAATAAATTGGATGGAATGGGTAGATTTGAAATGGTAAAATAAGTTATAGGGGTGGTTATACGATTTAAATGACATAATTTATGGGTTAAATGGGTATAAAAAGATTTTTTAAGAAAACCCTTAATGAAAAACTAATAAAAGGATAACATGGCTCGACCTATGATCTTTAGGAACTTCTATGTATCATCTTGGTCAGTTTTCGAACAAGTACTAAAACCCGATAATCCTGATCAATTTATATATAGGACCGACCTACCGCAAGGCAAAAATCCTTTGGCTCCTAGAACAAATACATATAACCTATGTACCCAAAAATCTTCTAAGTTAACTCCCACAAAGGCCGTTATATAATATGTAACCTTTGCAATGACCCGTAGGTTCATCCGTAGATACAAAGTTCATAATTTCACAAAGTTTTGGGACCATTTCCATGGGCACTTCCTACGACCTATAGAGGTTCTTATGGTTCATCATGTCCACTCGTAGATTATCATCAAAGACTTGAAATTTTCATAAAACCCAACTCAAGTTCCACGAGAGCCTCCTACGACCTGTACATATTTCTATGAACGTAGATAGGATTCATAGAAACTAATACCCCTACACTTTTCTGCCACTTTTTCCTTTCCAACTCAACTTTCAATTTCCGTGGTGTTATAACAAATAACAGCTCATAACTATTACAATCAACTCAACATTAAATTAAAGCCTCAAGACAAAAATTAGGAAAATAAAAATAAAAAAATTATATATTAACGAGGTAACGAGTTGCCTCCCGTATAGTGCCTACATTTATATTGCGGCTCGAAGTAACTTGTGGATCATTCATAATTCAACTTGAGGGCTTCGATCTCTTGATCTGCATTGTTTATGAAATACTTCATAACATGTTGTCCATATACAAAAAATGTGGATCACTTTATCTTTGTTTCTTATCTTTACAACACCACGTTGCACCATCCTTACCACTTCGAATAGCCCACTCCGCTTGGACTTTAGTTTCAATGGAATAACATTAGTCTAGAATCAAACAATAGTACACGTTGGCCCAACACAAAAGTGTGAATGATGGTGTCCTTGTTATTCCACCTCCTAGTCTTCTCCGTGTACAACTTGATATTTCCATAAACATTGATGAGTGAATATTTTAATCAACTTATCGTGTTTTTTAGGCTTATTTTTTGGGCTTATTAAATTGGGAATAGGTGCATTCGATGTGGATTTCTTCATGTTTGCAGAAAAATGGAGTGAAGAGTTCATTTAGAAGATAATCCTATTTTACACCCATTAAACAACCAATGTTCATATCAATATTGATTCCATCCAGAATTGGAGATTCATAGCTTTCGGTTTTAGGCTTGGATAACAAGTTTCCTCACAATTCACCTTTTGGATTGAAGATTCAATACTCTATTATTGTAATAATTTTCACTCTTTCGTCATTACTTTTTTTAGTATTGCTTTAATTGTAGGTGTAATTTTGTCAAGAGATTTTTTTTTGTTTGCTTATGTTGATTGACATGTTATTGTAATTGATTGAATGTTTCTAATTTACGAAAAGGGTATTTGACTATTTAACCAATTTCTTTCTTAACATGTTCTACTATAGATTTGATCACTCATTGGAGTTGCCCGTTTACTTTGATTGAGCATGAAAGATTTATTGAGGTTGGGGAACGTTGATTAGTGAATAATTTGGGGTCTAACAACTTATTTATCAGATTATAGCTAGAAATTGTGAATCCATGCAATGCATATAATTTGATTGATGGTGTTTCTACTTATCTAGGTATGATAAAACTACTTTAGAAATATTTGTCAAGGTATGAATGAACTAGGTGGATAATTGAGTTCCAATGACATGTATGATTTTAGCCGTGAATGAGTTTTCATGATGTTACGGTGAAATGGATCTTGTGATTGATATTTACCTCGCCATTACCTAATACCCTTTGATTCCTTTTTTAAAAGACTTTTCTCATTCTCCATTATTGTTACTAAAATCATCTTATAATTGTGTAATTTTCATTTGGATTCAAACTCGTATCTTATAATTATTTATCTTCTTAACCATCGAATATTGTTTCTTGTAAGAATCAACTCCAAACTCATAATTTGGTTATTATATTGTTAGTGACCAGTTACTCACTGATTCATAGGATGTGTAATTGAGCGTTATCAAAATGGCATCGTTGCAGGAAAGAGTATGGCGTACTGAATTAGTTTGGAATTTACAGTGTACTTCTTTCTAGGGGTGTCCACTGGTTGGTTCGGTTCGGTTCGGTTCGGTTCGGTTCGGTTTTATGTATTATTGGTTCGTTTATTGGATTTTTGTTTTTACATATGTTAAACCAATAAGATATTTTTTATCAATTTTATATTTATCGATTTTTGACTTTAACGGTTCAGTATTCGGTTTACCCAATAAGAAAATTACTGTGAAGAAGATATATGAATTTTCTAACAAACATGATGTGAAAACACAATGATGTAACTTTACAAATGCTCATAAAATAGAAACAATAATAACAAATATGAAAAGAACTACACAAGTAGAACATAAAGAGAAATTCAGAAGAATAAGGTTAGATTTTAGCATTTGTAAAATATGAAATTGTGAACTCGAAGTCATTGTGAAGTGTAAATTGAAGGTTAAACGAAAAATTTAGTAACTCTTAAGATAATTAAATTAATATGTAATATTTTTTTACAAGTAAAAGTAGTAAATTACTAGTCTTAATGGGTTATCGATTTACTCAATAACCCAATAATAAAACTAAAAACGAACCAATAACTGAATAATTTTTTAGTAAAACGATTAAAAAACCCATTATCGATTTTATTTATAATCCAGTTCGGTTTTTTGCAAACCCTACTTCTTTCTACCTAAATTGTGAATATTTAATTTTTTTCTTTCTTTCTTTTTTGTTTTGGATCTATGACTTCTTGTAATGAAGCAGTTGGTGGTTACAATCGCTATATTGATGACCCATGACCTTGTTGTGGAGGACTTTATGTTAGATAAAGTTATGTGGATGCTGCTTTAGATGAGGTGATGTATGAAAAATTGGTATGCTGAGTCCAATTTGGCTAGTGTTTTTTAGGATAAAATCTTTAACGTTATGAAAGGTAAGAACATCTTATGTTCCAAATAAGGAATGATTTATGCAACTTGCACATAACTATGTCGTATGAAATGGTTCAACTTGCGTTTTAAATTGAAACTTTGAAGAGCAATATGAGAACAAGAATTGGAGTGTGTAATGCACCTTGTCAAGCGGTAAAAAATAGCATGTTGGAGTTGGATTCTCAAGAAAAAAAAGGTTGTGATAAACATGAACAAATTCTTGGGTTTTTGCACGCAAACCAAGCTAATATATAAAAAACCAGTATGCCGATATCAAATAAATGATACTAAAGTTGTAAGAAAATGTTAAAAAGTTTTATTTATGGAATTCGGTTCATATGCAACTGAGAGTGTCACTCACTTGAATGCCAAGAATTGTAAATTTTTATTTTCGAAAGGCCTAGGTATCCTCTTACTCTTGCCCAATGCTCCTCAAAGAAATAACAGTGTAAAATTGGGTAGGAAATTCAAATATTTGAAGTGAAGGGATCGAGTGAGACTCTTCATGCTATCATGTTGTCCCAATGCATTTCAATGAAGAATTGATTAAAAGTTGGGGAGAATGTTGATCGCCTCTAAATAGAAACATAAAACATGCCGCGACATTAATTTATGCGCTTGTGCAACCCCATTGATTTCCAAACGAATTTATTTTGAGTTTAAATTGTGAGTTTTTATTTTCTTAGATTAGACAATAATTTAAATATTAACTAATCCTCCTAGTCTTATTGTCTTTGAAGGTTTTTTGGACAGGTTTGGAAGTTGTTGGTTTTTTTTTATAAAGAAATTAAGAAAATAACAGAAAAAGAATTTGAAAGGAAAAACATTGTAATATTATAAAAGACGATTATTTTATTAATAATCCAAAGACATACATTTATAGATATAATTTATAACTAAAAATAGGAAAATATGCTACTAACTTATCAGTAAAATTCAAATAAAAAATAAAAGAACTTACTCCTAAATTCATGTCACATATCACTCTAATTAAACAATTTAAAAAATCCTAAAAGTTATCAACTCCTTTATTTCTGCAATATCCTGAAACATATTTTCAACACTCCTTCTTGGATAAAAAATTGTAGATTGTAGTCTCATGTGAAACTGACCTTGTCAATAAATCTGCCAATTTATCATTTGTCTTGCAAGACTTTTGTCCATCTTCAGTTGAATTAAATGAGAAACTTTTACCTCTCATCTCAACTTGTAAAATCTCTTGCTTAGTAGAATCAAAGATTCGATAATATTTCTCTCCAAATAATAATTTAAATCCCTTTCTCTATATACTAACCAACACTAAACAAACTTTTATCAATATCAGACACATAAAGAACATCTGAAATTATTTTTGTACCTGAATTTGTTTTAATTGAAACAAACTCTTTTCCTTTTGGATGATACAATTACCATTCCCAATTTTGACTTTCTTATTTTCCATAGAAAAGAATTCTTTAAAAATATTTCTTTCATATGTTATGTGATTTGTACAACGACTATCAATCATTCAAAAATCAGATTTTTTGGGTTGAAAAACAAGTTGCCACAAATAAGTGATATTCTTCATCTTTAGTAATGACTTGGGCAAATTTTTCATCCTTTTGAATTTTGTTTTTCCAAATCACAGCTTCATGACCAAGTTGGTTGCAATATTTGCACTCTGCATCTGGTCTTTTCCAACATTTATATGGAGGATTTCCATAATTTCCAAAGTGCTGACAAGGTGGGTAATTTTTAAAAAAATTATCCTTGCTTTAAGTTTTGTTGCTGGCCACTAATGCTCCTTCAACCATGTATCTTGCCTCATAAGTCTCCTTTGTTCCTCATTTGGAAAGAAATTTAACAATTCTGCCAAGGTTATTTTAGACAAATCTTGTGTATTTTTCAAGGTAGTTATACATGTTTCATATCTTTCGGGCACTATAACAAGAACTTTTTCAACACTTCTTGTATCTTTAAATTCAGTGACTAGTAATTTTACCTTGTCTTCATATAATTCCCAAATATTTTGGTGATGTGAGAGTCAAGATTTTCGTGCAAAACATTGTCGAAACAGCAACAAAAAAAGTTGTTTTTGCCTTCGGCTTAATGATTTTCTTTTCCTTAGGATTCTTGATTTGCGCCATAGCGGAATTATTTGGTAGCGGATTGATTTCACAATCCTCTTCCACGGCTTCCTAAAGTTCAAGAGCCTCCAAGTACGTTTCCATTCTCACAGCCCATAGTTGATAATTTTCACCATAAAAAAGAGGGGTCATGCGTGAAAATTATTTTCAGAATACATGTTTCTAGTCACAGGTCCCTCATAAAAGAAGGCTCTGATACCAATTGTTGGTTTTTTAATAAAGAATATAAGAAAATAACAGACAAAGACTTTGAGAGAAAAAATATTGTAATATTATCAAAGGGGGAATTATTTTATTAATTATCCAAAGACTCAAATTTTTAGATATAATTTCTAACTAAAAAAGAAAAATATGCTACTAACTTATCAGTAAAATTCAAATGATAAATAAAAGAGCTAATTCCTAAATTCAAGTCACATATGACTCTAGTAAAATAATTTCAAAAATCCTAAAAGTAGCTGCCTGTTTTATTTCTGCAATATCCTAAAACATATTTTCAACAGAAGCAAATATTAAATTGTGAATGAAATTTGGGTTGAAAAACCTTCAAAAAGAAACTTGGAGTACTTTTTGGGCACTTAGGATAGCAAAAATTTGCTGCAAATTGCTAAATAGGCCATGCCATCACAAAAAATAATCAAAGAACCTTTGCTGGTATGGAGCAAAATCCTTCATCGCGGTTGGGAGAGACGTCGGCCACAATTATGAAGCACAAAAATCTCAAGTGTCATGATCACCCGACACATAAGCAACAATCACAAAGGTAAAAAAGAAAATGATATCACGTTTGTGATGAGTGGCTCATAGTTTGAGCCAACATGATTCTTGTTCAGTTAAAAATGCATAAAATTTTGCACGTTCATTTCAATTCTACAAAAGGTACTATTTATTCCTCAACATTTTCCCCTCTAAAAATGAAAGTTCATTGATCACTTGCTAGCAGCAGAAACGAAGCAATCAACAATGTTGTGACCGGGATGAACCATTTGCTAACCAGCAGCAATGCCAAACCTTCCTTGATTCTTTTTTTATTTTTTTCCTAATTACTGGGTAATACATTCCATAGTGTGCCTACACATTTGCTAACCTGTTTGAATATTTTATAGGTACTTAGTTATCAAAATGGCCATCAATGATACAAAAATGAGGAGCAAGTGGAGAAAAATATGGTTGGGGAGGAGTTCTATTACCGTGAGCAATTTGTGTAAGTAAGTTCCACTAATTGAATGGTCGCCTCCTATCCAAATATACTAAAAAAGATAGCGACATTCTTTTGGCCAACCTTGAAGCCCGCATGTCCTATCTTTACAGTCAATTGAAGACAGTGGGTGGATCTGTTCCACTGCTGAGCCTATCAAGGTTAACCATACTTTGATGTGAAAATTCTATGACAACACCATAGAGACAAACTTTATTAATGATTTGGTAGTCAAAATAAGGGGTAAACACGTTAGTTTTGACCGCTTAGTTTAAATGTTTACTATGACCTTTCCGTTGCTAATAATAAGGTCACATGTAGTTCAAGGAGATGAAGTGATGAGTTGAAAGTTAAGTGAGGTTCCATCGAGGCTCCGGGTCGCGTCTTCTGTCATTAAGTAAAAAATCTATTAGTCAAAAGAATAATAAAAGTACAAACTCTTCTCTATGCAACTTCTCCTGAGTCTTGAATTTTAAATATTTGTGGTGAGTATCTTGATTTTTTTTGGATTCGAGGCTAAAATTGCAACTTATAGTGAGTTGTTGGCATTCTTCGAAATGACAATATGAATATGTTCTTGAATGACTATATGTTTTCTTGATCAGAAGCTTTATAAAAATAGACGTTATAAAGTCAGGCTGCTATATGTATTGAAGGAGCTGATTCTTGGTATCATGGAATTGATCATTGTGAAAAGATTTGACACTTTTTTCTTGAATTTAAAATTCATGATTCGCTTAAGAAATATGAACACTATCACAAACAAAAAAATACACAAGAAATTTGCCCCAATGTTCAGTGGAAAATTTTTGTAAGTTATAAGTAGATGTAAATTTTAAAAAATAAACTCTGACTAGGAAGTATTTGTCCTAAGAGAAAACAACTAAATCAAATTGTTCAAGAGAATCTTCTTAGACTGATTCTTATTTTCAAGGAGGGTCCTGCTAAACTTAATCTCATTGTCGATGTGGTTCTTACTAATCCTATTGTCCATGCGGGTCTTGCTAAAATAAACCCCTTTGTCCATGAGGGTCCTGCTAACTAAATCTCATTGTCCAAGAGGGTCATGTTAAAGTAAATCCCATTGTCAAGGAGGATCCTGCTAAATCCCATTATGCAAAAGGGTTCTTTTAATCCCATTGTACAGGAGGGTCTTACTAATCCAAATCCCATTGTCTAAGAGGTTCATGTTAATCCCATGTCCAGGAAGGTCTTACTAAAGTGAATCTCATTGTGCAGGAGGGTCTTGCTACACTAACTTCCATTCTCCGGGAGGGTTCTGCTAATCTCCTTGTCCATGAGGGTCCTGCTAAACTAAATCTCATTGTCTAGGAAGGTCCTGGTAAAGTAAATCACATTGTCCAGGAGGGTTCTTCAACAGTAATTCCCATTGTCTAGGAGGGTCTTTTTAATCCCATTGTCTGGGAAGCTCCTGCTAATCCCATTGTTTAGGAGGGTCCTACTACACTAATTCTCATTGCCCAGGAGTGTCCTGCTATACTTATATTCTCATTGTCCATAAGGTCTTGCTTATTCCTTTGTCCTGAAGGATCCTGCTAAAATCCCATTGTCCAAGAGGGTCCTATTACACTAATTCTCATTGTCGAGGAATGTCCTGCTAATCCCATTGAATTCAGTTCATAAATTTTCTATTTATAATATGTTTTTTGTGGTTTATGATATTATAATTACTCTCTTAATTTATTTTTAAAAAAAAACATTCAACCTAGTATTTATGAATAATATTGAAATTTTATGTATTTAAGATTTTAAGGTGTTTCTAATACAATAATTATTAGGAACACTCTAACAGCTAAATCACAACAATTAGGGTGCTTAGTTTCATGCAAGCAACTAAACAACATTGTTAAAAAAATATGATAATGCAACTTGGAATACTCTAATAGCTAAATCACAACAATTATATGAACTTCTAGAAATCTTAGGTCTAAGCTTTATTTAGGGAATTAAGATTCTTACTGAATTCTAGGAACCTAGTAGATGAAGGGAATCCACCAGTGAATTCCACATAGCTGGTCTAAACTACAGTCCGGCCGTTGGTCCTGCCTTAGCCAAATTTTGTGGGGATCTTCGAGGGAGTTATAGGTGGAAAGCATTGATCGCACCTTTGGTCCATGGGTCAACCTACGTCACAGGTGGCCTCTGTTGGTGGTACCTACAACTTTTGAAAATATGTATTCTTTCTCCTTTTCAAATCTGGGGTGGTATAGTTCCCTTGTAAGGATTATTTTATTTTGTTATGGCTTGTTGTGCCCATGTCAGACCTTGATGATTATGTGTATGATGTGATCTTGTCGGGCTTTTGATATTTTGTTGAATTATTCATTTATATTTTATTTCTTGTTAATATAGTATGATATATAGTCTTTGTTTGTGATAGCGATGTTGAGTGGCGATGCCCAATAATACATATAGTGATGAAATTGTTTAAGGGAAATTTTTTCGTTTGGTTGTTACTATATTTAGTGTATGTTTTCGTTATAAAGTCCGAGTAGCATACGTAGTGAAGTCTGAGTAGCCATTTATGGTGAAGTTTGAGTAGGCATCTTGAAGAGATGTGTGAATTTGCCTGATGATGGATTGGTTGACGTCTTTCTTAAGGATAAATCTTCATATTTTTAGAGTAGGTTACTTCATAGTTGAAGAAATGCTTGAATTTGCTTGATGATCTTTTCTGTCCTCTAGCAGATTATTAATTTCTTATTGTTTGAAAATGCATGTTATTAAGATTTTTATAATGAAAGCGTAGGTAATTAGAACCACAACACATGATTTTGTTAAATTATTCTTTTACTTTTGATATGGAATGTACGTATGTACGTACCTCACATCGGATAGAGTATGTAATAATTAAGTAATAAATCATTTTTTCTAGTATGGAGTTTGGCATATAAAATTACCTGGAGGATAAAAGTTGCAAGACACAACATATCCTCTATTATTACATTGAACCCTAGCACATCCAAGACGAACCAAATTAATCCAAACCACCTAGGTATAATGTTCGCACACTTTTCCTTTGTCACATGTATTGGACTCATGGTGATAGTATTGTTTCTCATCGACCCACATCTCTACAGCATTCGTGGCCGTGATGAAGTCACCGCTACCGGCAGCTAGGTTCTCACCATATTGTCCATGAGAATGTACCAGGTTGCAATCAGTTGCCAATTGGGAAGCATATTGTTGGGCGTAGGCTGCCACCTTGTCGTCCCAGGTTAATGGTCCTACTCCCACATTAGCGCAAGCTGTGTTGTGTGCATCCAAATAGTCCTGTTGGGCATGACAAGAGTGGGACACTAGTAGGATGAACACAAGAAGAAAATATGCAGGCATTTGAGAAAAGAGGAAATATCCCATGACTATTGAATGGTTTTTGAATGGAAAGTACCAGTTCTATTTAGAAGACAAAAATCCTACATACTATCACCGTTTTTAAAAGAATGATCTTTAGTCTATTTAAAAAACAATGTCCCTCTTTTTTATTTTTGCAACATTTTAATTTCAACTTTTCACGTCGCATGTTTAAGGACACAAAATTAAAGAGTATTTTTATACATTTGATATAACTTTTATTAATTTAGAACCACAAAAATAAAAATAAATCTTTATTTTTCTTAAATTGCGTTCAAAATCAAATTAGGTTATTCTTTTTTAAAGTAACAATTACGTTTTTTGTCAGTATGTACGTTTGTTCCACATCAGCGTGCTACTTGTGTCACCACATTAATTATCTTGAGTAACTTTATATATTGTATTATCATCCTTAGCTTCAATCATGGCTTGACAAGGTAAAATATATAGTACTATTATCCTTCAATAATGGCTTGACTTTAAATTTATTATGTTTTCATTTACTTATGTTAATAATTTTAGAGAAATTCTTCAACAATTTGGTTAATTTTTTTGTAATTTAGGATATTACAATTATGTACTTATTTTAGATTTTCTTGTAACATTTCATTCAACCTAATATTTGTTATTATTAATATAAAAAATTATATTTTAGAGATTTTACTCTGTTTCTGATGCTATACTAATTTTTGACTTTTTGTATTGTCATACTATGATCAATACAACATGTTCCTCTACTCCCGACCCTCTCTCGAGTTCCCTCTCCTCCTAATATTTATTCATTATAATAGAAATCAGTAAATATATGTATTCATGGAGTCAAAGTATGTATTATGAAAACAACAAATAGAAATGTTGTTGTGAACTCAAACACGTTGGCAGATGACAAGGATGACACGGCGGATAAAATAATGGAACAACACATGGATATGCCACGTAGGAGTGCTAGAAATATGATTCCTCCTGCTAAACTTGGGGATTACGTTTGGAAAAGAGGAGGGGTACATATGTAAAATGCCAACGTCGGTTAAACGAGACATATATAAAAGCAATAGTAGTACGACAACAGAGCAGCGAATATGTTTTGAGTGGATTCCGAATTCTCATCCCTTTCTTTTGATTTCTCATCTCCTTCTACTATATATTCCAATTACTTTATCTAATGCAATTTATATTGTATTAGTACTATTTCTATGTTGGCGTAGTACACCAGTAAATACTATTAGTGAAAGAGTTTGGCTATTGTTTCTTTTGTGATTACTGTTTGTTACATTGATGCTTTCATCCAGAGGTTTTTGATGGAGGACCAACAACAACTCAAGGCGCTCATTGATGAGTCAATGAAGATAGTGAAACTGTCATTCTCTAAGGATATTCTTGAGCTTCGCCACATGTTGCAAGAGGTGGTATGAAAAATAGCCATGACGGCTCCTCCTCATTAAGATTCCAACAACAAAGGGTGGCCACCGTCATCATGGCAAGGGAAATTTTGATGATTGTGTTCCAGCAGCACCCAATCTTCGGCATAAGCCCGCATCTGTGGAAATGGGTCGATTTCGTGGAGAAAATCCAGAGGCCTGGATTTTTCAGACAGAGCTCTACTTTGAATTCTATGATATTGCAGAACTCAAAGGCCATCTTTGGCGTCGTTTTATTTGGATAATGATGCATTAGAGTGGTATAGGTGTTTGTTCCAGAACAAATAGTTAATTGATTAAAATCACTTTGCAGAGAAGGCGCGAGTTCCTTTCAGGGAGAAGGGTCTCGAATTAGCTTAGGGTCGATAGGCAAAGCTCTGCCAGGTAACCATCGTATCTGAATTTCAGTGCTGATTTGAATCTATTGCGAATGAAACTTCTAATATATCTGATGGGCTAATGGTTTGATTGTTATTTCAGGATTGAGGGAGGACATTAAAAAATCTGTGATTGCCCATGAGCCCAATAGCTTTGAAGATACTCTTAAATTAGCCCATATCCATGAGCGTCTGATTCTAGCCGAAAAGTGTTTGACACGACCCGCTTTAGCTAATAAAGTTCCGCCTTTGTTACAAAGCCCTACCACCACCCCAAACAATATTTAAACCACTTCAACCGTCCCTTACACCTCACAGAGGCAGAATCGCCCACTCCTAAGACGACTATCGCATGCAGAGATTCAGAGTCGGCGCGAATGCGGTCTTTTTTATTATTGTGAGGAAAATTATACAGCGGTTCACAAGTCTAAATCCCCTCCTCAGTTATTCCTTCTCACTAATGAACCAGAGATTGAGTTATCCTTGTCAGAAACTCGCATCTACGATGAAGCTTCGGCAGCAGAGTTGCAAAACCTAGAGGTACAAGAGCATTTTGCTATCTCTTACCATGCCTTAAACGGTGTTCATTCCCCAACTACACTTGAATTCACTAGACATATTAATGGGTCTTTGGTTCAGGCATTAATGGACGGGGGTATTACCCAAAACTTCATCCATCCGCGTGTGGCGAAGTACTTGCAACTTTCTGTAGAGACCATTCCTTATCACTCTGTTATGGTTGGTAGTGGACAACCTCTCAAGTGTGAAGGTCTATGAAGGCAAATCACTCTTTAAATTAAGGGGAGTAAACTGGTGGAATATTTTTATGTCTTCTTATTTGAGGGTTCAGATGTTTTATAAGGAGTATCTTGGCTCGCTAAATTAGTCCATGTACTCACTGATTATGCCACAAGAGAATTTGAATTCACTTTGAATGGTAATAAGGTGAAATGGAAAGGAGACCCTACTATGGATATTCAACCAATAAGTTACATTGCTTGAGAAAAATGCTTGCCGCTGACAGTATTGCTTCATTCTATCATCTAAAAATGATAGATGAGGAGATGACATCTAAAGAGGAACCTATTTCAGAATTATCTATCCTATTAGACTCTTTTAAAGATGTTTTTCAAAAACCAGTGGGTTTACCCCCGTCACGTATACATGATCATGCCATAAATTTCACCCCCAATATGCAAAATGACAATGCTAGGCCCTACAGGTATCCTTATTTCAAGAAACAGGCTATGGAAGCTAGTCACTGATATGCTTAAGAAGGGGGTGATTAGAGCAAGCACTAGTTCATTCTCTTATCCAGGGTTACTTGTTCGTAAGAAAGATGGCAAATGGCGATTTTGTGTTGATTATCGAGCATTAAATGCACTAACCGTCCATGATCGCTTTCCAATTCCGCCATAGATGAGCTTTTGATGAATTGCATGTAGCACAATATTTTCTAAGATTGAGTTGTTGTCTTGTTACCACCAGATAAGGGTTAAACCTGAAGATGTGGCCAAAACTGCATTTCGCACTCATGAAGGTCATTATGAGTTCCCTGTAATGCCTTTTGGACTTACGAATGCATCCTCTACCCTCCAAGCAATGATGAATGATGTTTTCAGGCCATATTTATGACACTTTGTTTTAGTCTTGTTCGACGATATATTAATCTATAGTCAAACTTGGGATGCCCATCTAGAGCAATTGGAACTTGTCCTATCCCTACTTAGAAAACATAAGTTGGTTGCCAAACTGTCTAAGTGCTTATTTGGCAAATCTTCGGTGGATTATTTGGGGCATGTCATTCCTGCTAAAGGGTTGTCTGTGGATCAAGCCAAGATTATGTCTATCCAGCAATGGCCCACTCCTCGTGTAGTGAAAGATATCCTTTGTTTTTTAGGGTTATCAAGATATTATCGGTGTTTCATTCATCATTATGTTGCAATTGCAGGGCCACTATTAGAACTATTGCAGAAGAAACCTTTCAAATGGAGTGAGGCTGCACAACATGCTTTTGCTACTTTGAAGTCTAAGTTGACTTCTACACCTGTATTGGCATAACCATACTTCAACCAAGAATTCCAAGTAGAAACAGATGCCTCTGGAAAAGGCATTGGGGCCATCTTATCACAGAAGGGTCATCCTATAGCTTATTTCAGCCAAAAGTTGAGTTCAAGGATGCAGCACGCGTCAACTTATCATAGAGAAATGTTCGCATTACTCAAGCTGTAAGTAAATGGCGACAATATCTATTGGGAAGGAGGCTTACAATTTACACCGATCAGAAATCCTTGAAGAATTTGATTAATCAAACCATCCAAACACCTGAGCAACAAAATGGCTCACAAAGTTGGTTGGTTATGATTTTGAGATAGTTTACAGTCCTAGAGAGCAGAACATTGTTGCCGATGCACTATCACGCATTCCAGATGCTTCTTTGATGCTCCTTGTTGTCAACACCTTTGCAATTGGGCATGAATTGAAGGCTTTAAATCAATCCTACCCTGAATTACAGAATTCAGAAATGTGTACAGCAATAATATGAGAAATCTCTTCACTATCAGTTTAAAGACGGTCTCCTTTTCTATAGGGGAAGGTTGGTGGTTCCTTTTAATTCGTCACTCCGCCATAAGCTCATAATTGAGTTGCATTCCACAGCCATTGGGGGCATGCTGGAATAGCTCGAACGCACCATCGCTTAGCTTACAATTACTTTAGGAAACAAATGCGACAATATATTCGGTCATATGTCTCTACATGCCATGTTTGTCAGCAAATGAAGGACACTAATTTGCATCCAGCAGGTTTATTGCAACCGCTTCCAATTCCTGACCAAGTATTTGAAGATATTGCAATGGATTTTGTTACTGGTCTTCCTAGCTCAAAAGCAAAACTACCATCATGACAGTGGTTGATCGTCTATCAAAATATGGACATTTTATCCCTCTCCAGTCCACATTCTCTTCTAACACGGTGGTAGAAGCTTTTGTGGTTGCAGTTATTCGACTTCATGAGCCTCCAAGGACCTTGGTCACTGATCGAGACCCCACGTTCTTACACTATTTTTATCAAGAAATCAATCGCCTACAAGGATATACTTTAGCTATGAGTACTGCCTATCATCAACAGTCAGATGGGCATTCTAAAGCTCTCAACAAATGTGTAGAGCAGTACCTCCGCTGCTATGTTGCAGATGTTACCTCGACGTGGGTTGATATGCTACCTTCGGCTGAATATTGGTACAATACATCCTATCAAACATCCGCAAGGATGACTCTTTTTAAAGCTTTGTATGGTACTGAACCCCCTACTATTGCTCTCTACATAATGGGCAGCACTGCTAGCGAACTGGTGGAATCTTATTTGCTCCAACCAGATGAAGTGTTGCAATTGCTCAAGCAGAACTTGAATAGAGCACAAACACGAATGAAAACTTTTGATTACAAGTCTAGGACTGAAGTTACCTTTGAGATAAGAGACTGGGTTTATGTTAAACCTAAAGTCGTACAGACAAGTAACTCTTCGTTTGTTAAAGGATCAAAAACTAGGCAGACATTATTTTTGTCCTTTCAAGGTCCTCGAGAGAATTGGTTCAGTAGCTTATTAGTTGACACTTCCCGAGGCAACCAAGATTTACCCTGTATTTCATGTCTCTATGCTCAAGCATTGTATTGGGACTCCTGAACAACAAGTTACCCCGCTACAATTGATTGATTTTGCAGACCCAACTTCTCAGCTGAATACGAACCTTGAGGACAAGGTTGATTTGTAGGGAGGGAGTATTGTTGTGAACTCAAACACGTTGGCAGATGACAAGGATGACACGGAGGATGAAATAATCGAACAACACATGGATATGCCACGTAGGAGTGCTAGAAAGGTGATTCATTTTGCTAAACTTGGGGATTACGTTTGGAAAAGAGGAGGGGTACAAAAGTAAAAGGCCAAGGTCGGTTGAACGAGTCAGATATAAAAGCAACAGTAGTACGACATTGCAGAGCAGCGAAGATGTTTTGAGTGGATTCTGATTTCTCATCCCCTTCTTCTGACTTCTCATCTCCTTTTACTATCTATTCCAATTACTTTATCTTATGCACTTTCTATTGTACTACTACTATTTCTATGTTGCCTTAGTACACCAGTAAATACTATCAGTGAAAGAGTTTGGCTATTGTTTCTTTTGTGATTAGTGTTTGTTACAAATGCGCAACAAATCAAAGTATAATTGCAAATTGTAATTAGTAAAACTATAGATAAGAAATTCTATTTAAGGCTTAGTATTTTCTGCTTTTGAATGTTTAATCCATGAAGCTATTTATTTGATTTCTCATATGATTTCTCTCCTCTTTTAATAAAAATCACTTTTTCTTCCAAATCTCATCGACTTTTCACCATTTTAATAAAAATATTTCATAAAATCAAAGCTTAAAGAGATATTAGATATTACAAAGATAAAAAAAAACTTATTATATACATGAAAATTAGTTGCAATTCTTGGGAATGGAAAGTAACTATATTCTTTGCCAGTATATATATGTTCCACATTAGCATGTGTGTCTCTGACTCTATCCGTGTTCCACATTAACGTAACGCATATCTCACGTCTTTACCTTAACCCAATAAATAATTTGTGGTCAAAATTTATGTGATACATTTTATACTTTAAAATTTAAACAAGACTAATTTGATTTGTAAATTTTTATATTTCTTTTAATATTTTGGATTATCAATTATTGTGACTTATAATAATATTTAGTGATAAGGTACAAATACCCTAACTAAGTTTCAGAGACACGCCTTAACTAAATTAAGTCTTATTACCCCCAAAACCCATTTTTGGACACTTTATGCACTTTTATTTGCTTACGTGACATCCAAACATAACTCGCACGCCTCAACTACGTGGATTCACGAAGTGTGTCTCCTAATATGTTTTCCCAATGCAAATTTTTGACCGGTCATCCTTGTTGCAGAACACACTACAAGTGAGCTTCCATTTCATCCACCATGCACCAACAGAAAAAAATATTCAGCATAAAAGAACTACAAAAGATACAATATATGCGTTATAAAATGTTAGTAAGTCTCATAATTGTCCTCAAACATTACCTAGAGTGATGTAGCACTGTCTAATTTTTAGTCACGAATATTGAGGAGCATATTTTCAAAACTCAAATATCAAGTATCGTCTTACATTTTTTGTCAATATTTTTCCATTACATTTTTAAATTAGAAAATCAACTAACCCCTGATTTTTTTAAAGTAGTATTGTTTCAAAATGAAATAAAATTACTAGTATGATTTAATTTTTTCATATGAAATGCATTTTTTTCAATATTTAAATTTTCAAAAAATAATAATACATACAAAAATATTTCAATTTCAGTAGTCTCTTATTTAATATAGTGTGCGTTCGACTTTCTGAGAATCCTCTAATATTTTTAATCTAAAATAACTTTAATGGTATAAGATGAGTTTGATTGTAACAACTAAACCTAGCTAAGATTGACAACAGAAAAAGAAGGATCCACAAATGGTTTCACGGGCCATGAACAGGACATGGACCCATAACCCTCATTGTGGTTCATAGCCATTCAAGCATAGAGGAACATGGATTCCTCCACGGGCCATGGTATACCACGTGGGCCGTCATGTGGCCCATGAAAAGTACCCCACAAACCACCAAGGAACTATGAGGAACCACGATGTCCATCGTGGACCTGGTACTTCACACGGTTCATAAAGTGGACAGTGAAAAGGGAAGTTCAGCCTATAAGTGTTCAATCAACTTAAAAAGGTCATATCTTTTAGGAGAAAAATGAATTAGGTTGCCCATGAACTATCAAATTAAAGATAAGTGAGTCCTCTTTCCAATGCCTCCGAGTTTTATTAAATCTAAGGTATTAAAAAGCTACACTTATATCAAAAGATGCCTATTGGATAGGCCATTACGACGACCCAATTAAAGGACCGTGGTCTTGTTGACGATCGGTTAGTCCCATCATGAAGGCCCTTCATCCGTTTTAAGTCAGGGTCATTTTGGTCTTTTACCCTATGCATTAGGAACTTGAACTATGTCGTTTGGTTCCCTATCTTACATCATTTTTACTCAGTATAAGCCAAATAATCTAGTAAGAACCTACCAAAAGCCTTATTCTCAGAACAATTATCAAAATTAGAACAAAAAGACGTGTACGAGTTCTCACTTCTTCAAAGAACAAGTGTAGGCTTTCTTTGAAGTTCAGCCCCGAAATCCTATGGATTACTCCATCTATTTTGTCAATAGGTATGTGAGGTTTCACTAGTGGGATCTTTTTATCCATTAGGTCCCTTGAATTTAGTTAGTTCTTAAGATTTTCATAAATAATTCAGATCTATATGGTTTTTACATTTTCACGATTTATTGTTACTATGGTTCCTTTGATCTAATTAACTTGTCTTTTGATAATTTAGTATGATTCCATGCAAAACACTCAGAACCCTAGCTTGTTTAAATTTATCATAGTTCATGAATTATACATGCTCATCCAATCAGACAAAAAATCCTGCCCCAGATTTCTAATGCCAAGTTCTCTATTGCATTCTCAATTTGAATATTAGTATTTTTAGCTATTCATTATGCTAGTGAATTTTTTCTTCATATACATTCAATTGGGAGTACACTTGGAACTGAGTTGGACTAGGGTTCAGCGTAACCTCAATGTCGCATGTAACATCTTGTAACTCATAATAGCCAAGGATAAGCAAGAAACTAAAGTGATCATTTTTTGAATGAATAGGAAAAAATATTGAAAATTTCCGAAGTGTAAAAAGTGAGTTTTAGCCATTTTCAAATGGCTATAACGTCTAGCTCAGGATGAGTTAGAGTCAGTTCTTTACATGGTTGCAAAGCCGTTGGAAAGATCTTTCCAACTCCGCTGAGTTTGAGCATTTTCAATATCGGATGAGGGAGATATTCCTATCGGAATTTGTATTGTGGGACTAAGGAAGGTCCCTATATGGATTAAGTAAGGGTAAAGTAGTCTTTTCACCCAACTATATCATATTTCTTTTTAAGGTTTCATTACGGGTAAAATTAAATCTTTAGTCAGTATCAGAAAAATTGGAAAATGCTTAGGTCTTGGAAGAAAAGTTAGTAGAAGAAGGAGGTTATTAGTGATTGTACTCGTGTTTACGGGTTGTTTTTCGGGTATAATCTATTTGGTATTCAGGTTATTAGTGATCCCAAGTTATTGTGGTAATATCCATGGAAGTTTACAAGGTTTAGAGATGAAAAATGGAGAAGAAAAGTCGGAAATTCCGTCTAACAGGCCCTGAGGCGCCGCGCCTACTAGAGACTCTTAGGACACTCTATATATGATAGGCTCTGGTGCGCCACGCCATCCAGAGCGCCTCAAGATAGAGTCTGTCCATCAGGCTCTGGCGCTCCACACCTCTCAGAGAGCAAAGGACGCCTGAAGAATTTGTTCTTTCCCTATCTTTTCATACTAGTTCCTTAGTGACGTAACTACCATTCCTAGACGATTCCAATAATCTAAGGTACATATAAATATCATGACATCATCTATAAACATGAATCAAGAACCTTGAATCCATAATTCAATAGAAGTTAGGATCAAAGTCAGGAAGCTAAGAAGTCAAGCGAAAAGATATGAAGTAAGTTAAAGTAAAGTTTCGTAAAGTTCCAAGAGTCTTATTTAAACGTTTTAACTTCATTTTAAGGTGCAAGTTTTGAGTTAAAGAAAGAGAGTAAAGAGTTGAGTTCATTATCAAAAGATAAAAGTGAGCTAAGTATTCCCTAGAAAGGTATAAATGTGTTTATATTTGAGTTAAGAGGTAACTAAGATTTCCCAACAATGTTTTGAACAAGAAAAGGGAACATTGAGTCCAAGACGATTTTTTAAAGATAGAAAGGGTTGAGCAAAATTATCTCAACCCAAAGGAAGGAAGTTATTTTAAAAGCATGAGCGAAAGTATATTTTGGGAGTAGTATTGAATATTGATGTGGGGATGAGAGTTCATATTAACTCTAGTCTCCATGTAAACCATGTAGCCATGATGGGTATTAACAGGTCATACTTTTTAGCTGATCACATAAGTTAATCTAGCGGATCCACTAAGTTGAGGAGTTCTATGCAACGACAAAGTATAGGATAGTTCTGGTAGTGTGGGTGTGACGTTGTATCACAACTTTGGCTAAAAGTGGTTGTTGTCGGTTAGAGAACCTCCCAGAGAACTATTACTTTCTTATATAAGTAATGTTGAGTTTGTCATTGCATTTGTTTAACGAACTAAGTTGTTTTATTAATTTATCATTATATATGTATGTGTGTGTGTAGATATATATATATATATATATATATATATATCACATGTGCTTTGAATTGCTTTATATAGATACATTGAGTAGAGAATTTCCTTGAGTTAATATTTCTTGAGTTGAGCAGTTCACCTTATTCCCCTTAAGATTAAGTTGTTGCTTAGTATTCCAACTCGCATACTCGTACATTTAATGTACTGATGCCAGTTCGCCGTCATCGTCTTATGATGCAGAAGAAGGTAACCAGGATCAACATCCAGCGCATCGTTGATCCAATTTGAGTACTTACAGTTAGTGATGAGCCTCCTTGCATTAAAGAGGTTCCAATTTATGCTTTCTAATATTCTATTTCTTAATGTTGTGGGGTCTTTCCCAACATTCATCAAAGTATTTTTAGAAGCTTCATTGATGGATAGTTACTAATTTAGTTGAATCTCTTTTATTTCAGATATGATATTTGAGACGTAAGTGCCATTTTTACCAAGACGTTAAATTAAGTTAATTATGAGAATGTTCTTGTTTTACTATTGAGTTAAGTTTTCCCTTGAGTTAAATAAGTAATGCCAAGGGTTCACTCTAGGCGAGTAATGGTCATTGACTGCGTGACATCACAGAATTACGTGCCCGCGTAGGTTTATAAGACGCCTTTGTTGGTCATCCGTTTTAAGGATCACTCCATAATCATGCCTCTATACCCTTGGAAATGTATATTGGGTCCTATCGATGGGGCCTATCCATCAAACTTCATGTTTGGTCACGTGATTTATGTCAATTAATACTAGATCCAGTTTAAGAAACTTAGTGCATTTACTAAGTTTCAGTATTTACTTCAATATTCACTCGACATGTTATCTTCACTATTAGTACTTGGTCATTGCATCTATGGTCACTTTTAATGAAGTACATATCTATATCCTTGTTCAGATTATATTATTGCTCAATTATGCCTTGTTAAATTTATATATTTTATTCAGTTTAGCATATTTATATCTTGCATGCTTGGTACATTCCAATTACTGAAGCATGCTTTGCGCTACATCATTTTTAGATGTAGGTTTAAGCACTCAACATCCAGATCACGCTTAATAAAATTTTTAGTTCGACTTCAACAACTTCAGTGGTAAGTTCTTATAATTCAAGGACAATTAACATGTTTTACTTTTCGGTCTTTATTTTAGTTTTCAGTGTTGTTAGAGTTAGATAGGGGCATGTCCCAGCAACTCAATTCAGTTAGAGGATTTTTTGACATGGTTGTAGTTTCAGCTCGAGTCATTAAGTGTTGTTTGAGTCATCACTAAGCTCTTATTATATCTTATTTATTGAGACTAGTTGTGTTTTCACCATTTCAGATATCCACTATTTTAAGCCTCTGCATAGTACTTGATTTACTTAGTTATTTTTTAGTATATTTGTTATATGCAACACTCAGGGTTACATTGGAGTCACTCGTTATCTTAGATCATGTGTTACGTCATGAGTAGCTTTTAAGCATGATATTGATCTTGAGTTTGTGTTTTGAGGAGTCAAGTTTGACCAAGGTCAATTTTCAATCTATAAAACCTCAAATTGGTGATATGATTATTCTAAAAGGTTTCAAATTTGTTATTTGATCGTATTACACTATTGGTTCGCATCTGGAAAATTTAAGATTATTTTTCTACGCTTTTTCAAAGGTTGATCTTAGGGATGAATTAGTTGGATGATTGTTTTGCTTCCATTGATCGTAGAACAAGAATTGTCAATTTCAATTTTCCAAATGAACCCGTTTTAGAGTGGAAGAGGGGAAATTCTATTCCTATAGGTCGTATCATATCTTGATTGAAGGCTAGTAATATGATCTCAAAATGGTATTTATACCAAATTTTAAGAGTCAAAGTTTTAGACTCCGAAAATCCTCCCATTGAGTTAGTTCCCGTAGTGAGGGAATTTCTGGATGTCTTTCCTAATGATCTTCTCGAAATCCTCCCGAACGGGAAATTGATTTTGGTATTGACTTGCTACTGGATACCAACTCCATTTCAATTCCTCCTTATCAGATGTCTCCTGCCGAGTTAAAATAATTTAAGGATCAACTCAAGGACTTACTAGACAAAGGCTTCATTAGACCTAGTATTTTTCCATGGAGTGCACCGGTTTTTTTTGTAGAAAAGAAGGATGGTCCCTTAGAATGTGCACTGATTATGGCCAACTCAATAAAGTCACTATTAAGAGTAAATATTCTCACCCTTGGATTGATGACTTGTTTGATCAACTCCAAGGGGAAATCTACTTCACTAAGATTGACTTGAGATCATGTTATCATCAACTAAGGGAGAGAGGTGAGTTATATACCAAAAACGACATTTCAGACTAGATATGGTCACTACAAATTTCTAGTAATGTCCTTTGGTTTCACTAATGCCCCGGCGGCATTTATGGACCTCATAATTATGGTATTTTGAAGTTACATATATTCATTTGTCATTGTCATCATTGACGACATCTTGGTATATTCGAAAAATGAGGTTGATCACATGGACCATTTAAGTGTGGTGTTGCAAGTGCTTAAGAAAACCAATTATTTGCCAAGTATAGCGAATGTGAGTTTTAATTGAGGTCAGTGGAGTTTCTTGATCATATAAACTCTAGTGAGGGAGATTAGGTTGATCCAATTCTTAACCGAGCCGGTTAAGAATTGGACTAGACCATTGACTCCAACCGACATTAGAAGTTTTTTTTTGGGTCTAGGGGGTTATTATAGGAGGTTTGTGGGTGGTTTTGCATCAATTGCTTCTCCCTTGACTACCTTGACCCAAAAGAGTGTAAAATTTGAGTGGTCGGAGGCATGTGAAAGAAGCTTCCAGATCTTGAAAGAGTGGCTTATCCCCACTCCAGTGTTGACCTTACCATAGGGTATCAAGGGATTCGTTCTGTATTGTGATGCATCCCAAGTGGGCTTAGCGTATGTTCTTATGAAACATGGGAATGTAGTAGTTTATGATTCTAGGCAACTTAAGGTGCACGAGAAGAATTATCCAACCCATGATCTTGAGTACGCGGCCGTGGTATTTGCCTTGAAATATGGAGGCATTATTTGTATGGTCTTCATGTTGATGTGTATACCGGCCACAAGAGAGTCTTCAACATGTGTTTACTCAAAACGAGTTGAATCTCAAGCAAATAAGGTTGTTGGAGTTATTGAAGCATTGCGACATGAGTGTTCTCTAGAACCTCGGCAAAGCTAATGTGGTTGCAGATTCTCTAAGACGTATGACCATGGGTAGTGTGTCTCATGTAGAAGAAGCGAAGAAAGACCTAGTGAAATATGTTTATAGGTTGGCTAGATTGGGTGTTAGATTGGAAGATTCTCCAAATAGTGTTTTTATGGTCCATTGTAACTTTGAATCATCTTTGGTGGTTGAGGTCAAGTCTAAGAAAGACCTTGATCAACCATTGATGGAGTTGAAGGAGTTGGTAATTGGTAATCTTAATGAGTCATTCTCCTTAGAGGGTATGGTGTCTTAAGGTATCAAGAAAGGTTGGGTTTACCCAATGTTGATGACTTGAGAAACAATATTCTTGAGAAATTTCATGCTTCTCGTTATTCCATTCATTCGGGTTCTACAAAGATGTATCATGACCTTAGAGATGTGCTTTGGTCTAAAGGCTTGAAGGGGACATAGAGGAATTTGTTGCAAAATGTCCAAATTGGCAACAAGTGAAAGCCGAACACTAAAAGTTGGGTGGTTTACTTCAAGAAATACATGTTCCCACTTAGAAGTGGGAAGACATAAATGTGGATTTCATGGTAGGTTTTCCTTGGACACAAAAGCATCATGAATATATATGGGTGGTTGTGGATTGGATTCCCAAATCCACTCATTTTATTCCCGTCAAGTCTAGATACTCGGCGGAGGATTATGCAAGGGTCTCCATAGATGAGATTGTGTGTCGCCATGGTATTTCGATATCCATCATTTTGGATAGGGGTGAAACATTCACATCTAGGTTTTGGAGGTCATTCCAAAAAGGGTTGGGTACCAAGGTGAAGCTAAGCACCACTTTTCTTCCACAAATGGATGTTCAAGCGGAGCGTACTATTCAAACCCTTGAGGATATGTGTAGAGCTTGTATTATTGACCTAAAGGAAATTTGGGGTAGACATTTTCCCTTAGTTGAGTTCTCTTATATCAATATTTACCATTCATCTAAATCTATGGATCCCTTCGAACCCTTTTATGGTAGGAGATGTAGATCTCCAATAAATGGTTTGAAGTGGGCGAGTCTTCACTCTTGGGTCCCGAATTTATTTATAAAACTTTGGAGAAAGTTCATATGACAAGGACCCGTTTGAAAACACCCTATAGCTGACAAAGTCTTATGTCGACCATAGGAGGAGGGATTTAAAATTTGAAGACGGGGATATAGTTTATCTAAAATCTTCTTCCATGAAGGGGGTGGTGAGATTTGGAAAAAAGGGGAAGTTGAGTCCTCCTTATGTGGTCCCCTATGAAACTTTGCAAAGGGTTGGCAAGGTTGTATACGAGTTGAGATTACCTAGTGAATTGGCTTCGGTTCATCCGGTGTTCCATGTTTCCATGCTTAAGAAGTGTATCGGTCATCCCAAGTCCATTCTTCCTATTGGAGGTATATGTGTGGATGAGAACCTCTCTTACGAGGAGATTACAGTTGAAATCCTTGATTGACAAGTACAACGGTTGAGGAACAAGGAGGTGTGTTCCGTAAAGGTGTTATGGAAGAACAAACTAGTTAAGGGAGCAACATTGGAGGCCGAGGCCGATATGAAGTCCCGTTATGTACCCTCGTCTCTTTGTTGATTAAGGTTATTTGTTCCTACTAATAATGAAAATAATGAATGAATTGAATTTGACTTGTTTTGCAAAGATGTGCATGTTTAAGGCAAAGGTTTTTGCTAAAATGAAGTTTCATATGAAAATGCTCTTCATGAAATTATATTGAGCATGTTGAAATATTGTGAAAAAGAATTTTCACATCATTGACTCTTTAATGATATGTTGAGCTCATGTTGTTGTGAAAAAGGAGATTTCTCATGTTATGATATTGAGATTTTATGTGTAGTAATTGAAGTTATGAATTACTAAGTGTAAATTCTATGTTAAGTTGAAACTCTTGTTTGATATGTTGTTGTTTTTTGGGTTGCTAGTGTTGAGTCTATCCTTTCCCTTCAAAACATTTTTAGTATCATTCAAGGACGAATGTTCCCAAGGGGGGATAATGTGACACTCCAAAAGTCTAATGCGTAATATAGAGCCTCACAAGAGTTTCTAAGAGTTTTCACACTTTTTTAAGGTCAAATATAATGTATATGAGTCAGTTAGAAAGTTTTAGAGTGAAAACATCAAGGAACGTTCATGACTTCTAGCGACTAATGCAAAAAGTGTAGCGTGCCTTAGCCTATTTAACGAGGTTTTATGGGTTGGAATTAAATGAAATTTGATGTTAAGGTGTATAATATTTATTAGATTTGGTTTAGGGTCAAAACATATGGCTACGACTCCCCATGGAACAACCAAGGGTCCTTGAGGAGGACCCTTGTATTGTGGCTAAAAGTTGTCTAAGACAGTCGCCACCGACGAAAGGCAAGCTACGAGGCGTGGTCCAATCGATGGAGCGTCGATGGACACCATCGATGGTCACTTATACATTTTCCAAAAAAATATTTTGGCCAGTCTACGGCCAAATCCTCGGTGTGTAGGACGGTGGATGAACAGTGCCCATCGACAGACTTACGAACCGTAGGTCGTGGTCTTGTAAGTCAGGCCTGCAATTTCACTGGTGAGTTTTAAGTTAATCCATTTAAATAATTTGTTGGTTAGTTAATTAGTTAGGGGTTAGACGAGGTCTAATTAAGTTAGTTAGTGACTTATATAAAGTCCAAAACCTAATTAAACTAACCCATTTCTCATATTTCCCAAAACCCAGTTGCTTTTATCCTTCTCTGTTTGTTCTCTCTCCCAAAGAATCTCCATAGAACAAGCATAGAATGGTTATAGAGCAGAAACAAGACTACTTTCTCCATCAATCTTCATCAATTAACAACATTTACGGAATCCTTTCACCTTTTGTATTCCTTTCCCCAAAGGGTTCCTTAAAATTGATTTCAAAAAGATTAGTTTCAATTGAGTTTCTTTCTATTACGAATTTGGTCTTCTAAATAGTATTGTTTATGGATTGTTTTGATTATTTTGCTAAGAATATGATGTAGTATGATTCAATTATGCTAGTTCTTGATTTATTAACCTAGTTTGTGGAAGATGACATTTTCTCCCTTTAACCTAGGTTATGAACTAGTGATGAATAATGTGTAGTGATTCAATTGACTTCATCATTGTTGTAATTATTATTAGTGATGACATTACACCCATTGTTGAGTTGAATTGGATAGTTGATGTTAAAACCTCGGATAATTGCTTGAGAAGGAGATTCAGTAAGTCTTATAATCTCAAACTTTTACTTCAATTATGATTACTTCTGTTAAAATGATGAAGTTATATTGAAGTATACCTTATGATGAGATTATTTAGGGTTGGTATTATGTTGAATTGAAATGTCTTAATTATGTGATTGTGAGATTATATTTAAGATGTAACGATATAAGGTTCGTGATTAAGTACATGTGTGCCTTACTATAATATAATGATTTTAATAGGCTAATCTCACACATGAATGTTGTAATTAAAGGTGTTCTCATGAAATTCCTATTGAGCTATAATTGTGAATATATAAGGGGTAGACCCTATGACCTAAACTAAGTTATTGAAGGACATTTCAAAAGTGCCTCTAGCTTAGCAACGAGTGAACTAGAAGTGAGGAGTGTCCCTTCCCACGTGGGGAAGGTTGGTTCACTAATGCACTCATGTGCTTGGAGACTATAATTCATGAAGCGTAAAGAGGATCCCAACTATATCTCCTAATTCATGAACTATGTTGCCCAATCTGAATACTACCTAGTGGATCCACACAGATGCTATGTTCATATTTTGGTACTACCTTGACAAGTAGTCCGCCTTCTTTCGGGTGTAGGGTTCCATGACACCGTATTCCACATTAGCTTATGTGGTCTATGTCGGTTGACTAAAGATGTTCCCAAAAGTAAACTGAAGTAACAAAGTAAACTATTAATAGGATGACTTGAGGGGTTTGACTTAGTCTACGTAGAGGTATGGGACTCTCATTGCATTTTTTAGCGTTTAAGGAAGGCTTAGAAGGATGTTCTTATGTGCCTATATGCTTATAAATTTAAATGATATATATATATA
>NC_028646.1:52630677-52787686 GCF_001406875.1 Solanum pennellii | reverse complement strand
ATATATATATATATATATATATATATATATATATATATATATTGATCTTACATGTTATTGATACTATGTGATATTGGGTTCACTTATGAACATGTGGTTGGTATCTATTCCTAAAGTATGATGATGTTTACTCTTATTAATGTGGTATTTGAAATAGGAATGGCGTATAATTCTTATTGGGTATACTTGATTGAGTGAGATTACGGACCCTTACTTAGTCATTGCACTAATGGACTTAATGGGAGTGTATGACTGATGGTCTTGCTTAGGTTATGATGTTATGAACTCTTATGCAAGCTTGTTGATATTATAACTTGATGATAGAGTTAACTTGATTATGTGCTCAATTATGTTTACATGCATATTGACTTGACTAGACTTGGTATTGTTGGCTTGTGATGTCCATGGTCTTGACTTAAGTAATATGTGCTTATTGACTTGTATTGGTCCTTGAATGAGCATAAGGTATTCCCAAAGTGACTTCGCATGCTTTTTAATAAATGTTCCTTTTTTGCATGATTTCTATGTTGTATGTGCATATGATCCTATATTTAGTACAAGTGATGTGCTAACCCAATTTATCCCTTTTCCTCGAACATTTTAGGTAAGGGTTCGTGACGAATTTTGAAGGAAGGCTTGGATCATTTATCTAATAGTGGGTATGTCTTCAAGTCTGAGGATGATGCCTTACTATTACTCTAGATATGGTTCTTTGTTATAGTCTAAAGACAATCATTTTACTCATGTTGTTTCAAGATGTTGTTCTAAGCCCTAAGTGACATCTCTACATTTGTGTAAGGGCTTATGCCCATGTTGATTTGACTCTGTTTAGATGGATATGAGGCATCCTTTTTAAGACTATATTATGTATGTTGTCTATAAGTGGCATAAAAGTAGAAGACTATGTAATTTTCTTATACGAAGGCTCTATGTATACTCTATATTAATATATTGTGTGTAAGTGAGAGGTCTAAGCAAACCTCACCAAGTAGTGTCGGTGAAAAGGTTTACATTTTCCAAAATTTTAACCTATGAAAGTAATTATGAATGCTAAGAGTCTAGTCTTAGTCCTATCCGAGGACGATGACGCTGATTACGTCTAAGGGGTGTTCCGTGGATGTGACATGATAGTACCGTAAGATTTGTATCATAATTTTTTAACAATAGTAAAAATAACTATCTCATTTTTCATGTTCTCTTGAGAAAATTATATCCCTTTTACCATTTTGATTAGATACTGGTGCATGCAACGTCGAGGAAGCCAATCTTTTCTGGAGAAAGACAAAAAGGTAGTCACTGAAGGTATCACAAAATGAAATCTTTGGTTGCTAACATAAAAAATGGTTGCCATGTATAATGTTAGTGGTTTTATTAAGGGATAGATTTGACGTTTATATTTTTAGAATTTTGGGAGCTTGGAAATTCGATAAAGACAATTTTCAATATGTTTTTCTTGTATGAATGTTCGGTATATCATTTTACCTTCTTTTTTTTCCTAATCGCACCCAAGTTAAGATTTTGAACCCCAAAGATATGAAAATAAATGTCATTTTTTTTAGTCTATTTGTGGTTGGATTTCATCATTATTTTAAGCTAAATGTTTTTAATTTATAGGTTAACCAACTTTCGCATTAAATTTCGTAATTCTCGTTTATTTGTTCATTCAAAAATGCACATGACCATGTTATTTGGGAATTTTGGGAAAACAATTTAGAAATCACATTTTGATTATTTGAGCAACGATTTGAAATTTGTTTATGAAGAATCCATATTAAGTTTCCTTACTTTATGGTATAAACAATACATAGAATCACTGGTGACCTCAAGTCAACCCTCGGTACTAGAATACAACTATTGGATAAGCTGAACATTCTATATAAAGAAAGTGAAAGCTAAAACATGATTGAGTGCGAAAAATACTTAATGTATATATGAATGAAATCCATGAAAAACTAAACAACTAGTGTATGTATTATAAAAGCCTGCACTAACTGGAATGAGAAATAAATAAGTTTATTAGGAAGATTGATATTTTTGATATGCTGTTTCGCACATTCGGGGACAGTATTATTGCACTTGGTCCAGATTCCACCTCTACATTTGTTGGGCCACTACAGATTGGACCTCCCCCCACCTACACACAGACGCATTGATACAAATATTATGTGGGGTGCATGGCATAGATGCATAGATTCAGAAGCTAGAACATGCATAGATTCAGAAACTTCCCACTAGCCCTTGAGAGATCTCTTCGTCCTTACGTATTTTTGTATTTGACCTTATCCATTAAAGTGCAGGAGCATCTATTACGCCCCGACCCTACACCCTGGAGTTGTCAGCAGTTAATGACCACTGTTGGCCTTGAGTGGATCCTTGGCCTAGCTTTCTTAAATCAGTGGAAGACTTAACTCAATAAATGAAAACAATCTCATAATATAACTTAAAGTAAGTAACTTGGTCATAATGGCACTTAAGTATCATAGAAAAATTTCTGTAATACGAGATAAGAGACGAAATGCTAACTCTTTCACTGTCTATGAAGCATCAATAAAAATAAGATAGATGTTAGGACAGAACCCACAACACCCTTTAAAATAAATACTTAAAAGCAAATAAATGTGTCCTCGAGAATGCTAGGAGGCTTACCAGTGATTCTGAGTGCTCAGTGGGATCAACAAGGCATTGGATGATGCTGATCCATGTTATGTGCGTCTGCTTCATGATACGATGCAGGCTAACTTGTATCAGTACATTGAATGTACGATTATGCGAGTTGGAATGTTAACAATAACTTAAGCTTGAAAAAGAGTAAAAATGAACAATCACCTTGGCTCGACTCAAATCATGAATAACTTGACTTAATATAAAGCAACTAGACACATGCAATATGTAAAGCTTTTAAAACCATGTACAACACCTAGTTCGTTAAAGAAAATGCAATATAAAACTCAACTTTACTTATATATATAGTAATATAGTTTATGTGGGAGATTATCTAATAAAAAAAACAAAATTATGAGCATAAATGGTGGTACAACTTCTTGCCCATACTGCCAGAACTATCCTATACTTTGTTTTTGCATAAAACTAATTAACTTCGTGGATCCACTAGCATAACTTATGTGATCATCTAAAAAGTATGACCCATTAATACCCATGATGGATACAATGGAGACTTGAGTTATTAAAAACTCGCATCCCCATATTTGTTCTCAATAATACTCCCAAAAATATACTTAAGTCATGTTTTTTAAAAACAACTTCATTCTTGGGTTGAGATAATTGCTCAACACTTAGCTTTAGAAAGCTCTTTTGGAATCAATATACCCATTTCTTGTACAAAACTCTTTTGGAAATCTTATTTTCCTCTTATCTTAAATGTGAAAACATTTATGTACTCTTAGGAAATTCTTAGTTCCCTTATAACTTTTGAGAAAAGAACTCAACTCTTTACTTTTTACTTAGCTTTAAACTTGAGTCTTAAATCAAGTCTTGGGGAATATATAGCTCCCTTATATTTCTTTTAAGGGAGGACTTCAACTCTTTACTATTTACTTAACTTGAAATTTTAGTCTAAAAAAATTATAACGTTGTTAAAGACCTTGAAAACACTTAAGAACGGGAAGAAAAAACAGAAATTCATGACAAAGATGATAGGCACACTCAAGAAATTATGTGGTTCTGGAGATGAGGATAATGATGTCCTCTATAGCCCTGCTTGTTGTAGTTCTAACTTAGGAGCCTAAGGGAGCCCCTCGTATTCTCTTTTTTATTTTTATACTGTGAGGACACAATTTCATTTTAAGTTCAGGCTACCTCCCTTATGATTGGTTATTCTTGTTCATATTATGATTGTGCCCTTGTAAGGCAAATTCAATTTTATTTTTATTTGATTTTTCCTGTTACGCATGAATCTATCCCGTTGAGGAAAACACGAAACCTAGAATCATGAGTGACTCCAAGCTAACCCTGAGCTGACATATCATAAGTATACTAAAATATGTTGAAATAAGAGATACTATGTAGAAGCTTAAAACAGTGGTAACTGAAAATGGGGAATACCCAACTCATATTAATATATGAAATGTACTAAGATTTTTTTAAAAACAACTGAAAGATCACACTTTAATATAAATTTGAATCTAATACTATGCCTTAAATAACCCTCTTACTGACTAGAGATGCTAGGACATGCCACTAGCTAACTCTAGCAAAAAAGGAAATTAAAATAAGAGTTTAAATGTAAAGTAACATGTCTATCATCCTCAAATAATGAGGATTCACCCTTGATACTATCGAATACAGATCAGGAACCGATCTATACATGATTTAAATGCGGAGGACCTTAACCATAACATGTAGCGCATAGTGTGTGTTAGTACTTTAAAGGTACTAAACGTGCAGTATATGATAAAATTGTTACAAAAACATAATAATTTTATTAGAAAAAATCTACGAACTAAATCACAAAAATTATCTGAACTAGACAAAGCCCCTCAGGACAGTCTCTACCCATCAAGCTCTGGCTCTCTATGCCTCTCAGAGCGCCAAGGACGCCTGGAGACCCCATTCTTTCCCCATCATCTCGTACTTGTTCCTATGTTATGTGCCGACGTTTATTAGTAGTTTCTAACACTATAAGGTACATCTAAACATCATTAAATAATCCATAAGCATGAGATGAACCTTGAATCCATAATCCAATTGAAGCGAAGTGAAGATCAAAGTCAAAGAAGTTAAGAGTCAAGTCTAAAAGTTAACAAGTAAGTCAAAGTAAGTCTGTAAGGCTTTCAAGAGTCTTAAGACCCATAAACCATGTTTCTAACATGGAAAGATAAAGGGTTATGTTTTTGAGATGATTCCTCCATGCTTTTTAGCATTGATTAGTGGATCCACTTAGTGGTTCAGTAACTATATTGACGGCAAGGTATAAGACAGTCTTCTTGCAATATGAGGTAAGTTGTTGTACCATCACTTAGGCTTTAGATGTCGGACCAATGATTTAGAGATATGTAACTTATCCCTTTACATATAATACACTAGGAAAGAATTGTTATTGCTAGGAATACTACGTTATGAACCAGTGGGGAACACATTTACCCTAGTTACTCTCTCATCTTGATAAAACAAAAGTTTATTTTTGTTCAAGTGCTAATTACACTGTTAAAGGAACTTATTTCACAAAAGCCTCCTTTTACTTGGTTGCTTTGGAAAGACATTGACTAAATAAATATAATGTTGAGTTAAAGTTAAGTTTAAACTATTTTCCTCGTGGAATCGACCCCATCCTACTAGTTGGGTTCTCTACTTGATAAAGATCGATTATGCTTCTTTAGGGAGGTATAATTTGAGCATATCAAATTTTTTCGCCGCTGCCAGGGAATTCTTGCTTTTTTAATTTTAATTGCATTTTTGATATTTAGTCAACTATTGTCTGATATTACTTTTTTCTTTTTGTGTTTGTTTCTCACAGGTCTAGCTCTAGTGTATGCGGATTACACGGAGCCGAGGGGAACAACTCACTCCATACGATCCTAAACTAAATCAAACTTTAAGAAGAATTGACAACCAAGGGGTTCCAGTCAACCCTAACATAGGAAATCTAGGTGATTGATCAAGCCATCAGCCTCCATTACTAGTTCAGGCACACAATCTGGCACACATTGAGAATCAGTTAGGTGATGCCTTGAGGGTGAAACCTCCAATAGCCCCACGACTTAAGAATTATTACAACGGTAATGTGAACATTGCAGACTACAATGGACCTCTTGTCCTACAACCATTGCCCCCTGGGCACACTTTCTTGGTGTTTAGTAGCTTGACGCAGATGCTCACCGCGAGGAGCTTATTTTAAGGCTTCCATTTTCAAGACCCACTTGCGTATATAACAAGGTTGAGATCGGTGTGCAAAAGCTATGTGGTAAACAGACTTGGATATGAATGTTATCAGGCTGCGAGTATTTCCTTTATCATTGACAAGAGATGATGCTATTACGGTTCACTGACCTGCCCTACAACTCTATCCAGTCTTGGGATCATTTGAGAAATTTGTTCTTAGTGACATACTATCAAGTGTTGAAGAAGCTAAACCACAAGGATAAGGTAAACAACTTTAAAGGCATTTCCTTGGAGTTGGTGAGAAGATCTTGGGACAAACTTACTGTATTCGTGAGGGGTGTCCTAAATCATCGCATTGATGATGAGTCACTGCAACAGTACTTTTATAGAGGTCAAGATGAAAACAACAAAGCACTGCTTGATACTATTGGGGGTGGATTTTATGGGGAATGCACATATGCTGAGATTGCAATGAAATTAAACAAGATATCTCGCGACAATATAGCTTATAGCACTACAAAGTCATACACTGGGCGAAACACCTTCACAGTACAGGCTACAAACAACTCAACCACGTATGATATTCGTGAAAAGATGGCGCAGATGAGAACTGAATTAGGGTTGGTATTGAAGCATGTGAGCGGAGGCACAATCAAGGTTAATGCGGTGAACTATTATGTGAAACCACCACCACCAGCTAATGAGTATTACTATGAGAAGGATACATATGTAGTTAATGATCAATGAGGGGGAGGGGCTTCCGACCAAATACTCAAGGTTCCGATCAGTATGATTCGTGCCTAGGTCAAGGAAACCAAGTTCAAAACTATGGTAATTACAATCGGGAGGGTCAATATATACGAGATGGGAACTATAATCGCGACAATAAATTCAACTAGAAAAACTAAGGTAACTGGATTGAAAAGGGTGGTCCATATGTGCCACCTCAAAATAGGGAAGCTACACCTAGGTTCAGTAGAGGTAGTATGGCACGAGTTGAGGATATGCTAAAGAAGATAATGAGGAGCTTTGATGCAACCAATGAGAATGTCAAAGAGATAAGAGGTGAACTATCAGGCATTGGACAAAAGATGGATGCATATGCGGTCTCCATAAAGCATCTTTAGATACACATGAATCAGTAGTCTACTACTCTGAACCCTAGCCAACTTCGCACTCTCCCAAGCAAAACTATCCAGAATGCAAAAAATGATGAAAATTGCATGGTAGTCACTACTCTAGAAGGTAAGCAGACCATTGATCCACCTATGCCGTCTGTCGTAGAATGTGATATTAGAAAGGAATATGAGGTAGCAGAAGCTAGTGGAGAGTAAGGTGATGCACCATCGAAAGAAGTAGAGGATCTCAGAAAGTGGTCCCTATCCCGAAACCTCCACCACCATTCCCACAAAGATTACTGAATAAAACTAAAGATGGTAAATATCAAAAATTTATCACTTTACTGAAGCAGCATTCCATGAATGTTCTGTTTGTAGAGGCTTTGGAATAAATTCCCGATTATGCTAAGTTTACAAAGGACATGGTGAAAAAGTAAAGGTCGGTTAGTTTTTAGGATGATGACAGAATGCAGCATTATAATGCTATTGCTACAAGGTCTCTTATGCAGAAAAATGACGATCCAGGCACCTTCACTATTCAATGTACGATAGGGTTGCTACACTTTGTTAAGGATCTGTGATCTTGGAGCGACATCAATCTTATGGTATTGTCCGTTTTAAATAATTTGTTTCGGGAGACCCGAAGCCTACTATAATGCAGTTACAGGCCGATTATCTGATTCTTCACTGTGAGATCATTTTGAGGTTTCCATTACTCTTTGGAGAAAATTCCTTTCCACTGTGCGTGCACTAGTCGATATGGAAAAAATACAGATGAAGTTTAGATTTAATAATTAGGAAGAAAATTTCAATATTTGTAGGTCCATAAAGTATAGTGGTAAGCTCCAAACAATATCTTCTATATCCTAAAATTTTGAGAGTGTATCGAAATTCATATTAAAGAGCAACTAGTTGTTGAGGCACTCGCAGTGGTCATCATGAATTTTGACAGTGATGGTATTAAAAATCATGATTCTTTGGTGGCTGAACTTGAATGAAACGAATATCACTCAAACCCGAAGAAATTGGAGTTGGATAAGAAGCATCACGATTTTCCGCACGCGAGACCATCTATTGTGGAGGCCCCAATATTAGATCTTAAGGCTCTACCACCTCATCTGAGGTATGTTTTCTTGAGTAGAGATGAAACATTGCCAGTGATTTTTGTATCAGAGTTGAATGGGAACAAGTAGAGTGCTTAGTGGCGGTATTGAAGAGTTTCAAACGAGCCATTTGTTTGACTATTACGAATATCATTGGGATCCCTCCTGGTATCTGTTCCCAAAAAACTCAACTCATTCGATATCACAAAAAAAATGAATAAACCTATGCAAGAAGTAGTGAAAAAGAAGATTATCAAGTGGTTGGACGTTGAAGTCATTTATCCTATTGCGGACAACAGTTGGGTGAGTCAATGTTCAGTGTGTGCCTAAAAAAGGTGGGATGACAGTTGTACCTAATGAAAGGAATGAGCTTGTTCCGTGCGGCCAGTGACCGATTGGAAAGTTTGCATTGACTACTGGAGTTGAATGCTTGGACTGAAAAAGACCATTTCCCCATGCCCTTCATGGATTAGATGTTAGACAGACTTCAAGACAAGGGTTGGTATTGCTTTCATAATTGCTATTCAAGCTACAATCAGATCTTTATCAATTCAAAAGATCAAGAAAAGACCACCTTCACTTGTCCCTGTGGGACTTTTGTATTCAAAAGAATGTTGTTTGGGTTTTGTAATGCATCGAACACCTTTCACTATTGTACGATGTTGATATTCTATGATATGGGGCAGGACACTATTGAGAAGTTCATGGATGATTTTTCTGTGGTTGGCGAGTCTTTTGATCGGTGCGTGAATAATTTGGCTGAGGTGCTCAAGAGATGTCAGGATTGTAATTTGGTACGAATTTGGGATAAATTTAACTTTATGGTGAAAGAAGGCATAGTGTTGGACTATTGAATCTTATAGAAGTGAATTGAGGTTGATCGAGCCAAAGTGGAGGTAATAGAGAAGCTTCATCCACCTATCTCTGTCAAGAATGTGAGAACTTTTCTAGGGCATTCTGGTTTTTATCAGAGGTTTATTAAGGATTTCTCAAAAATTTCACATCCTTTGTGCAAAGTGCTCGAGAAGGAATGTCAGTTCAATTTCGATGATCCTTTCTGAAAGCATTTGGAGAGTTGAAAGAGAATTTAGTGTCCACGCCCATTCTTATTTCACCAGATTGGAGTGAGGAATTTAAGGTGATGTGTGATGCGAGTGGGGTTGCATTGGTGTGGTACTGGGACATAGAAAGGATAAAATCGTTCACCTCATCTATTATGTGACTAAAGCCTTTAATGAAGCCCAAAAGAACTAAACGATAACAGAACAGAAAATTCGTGTGGTGGTGTTTGCATTCAAAAAATTTTGCTCCTATTTTGTTGACACGATTATCATAGTGCTTATCGACCATTCTGCTTTGAGGTATTTGATAGCAAAAAAAGGATGTGAAGACAAGGTTGATCAAATGGGTATTGTAGCTGCAAGAGTTTGATTTTGAGGATAAAGATAGAAAGGGAACAGAGAATCAAGTAGCAGACCACTTGTCTATATTGAAGAATGGAGGTATATGGGAATTGGGAGAAAAGGCTGAAATTGATGATGCATTCCGAGATGAATATTTATTGACCACTTCTTAGGATTTGATCCCATGGTTCACAGACTTTGCGAATTATCTGGCAAGTGATGTGGTTCCGTCAGATTTGACCTTCCACTAAAGGAAAAAGATCATGCATGATGTGAAAAAGTTATTGTGGGATGAGCCTTTCTTATATCGGATTTGTGCCGATGGGGTAATTCGCTGTTGTGTACCTGAGGATAAGATGTTGAGTGTTTTGTATGGGGCATCGACTTTATGGGAATGTTTTTGAGTTCCCACGGAATGAAGTACATTCTTGTGGCAATTGACTATGTGTCTAAATGGGTGGAAGCAATTGCGCTATTAAGAAATGAAGAGAAGAGTGTTATCTCATTCCTAAAGAAGAACATCTTCTCCATTTTTGGTATACCAAGGGTCATCATTAGCGGTGAAAGGTCACACTGCTGTAATAAATTGTTCAATGGGCTTCTGGAGAAATATGGTGTTCGTCACAATATGTCTACACCTTACCATCCAGAGACTAGCGGGAAAGTCGAGGTGTCCAATCGGTAGATCAAACACATTTTTGCAAAAACTGTGAACGTCAATAGAATTGATTAGTCAAGCAGGATAGATAATGCTCTTTGGGCCTACCGCAATGCATTCAAGACTCTTATAGGTATGTCTCCATAGCATCTTTCATATTGGAAGGCTTGTCAATTACCGGTTGAGCTAGAGTACAAGGCGATGCGGCGATGAAGAGGCTAAATTTGGATTCGACCCGAGCATCAGAACAATGGATAAATGAGTTTAATATGCTTGATGAGTTTCATCCATCTAAAGAAAGAAGATGAAGAAGTATCACGATCGAAGAATTTAAAAGAGAGAATTTGCAGTTCGTGATTTGGTTCTTCTATTCAACTCTAGGTTGCACTTATTTTCGGGCAAACGCATGTCCAAGTGGTCTAAGCAATTCCTCATTACTAAAGTGTTCCCACATTGAGCGGTTCAGCTAGAGAACAGGGAAGGCGCTAAGTTCACAGTCAATGGACAAAGGATAAAGTCCTATCTGGGGCATGTGGAGAGTGTTCATGAAGTTGTTGAGGCCTATCATCTTGATGAAGTCTGAGTAATCATGGGTCCTGCGTTGTGCTGCAATGTTAAATTAAGGGCTTCTTTTGAGTCAACCCCTTGTGTAGCCTTTAGCCAATAATAGTTGTAGTTTTATTTAGCTGATATCATTATTTAATTTTTGCTTCTGTGCTAATGTTGGCTAGAGATTAGTATAGGGTCTGTATCTAAGAAGTGACCAGAAAAACACAAAAAAAATGACCTTATTGGTGTTACATATGCAGGAGGCTAAGTCAAAAATCTATAGAAAATGGTCTGGTGTAGAGGTCAACGGACCTCATCGACGGACCGTCGTTCAATCGACAGGTTGTCCATGGTGTCCACAGATCCCAAGTATGTAAAAAAATTTCTAAGTCTAAAATTTATCGATGGTCCCAATCTACGGACCGTTAACCAATCCACGGCCCTTCGATGGGGTTTTGTGGATCCTATTCTACAAGTCATCCGACTCGACCCGGCAGATAATATTTAAAGCCACGTCTGTCAAATTCCTTCCAACTTTGAATTTTCTTTAAAATTTCCTTCCTTAATTGTTTCATCTCACCATGTCTTCCCTATTACACTCCAAATAAAACTTCCCATCTTGCAAAATCATCCACTTCATCAGATTCCTCACATTCCAAACATCATTCACCCAAATTCTTTCTTGTTCCATTCTCAAGAGGTCGGTGGACGAGTTCGGGCGTGTAGGGTACTTCTTCAAAGTTCATATGACTAAGGACACACAACCACACAATTGTACAGTGCTAAGAAAGGTACTTCTATTTCTCTTAACTTTGAATTCTCATTCTTAGTTGATGTACCGTGGTTTCACGGTATTTTTAATGTTTTTTCCTTAAGTTTAGTGTGTGTCCAAAAGCCTTTTTGTATTGATTTTTATGTAAGTTTCTCCTTATTTGCAGGAAATCTGTCCAAAGATGCACGCAGAAGTTTTTGATTGAGAAATGCAGAAGAGACCACCTACGGAGCTTATGACAGTCCGTCGAGCTTCTGACGGTCCGTGGGTGGCATCGTAGTGAGGAAAGAAGCTGCTGAAGGAAGATAGGGAAGTCTGACCTAGTGTGGGATTATGGAAGTCCATGACGGACCGTCATAGCTACGACGGTCCGTCCTTATGGTTCGTCGTAATGATCAGAGAGTAGTCCCAGTACCCAAATTTCAAGAAGTTAAAGTATTATTGAACGGAGACCCTTGACGGACCGTCATGCTTGGAACGGTCCGTCATACTTGTTCGTTGAGCGTAGTAATGAAGAAAGCAGCAGAAGATTTTGTGAAGTATGGGACGTCGGAGGCCATGACGGCCCGTTGTGACCACGACGGTCCGTCACGAGGTCCGTTTACTCAAAAGCATTTGGACAGATTTTCAGTAATTAGAATCCTTCTTTTATTAGGTTTTTGTTTTTATTATAAATAGTTTGAAAAACCTCGTTTTTGGGGTTAGACTTTTTGATAGTTAGACTTTTGGATAATCTTTAGTTCTCTTGTTCGAGTATTGAAGGATTAATTTCAGCAATTGTTACACTTTTTATGGAATTGATTGTTGGTGCTTTTGTTTATTAATCAAGTGAATTTCTGGATTTTATTCTTTCTCATTAAAGTAAGTGCATGAATTCTTATATTAAATATATGAATAGTGTGATTATGACCATGGGTAACTAAACTCCATAACTAGGGTTGTGGGAACCATGGGTGACTAATGAGGTAAAATCAAACTAAAATAGCAATTCTAGAATAGTGTCTTGCATGTATTGATAATTCTTTTGTTTAGAAGTCTTTTTAACGGAACGTTAGAACTCGCCTTAATGCTACTTGCCGGACCAAGGAGGTAGATAATAGGAAAAGAATTATCAACATAGATTTAGTGTACACTATCTAATAGGCTAGTGTCGATTGGTACGAAGTAATAACTTAGTCAAATATCGAATACAATGCTTAATATGAGGTAAAGGTAAGGGTTTAGTATAGCAAAACACGTAGCCAGACCAAGGTGCGGAGTGAAATTTTCTAGATGCCGGACAAAGAATTTAGAGATACATAACTTATAACATTACATGCAAGATACTACGAAAGAATTGTTATAATTAGAATTATCAAGATAGGAACCTATGGGAAACACTTAAGCCCTAGTTACTTTTATTAATTGATTAAGCTCAAAGATTTGAATCTGTTAGTTTTTAACTTTAATTTATTTAATTATTTTCATTAATTTAGAAACAAAAACCACCCTTTATTGTCTTTTGTTTTGTAGGGAAATAATTGACTAAATAATAGTGATAATAGAATAAAGTTAAGTCTGAACTACTTTCCTCGTGGGAACGATCCTAAGATCATTAGTTGGGTTATTTACTTGATACGACCACTTTACTTCTTATTTGAGAAGTAAGTTTGAGCGTATCAAATTTTGGCGCCGCTGCCGGGCAAAGTAGCTTTCAGATTAACTTAAACTTATTACTAAAGTTTAGTAAATATTTTCTTAATTTTACTTTTCTTTTGTTTTCTATTCTTGCATAACTTACTTACCTGTATGCTAAATACACGGAGAGGAAGAGAACCCTTATTTCCCTATGACCACGAATTAGAGCGTACACTACGCAATATGAATCAAAACTTGGGTATTAACGATGATGATCCGAACCAGAACATCCCAGCTCCAGTTGATGTTCATGGTCAGTTATTACCCAATGATCCTTGTGAAAATCAATAAAGGGTACAGAATCCCACTATACGCCCTCAAGAATAATACAGAGGTTATGATAATATTGCAGACCCTGATGGGTCACTGGTCTTGCCCCTCTACCACAAGGCCACACCTTTGTGGTAAGTAGTAGTCTGATCCAAATGCTCACTGCTAGAGGTTTGTTTTCAGGGCTACTTTCTGAGAACCCACATGCCCATATAGCTAAGGTAAGGGCAGCGTGTTAAAGTTGTGTAGGGAGGCCTGAATTGGATTTGGATGTAATAGGGCTATGAGTATTTCCTCTCTCACTAACGGGAGAGGCTGCTATTTGGTTAACTGAGCTCCCTTATAACTCAATTTTCACTTGGAACCAACTAAGGGACGTTTTCTTAGAACGTTACTACCCGGTCTCCAAGAAACTAAATCACAAAGACAAAGTGAACAACTTTGTGGCACTACCAGGAGAGTCAGATAGCAGTTCTTGGGATAGATTCAATTCATTTTTTAGAAGTGTCCCCAATCACCGCATAGACGGTGAATCACTGAAGGAATACTTCTATCAGGGATAGGATGATAATAATAAAGTTGTATTGGATACAATAGCGGGTGGTTCTTATGGGGAGTGTGCTTATGCTGAGATTGCCAAAAAGTTAGAGAAAATCTCCCGGAATAATAAAGCCTGGAGTACTAGGAAGTCAGATATTGGAAGAAATATCTTCACAGTGCAATCCACACACAACCCAGCCACAGATAAGATTCATGAAGAGATGGCTCAGATGAGAAGTGAGTTTGGGTTGGTATTAAAACATGTCACTGGGTGCAGAAAAGAAAGAAGATCCAGGTGCAAGCATAAATCTCATGCCTTTCTCGATTTACAAGAAGTTGGGTTTTGGTGATCCAAAGCCCACTGCGATGCGTCTACTAATGGCCGATCGAATAGTAAAAAGGCCTATAGGGATAATCCATGATGTGCTAGTAAAAGTTGAGTCATTCATATTTTCGGCAGATTTTGTTATTCCTGATTGTGAAGTCGATTTTGAAGTGCCTATTATTTTTGGGAGGCCATTCCTTTCTACGGGTAGAGCCTTTGTTGATATGGAAAAGGGGCAGATGAAATTTTGGTTGAACAATGAAGAAGTGACCTTAAACATTTGTAGGTCCATGAGGCAGAGTGGTGAGCTTCAATCGGTATCTGCTATATCTTACAAAGTTGGTAAGTCATCTGACACACAAATAGAAGAACGTTTAGGTGTAGAAGCTTTATCGGCAGTAATAATGAATTTTGATAACGATTGAATTGAAGAGTTATGGGTCATTAGTCACGGCTATTGATATTGGTGATGTTCGGTTTAAATCGAAGAAATATGAGTTAGACATGAAGAATCGCGAGTATCCACCCGCGAAACCGTCTATAGAGGAGGCTCCAAAGTTAGAAGTAAAAGCTCTCCCACCTCATCTCAGGTATGAATTCTTAGGAAATGGTGACACGTTGCCGGTAATCATTGCATCAGACCTTAATGAACAACAACTTGAGAGTTTGGTGAAAGTGCTAAAAAGGTTTAAAAGAGCTATTGGGTGGACTATTGCGGAAATTATTGGGATCCCTCCTGCTATTTATTCTCATAAAATCCAACTCATGCCCGATCATAAGTCAAGTATTGAGCACCAGAGACGCTTAAATTTACCTATGCCAGAGGTCGAGAAGAAAGAAATCATTAAATGGTTGGATGCCGGAGTAATATATACGATCGCCGATAGTAGTTGGGTATGCCATGTTCAGTGTGTACCTAAGAAAGGGGGAATGACTGTTATCCCCAATGAGAAAAATGAACTTGTTCCAATGAGACCGGTTACTGGATGGAGGGCGTGTATGGATTACCGTAAATTAAATGCATGGACCAAAAAAGACCATTTGCCTATGCCCTTCATGGATCAGATGTTGGATAGACTTGCCGGAAAAGGGTGGTATTATTTTCTTGATGGATATTCGGGGTATAATCAAATTTCTATTGCACCAGAAGATCAAGAGAAAACCACCTTTACTTGTTCATATGGGACCTTTGTGTTCAAGAGAATGTCGTTTGGGTTGTGCAATGCAACCGCCACATTTCAGAGATGTATAATGTCGATATTCTCCGACATGGTGGAAGATACTATTGAAGATTTATTGGATGATTTTTTTGTGGTTGGTGAATCATTCAAGCGGTGTTTAAGCCATTAATCTGAGGTCCTTAAGAGATGTGAAGACTGTAATTAGTACTAAATTGGAGAAAATGCCACATCATGGTGAAAGAAGGTATTGTTTTGGGTCATCGCATTTCAGAAAAGGGCATAGAGGTTGATCGAGCTAAAGTCGAGGTAATAGAGAGACTTCCCCCACCTATCTCTGTAAAAGGTGTTAGAAGCTTTCTTGGGCATGCAGGTTTTTACCGGAGATTCATCAAAGATTTTTCAAAAATTGCACATCCGTTGTGCAAACTACTGGAGAAAGATTGTAAATTTTATTTTGATGAATCCTGTCTTAAAAAATTCGGTGAGCTAAAAGAAAAATTTGTGTCTCACCTATCATTATTTCTCCGGATTGGAACATTCCATTTGAGGTGATGTGCGATGCTAGTGGGGTTGCTCTATGTATGGTATTGGGACAAAGAAGGAACAAAATCCTTCACCCTATTTACTATGCTAGTAAAGCCCTAAATGAAGCCTAGAAGAACTACACAGTGACTGAGCAAGAACTCCTTGCAGTAGTCTTTGCTTTTGAAATATTTTGCTCCTATTTGCTAGGTACTAGAGTTATAGTTCATACTGACCATTCATCATTGAGATATTTGATGGCAAAGAAGGATGTGAAACCGAGATTGATTCATTGGTTAGTATTGCTACAAGAATTTGACTTTGACGTGAGGGATAGAAAAAGGACTGAAAATCAAGTTGCAGATCACTTGTACCATCTAGAAGATGAAGCTATGCGAGAGTTAGGGGATAAGGTTGATATTGATGACACTATCCCCGATGAGCATGTATTTGCTGCCTCACAATACTTGATTTCATGGTTCGCAGATTTTGCAAACTATCTGGCTAGCGATATTGTTCCATCAAGTTTGTCGTTTCATCACAGAAAAAAGTTCATGTACGATGTGAAGAAGTTCTTTTGGGATGAACCATACTTATATAGGAGCTGTGTCGATGGGCTTATTCGGTGTTGTGTGCCAAAAGTTTAGATGTTGAGTGTTTTAGAGGAATGTCATTCCTCACCCGTTGGTGGACATCATATTGGTATCCTAACCGCTCATAAGATATTACAATGTGGTTACTATTGGCGAACTCTTCATCAAGATGCTCATGAGTTTGCTAAAGAATGTGATAGATGCCAAAGAGATGGCGGCATTTCAAGAAAGAAAGAGCTCCTTCTAAAACCCATTCTTGTGATTGAGTTATTTGATGTTTGGGGTATTGACTTTATGGGTCCTTTTTAATGTTATCATGGAATGAAGTATATTTTAGTAGCGGTTGATTATGTATCTAAATGGGTGGAAGCTATCGCCCTCGCAAACATTGAAGGGAAGAGTGTCACTGCGTTCTTGAAAAAAAATATATTCTCTCGATTTGGTACCCCAAGGGCAATTATTAGTGATGAGGGATCCCAGTTTTGCAACAAATTGTTCAAGGGATTTTTGGAGAAAAATGGGGTTAGCCATAATGTGGCCACTCCTTACCATCCTCAAACTAGTGGGCAAGTTGAAGTGTCAAATAGGGAGATCAAACAGATATTGTCAAAAACAGTGAACGCTAGTAGAACGGATTGGTTAAGGAGGCTTGATGATGCTCTTTGGGCCTACCGGACAGCGTATAAGACTCCCATAGCTATTTCCCTATACCAACTTGTATATGTGAAAGCTTGTCATTTTCCGGTTGAATTAGATCATAAAGCCATGTGGGCTATGAAGAAGTTGAAAAAGGATTCAAACGAAGGTGCAGAACAACAGGTAACTGGGTTGAATGAACTCGATGAATTTTTCCTGAAATCTTATGAAAGCTCAGCCCTCTACAAAGAAAATGAAGAAGTACCAGGACCTTAAAATTGAAAAACGAGAGTTTGTGGTTGGGGATTTGGTGCTTTTATACAATTCTGGATTGCGCTTGTTTCCGGGCAAGCTCAACTCCAAATGGACTCTCCCTTACTTGATTACCGAACTATTCCCTCATGGAGCAGTTGAGTTGGAAACCAAGGAGGGTGTGCGGGTTAAGGTGGATGGACAACGAATAAAAATCTATTTCGGGCATGCTGAATCGGCGAATGAAGTGATCGAGGCATACCATCTTGATGATGTTTGAGTAATCAAGTGTATTCAGTCGTGTCACGACATTAAAATCAGGCGCTGGTTGGGAGGCAACCCAATACTTATAGTTTTCTTTCTAGTAATGGAATTTTCTACTGATGGGTTTTAAATTTACAGGTAACACATCACCAGGAATTCTGCAGAAAATCACTCAACAACATTCACTAACGGATACATCGACGGACCGTCACGCTTGCGACAGACTGTCGCATGAATCCGTCGTGCTAGGTATGTTTTTCATTTATTTTAAACATTAGGGCATCCACGACGGAACCTATGACGGACCGCCGCATCTGAGATAGACCATCGTCGGGGACTCTTTGCGTCATTAACCAGCAATCCGACCCGACCCGGCTGGGGAATTTTAAAAATTTTCAACCTTTGAAAAACCCCACCCCTTCATTTCAACCATTTATTTCCCTCTTTCTCCCATTCCCTCCCTTTCCAACTTCCTACCTTTTTCATCCTCTTCTCTATCAACTGATCTATATCATTTACCCAATTCCTCAAATTCCAAAATCTCATTTCTACTGGTCGGAGTCTGCTGCTATGGTTGTACTCTTGATAACCAAGTGCCTCACTTGCTTGTTTTTTTCTCCTCTTCTCAGGTATGTGTCTCTGATCTCTATCCATTTACATAGCATTTTTGTTTTTCAATTACTATTAGCCTATTTAATTTTGGTTTGCCTTTGTTCATTGATCCTATTTTGGCTGACCTAGGTTGAGCGTCCCTCGAATTGCCTTGTTAAAACTCGAGAAATTAGTGTTTTAGCTTTGCTAGTTTGCTAGGTATTTGGGTTAGAAACATGTAGGTTAACATCAAGTATTCCGTTTGAGTCATAGGGGATAATTGTGGCATCCTCAGTTCTGTCATTGAATGACAGAACGAGACCCCGACGATGGACCGTCGTACCCACGACGGACCGTCATAGGGTCTGTTCCAACATCCCACTTTTTGTGTTCTCTAAGTGTCCACCAACGGACACATGCGACGTACCGTCGTTACCATGACGGTCCGTTCTGCACAACCGTTCTGGTTGTCAGATACCCTATTCCTAAGGATCTCCAACGTTTTCTAAGTGTCCTCTGACGGACATCTACGACAGACCGTCATTAACACGACGGTCCGTCCTGCACAACCGTCATGGTTATCAGAGACCCTTGTCCTAAGGGTCTCCATTTTTTTCTGAGTGTCCACTGACGGACATCTACGATAAAGCGTCGTACCCTCGATGGTCCAGCCTTCACAACCGTCATGACGGTCAAAGACTCTAGTCCTAAGGGTCTCCAACTTTTTCTAAGTGTCCTCTGACGGACATCTACGACGGAACGTCATTACCACGACGGTCCGTCCTGCACAACCGTCAAGGTTGTCAGAGACCCTTGTCCTAAGGTCTCCATTTTTTTTCTAAGTGTCCACTGATGGACATCTATAACGGAGCGTCGTACCCTCGATGGTCTGTCCTGCACAACCATCATGACGGTCAAATACCCTAGTCCTAAAGGTCTGCATACTTTTTCTAAGTGCCCCACGATGGACATCGATGTTGGATCATCATTATCATGACGGTCCATCCTACTTATCCGTCATAACTGTCAGAGACTTTCCTTCTGGGGACTCCAAATAAACATCATTGAGTAATACATGACGGACCCCATGATGGTCCGTCATACTCACGACGCGCCATCACCTGGTCCATTGTGTTTCATTGCTACTATATAGATGTCATTACAACTTTGCTCTTATGTGTATTTTGTCTTGTTTTTGCTTGTCTTGTTTGCTTTTTCTATTATTAATAATGATTCTTTACAGGTACTATATCTAATGGCACCGAAACAAGATCGAGTTTACGCACGTGGGCATTTGAAATCTGTCGCCCCATCTACCCGACTTGTTATAGGCTCTAATGATGAGCATGATCCCGAGTACGTGCCCGTAGGAACTGCCACTCCAGCACGAGTTGCACGTGTAACAAGAGCTACACCCAAAAAGGTGGTGTCCGGCGTAGTCAGTGCCTCTCAGTATGATGAGGAGCGTATATTGACCGGTACACCTTCTGTGTCAGCCACACAAGAAGAAGGAGTGTATGGTTCCTTAGGAGTTTCGTGGCTGGAGGAAGCCTTCGGTTCCACAGAAGTCTCTGCACCCGCCACGGCTACACAGTCTGCCTCGTCTGATGAGGCTGACAGTCCTGATTCCACTCCAGGCTCACCGACTAGAGTTCCCGCGCCGGTTGCCGACCAGCCCAACCTGTGGTGTGTCGACAGGCAATACCAAGTGTATTCAGACGCCAAGTTGATAATTAATAAAGGCGTCATGACACGGACCCTTACACTTGAGAGGCGGGTCCTTACGAAAAGTCTTCCCACCATGCCAGATATCCACACTCTCTTCACCAGACAACGACTAGAGTGGACAGCTCGTTCTTTGGGCCGCTACAGTGAGGAGTTGGTCCGAGAGTTTTACTCCTCTTGTGTGGATAGTCTTTGATCACAGATCGATAGGCGGGCTGCCCCGCCAAACAGGACACACTTGAGCACGTCAGAGTACGCTGCATACAAGTTAACATCTCCCTGCCAGCCCTCCGCCGGTATCTGTACGGTGAGGATGTTGATACCACCAGGACCCCTCTTACCGCCGAGTTTGACTACCGGTGGAAAATTTTTAAAGATGGCCGATTATTGCGTGAGTCATCGCTGAGAGAGACCACCAAGAGATGGATGGCCCTGCACTTATCTATTGATGGAGAGGTGAGCGACTGGATAATGGAGCCGAAGGGAGCCATCAGAGGCTAACTTGACCTTCACGGCTAAGTTTTTATGGTTGATTGTCCGCCACTGCCTCTCCCCCACGGCTGCAGATAATATAGTTACATGGGATCGCGCAGTTCTGATGGCAGCGATGATAGCCGAGTTTGAGGTTGACTTCGCTTGGCTTCTACAGGCGTTCATGCACGAGAGGTATTTCAAGGTCACCACTACTTACCCTTTTCCGTGCATGATATTTTCATTATGCAGGTCCGCAAGTGTGCCCATCTGGCACAATGATCATCTCAAGACTCCGCAGGGCACTGTTTATATCGGCCTCATCAGGGATGAGGCCAATGAGTTGGCTCCACGCAGAGGGCCCCGTCCAGAGGTGCCTCCACTTGGTGAGAATCTGGCTGATACTGTAGCGCATGCTCGAACGGCTACGCAGGCTACTTCCATCACCATTGTCACTACCCCGGTCGAGTTTATCCCGGGTAGTAGCACTGCCCCTAGCTCCTCTCGCTCAACCCTTTCCCCTGCTCTGGTCCCGCTTGCTAGGGTCCAGAAACTAGAGGCTCAGATGGCCACACATCTGCATCACATCCACCCTTGGATGCAGTGGTCTATTGTTGAGGCGGAGGAGAGTATGGAGCGTAATATGGCACAGAATACAGAGCGGAAGATCGCTGAGGTTCATCAGGGCTTAGATGCTTTTGAGTTGTGGGTGCTATCCCGGACAGCCCCTCTGGTGGACGTGTCGACCCTTCAGGCTGCGGTTGAGAGTTTGCGAGCAGGCCTTGATATGATACTAGAGGCTAGGGTACCTGAGTCTGAGGCCCCTTCTGCAGAGCCTGCTGAGGACATAGTGTTGGCTGCGTTATTCGCCAATTCTGAGATTCCACCTCCCCCTCGAGAGAATGCCAAGAGGCGCAAGGGTCGTAAGGAGAATGAGACTAGGGCAAGGAATGAAGAGCGTCGTGACATGGAGGCTGCGTGGAGAGTCTCGATTACATATGAGGAGGCGCGTAAGATTAGGGTTGTAGAGTCAGCTGCCGGGATATCTAGCTCCAGAGATGTGGAGACAGCGGGAGGCACGACTGATAGTACTGCTGCTGATGAGGACACTACTGAGGGTGTTCAGACTACACTAGTACTGGGTTCCGGGGAACCGGACCTACCAGCTTGCTGATCGCCGGTGCTTTGCGCCCCAGGTTTGCTTCACCTACCGCGATCGTATTTCTGTATTTTTTATGCATTGGGGACAATTGAATACCTTTTTGTTGGGGATGGGGTAAATTGAAAGTGAGTGCTAGGGTGAAGTTGGAGTAGCCCAATTCACGATCCTCTTTTGTGGTTTTCTTGCCTGTGGTTTTTTTCCCCAAGAGACTGATTATTTTTATTGTTGAACCGGCATGTCTATATCTTGTGTACATAGTATAACTCTGAAGCATGATGTAGAAAAAAAATGATATCCTAATGTAATGAAAATGATTGCATGGCTAGGCATAGTAATTGATAAATGTGTGGCTCTAAGCATAACATAGAGATACACCACTGCATGACCCTAAGTCTAAGACTCGAACTAGGTGTTTGATAATCTGTAGAGTAATGAGATGTCAAGTGAGTGTGAGGAAAATTTGAATAGTCCACTATTTGTGCTGAGCTAGAACTTGCCTAGTCAGTCCTGCTAAAAGTAAGTTGTAATAGACAATTAGGAAAGGATCATAGGCCCTTCTTCAATAGCCAATTTTTAGCCTAAATTAATAACAAACTAATGAAATTAATCCCTCTTTGATCCAAATGATTTGAGCTTAAAATAGACCTTTCTTTTTCACCCAAACTGATCTTTTCTGGGAATAATGAGTTGGCCCTACTCCCTCCTTGGACATGTGCACCTCAGCTTATGCCAAAAGCATAAGTTGAGGGATGATAATGCAGTAAAAAACCATTTTTGTGGCCCTGACCCATCTTTTGGTATTGTGTACTTGGACTCATGGCAAAGCCATGAGTTGAGGGTGGCTATTATGAGGAATGCTCTGGAAAGTGGGGTTGAAAGACCAACGAGAGAGAAAGAAAAAAAGTAAAGTGACTCAGGAATCAGTTCAAAGAAAAGTGAAATAAAAATATAATGAATACAAGAAAGAAAAGAAAAGAGTCACTTACACAAATGAAGAAAGAAGGGAAAATAGCAAGATGAAAGCATATAAGAAAAAGGGCGAAATAAAATGATGAAAAGGTAGGACGCTTAACCAATATGTCAAGCAGGGAAACAAGTCACTAAAGTATACTTAAATATATCCTACCTGACCCTGAGCCTATGTTACAAGCTTAGAAAGTCCTATCGTGATCCTAAGAGTTGTTTGGCAAACTTAAAGCAGTGAAAATAAGGGCAAGCTTATGGCAATATGTATGAATGAGTTGTGAATTTGTTCTGAGAGTGAGTGTTGAAAATAAATCCTTATACTCAAACTGAAATCATTGTGTAAAAAATGAGGATGTTTTTTTGAAGTGAGGACACTAGTTGCAATACCGGAAATATTAGCACCTCAGTGAGAAATTGAAGAGGATAGGTGTCAGTGTCTGGTGAGTCTGTGTCATGGTCTTGTTCCACATACTTCAATCCTAATAGTGATAACATGTATAAACATGATGAGACTGATCGGGATTGATAGCCAAATGATTGCGTAAGCTAAAATATGGATACTATTGTACAAAGGTTTTGTAGTGAGTCATAGTACGTCTCTTGAGGACTAACAACGAATATAAGTTGAGGGTGTTGATGTACCATGGTTTCCGGTATTTGTAATGCTTTTTCAATAAGTTTAGTGTGTTTCCTAAAGCCTTTTTGTATAGATTTTTATGTAAGTTTCTCCTTATTTGCAGGAAATCTGTCAATAGATGAACGCGGAAGTTTTTGAGCGAGAAATGCAGAAGAGACCACCTACGGAGCTTATGATTGTCCGTCGAGCTTGTGATGGACCGTAGGTGGCATCGTAGTAAGGAGAGAAGCTGCGAAGGAAGATGGGGAATTCTGACCTAGTGTGGGATTACGACGGTCATTGACGGACCGTCATAGCAATGACGGTCCGTCTTGCTGGTTCGTCGTAATGATCACAGAGTAGTCCTAGTACCAAAACAAGAAGTTAAAGTATTATGGAATGGAGACTCTCGATGGACCTTCGTGCTTGGAACGGTCCGTCATACTTGTTTGTTGAGGGTAATGAAGAAAGTAGCAGAAGAATCTGTGAAGTATGGGACGACGGGGGCCAAGACGGCCCGTCGTGACCACGACGCTCCTTCACGAGGTCCGTCGACTCTGACGCGTTTGGACAGATTTTCACTAATTAGAATCCTCCTTTTATTAGGTTTTTGTTTTTATTTTAAATAGTTCAAAAAACCTCGTTTTTGGGGATAGACTTTTTGATAGTTAGACTTTTGGATAATATTTAGTTCTCTTGTTCAAGTATTGAAGGATTAATTTCAGCAATTGTTACACTTTTTCTGGAATTGATTGTTGGTGCTATTGTTGATTATTCAAGTGAATTTATGGATTTTGTTCTTTCTCATTAAAGTAAGTGCATGAATGCTTATATTAAATATATGAATAGTGTGATTATGACCATGGGTAACTAAACTCCATAACTAGGGTTGTGGGAACCATGGGTGAATAATAAGGTAAAATCAAACTAAAATAGCAATTCTAGAATAGTGTCTTGCATGTATTGATATTTCTTTCGTTTAGAAGTTTTTTTAACGGATGGCCAACGTTAGAACTCGCCTTAATGCTACTTGCCGGACCAAGAAGGTAGATAATAGGAAAAGAATTATCAATATAGATTTACTGTACACTATCTAATATGCTAGTGTCGATTGGTACGAAGTAATAACTTAGTCAAATATCTAATACAATACTTAATATGAGGTAAAGGTAAGGTTTAGTATAGCAACACATGTAGCCGGACCAAGGTGCGGAGTTAAATTTTCTAGATGCCAGACCAAGGATTTAGAGATACATAACTTATCACTTTACATGCAAGATACTAGGAAAGAATAGTTTTAGTTAGAATTATCAAGTTAGGAACCTGTGGGGAACACTTAAGCCCTAGTTACTTTTATTAATTGATTAAGCTCCAAGATTTGAATCTATTAATTGTTTATTTTAATTTAGTTAATTATTTTCATTAATTTAGAAAATAAAAACCCCCATTTATTGTCGTTTGTTTTCTAGGGAAATAATTGACTAAATAATAGTAATAATAGAATAAAGTTAAGTCTGAACTATTTTCCTCGTAAGAACGATCCGAACCTCATTAGTTGGGTTCTTCACTTGATACGACCGCTTTACTTCTTATTTGAGAAGTAAGTTTGAGCGTATTAAACATATGAATCCTGGTATGGGTCTTGACCTTGGGACTGAATTAAGTTAATTTGCATGATTATATTCACGTAATTACTCCCATGGGGATGATAGACAGTGGTTGTGTAGCGAATTTAACGATCTAAATTTTTGTGAGTCTCAGTTTGTGTGAAAGTTATGACTTAGGGTTCCATGCTCTTAATTAATTGGGATCAATAGTTGCACGAAATAGGAATATAAGGAATGACAAACTGGTCTGTAGGGTCTTAAAAAGCATGGTTTAAACATGATTGTGATAAAATGGGTCACCAAAGAAACTAAAAATTGGGACTTGAAAGAGGCCTGTATTCTATCCCAGGACCATAGTATGAGACCCCGTCTATGGACCATCGATCAATCAATAGACTATCGATTGTGTGTGTTGATTGAAACTCCAAAAAAAGCTGAAGTTTGAAACTACGCAAGTGCACTAGGCGGACAAAAACTGCCTAAAAGGACCCCTTAAACTCTACACTAGTCGGGGGCTACCGGGTTGACATTTCAGAATCCACCATCCGTCGCTTCCTAAAAGGCCCCACCACCGGCTCACAGTGAACGCGAAATACTTCAGAGTTTGATATAGGTAGGATATTATCCATAGTGGTGAGTTTCAGCAAAGTACGGAGAAGCGTGAGGCAGTTCCAAATGGTTGGCCCAATATCATGCGATAGATGATGAGAGGGACTGGGTTATTGATCCGTTAGGGCTGATCAAGAAGGCTACACTCACTTCTGTGACCATGTTATTCTACAAGTTGTTCTGACACCGATTATCGCCCATGAAATCTTACAATGTACTTACATGGGATAGGGCAATGATGGTGGCCACACTAGTAGAGGGATTCGGGATAGACTTGGCTCGGATGATTATAGTGGAGATCCACGAGAGGGCATTCAAAACTTCCACCACTTACCCCTTTCTGTGTCTATCTTCCAGCTATGCAGGAGTGCCAATTTGGCACTATGATACACTCTGTCGACCAGCAGGGATAGAATATATAGGTCTCATCAGGAATAAGGATGATGTAGCAGAACCCCGCAGAGGGACCCTGATAGAGGTCCCTCCATTGAGAAAGAATTTAGGAGATACGATTGAGCTAGCAGGGCCCCCAACTTGTCTAGATCCACTCAACCAGCTGCAACTTTAGTATCTCTAGCTCAAGTCTAGAAGTTAGAGGCACATATCGCCATCTTTATCCATCACATTCATAAGTGGATGCAAAAATCCATAGCTGAGGTAGAGGATCGCATAGAGAAGCGGGTGGCCAAGAGTGTCGAGCAGCAAATTCAGCTGGTTCACAAATGCCTTGATGCTTTCGAGCTGCGTGTTCTAACACGACCAACCCCTACCACTAACCTCAGTACTATTTAGGTTGACCTTGCCATCTTGCAAGCAAATATTGGTGCCAACCTAGATATACGGGGGATTGAGAAAGAGAGTGCTCCCACTGAGCTAGCTAAAGACACAGTGCTAGAGGCCTTGTTCAAGGTCCTTGTTAAGCCAAAGTCCGAGCAACGAGTTCGTACAAAGAGTCACCGCTCAAGCAATACCATTGAGGTCAGTAAAGAGGCCCATGTGAGAAAGAGAGAGAGGACTTAGCTGGTCCATTCTAGGAGGGCCTCTTTAGTAGATGAGGAGATACGTCATAGGAGAGCACTGGAGATTGTTGTTGGGGCATCTAATTCTATACGGTGAGCAGGGAGAGGAGCACTTCTGATGGTGCGTAGGTTGATGTGGTCACTACTGAGGGTGGCACAAGTGATGCTTATGTGGTTTTCGAGAAATTGGACCCACCCGCTTGTTGAGAGTCTTCGGCGCTATGAGCCACATGTTTGCTTCATTCACCGTCGTGTGTCTTTGATTTCTTATGGAATTGGGGACAATTGTAAGTTTTTTTTGTTGGGGTGGGGCAAATGGAAAGTGAGTGGTAGGGTGAAGTCTGAGTAACCCAACTCATAATCAGCTTTTGGCATTTTCCTGCCTGTGTTTTTTTCCCCAGGTGACTGTTTAAATTTATGTTAAAACGATATGTCTTTGTAAGTACAAGTATAGAAACATGAAAACAAAGCACGATGGCTATTATAAAGGATACCCCGTTCATTGTTCTGCTTGCATGTATAGGTTAAGATAAGTTGAATGTGTTGGATCTAAACATGACATAAATAGGCGCCCACTGCATGACCTTCAACTAAAACTTGAAGTAGGAAATTTGGTAATCTTTTAGTGCAACGATGTGCCAAAACAGTGTGAGGAGATTCGAATGTTCAAACTGTTGGGGCCTAGCTAGAAATTGTCCGATTAGTCCTGCGAAGGGAATCAACTCTAGAAACCAGGAAGTGATTATAGTACCTTGTTCGAAATAAGCTATATCTAGCCTAAAAGAAGTTGACCAAATGAAATAATTGTCCCTTTTTTATGTTGAGCCTGTAATAGAACCATTTTTTTATTCACCAATGCACCTTCCCAGGGTCTAATGTTTTTGGCCCAGTCTCTCTTTTAACATGTGCTCCACGACTTAGGCTAACAGCCTAAGTTGAGGGATGGCTAATGCAGAAAGTGACCTCGTCTTTGCCTTGACAAGACTTTGGATATTTTGTACCTCAACCTATGGAAAAGTCGTAAGTTGATGGTTACTATTATGAGCGAGGATCCTAAAATGGGTATAAAACGAGTTGGATGTTGAAAAGAAAACCTTAAGTAAGTGAAAGATGTGACTTGTCGAAAAATGAGAGAATAGTGGAAAAAGAGAAAAAAAAAAATTAGAACAAAAGAAAAAAGAGTTTTCTGAGAAAAAAATGCAAAAGATAAGTTAAAGTCATATTTAAAGAAAAAAGGGAAACAAGGCAAAGAAGAGAAGAGAAGAGAAATAGGGGGTCAAAAGCAATGAAAAGAGGCAGGAAACTTAAAAGTAATGTCAAGAATACCACAAAGTATTGAAATATACCCAAATGTACCACAGCTGACCCTAAGCCTCATTACAATCCAAGAAAGTTCTACCATGATACTAGAGTCTACTTGATGAACCTAAACAGTGAAAATAAGGGCAAGCCTATGGAGTAGAGTACTAACTGTATTTGAACTTGTTCTTGAGTGCAAGTGTTGAAATAAAGATCCTTGTACCCAAAATACTTAACCATTGTGTGAAAAATGAGGATTTCTATTGAAGTGAGGGCACTAGTTGCATAATGAGAAAATTTGTACCTTGGTGAGAGGAAAAAAGTAGAGGTGTCTGTTGCATAGTGAATTTGTTTCATGATTTGATCGGTATGAGTTATCTTGTCGATCATGATGTGTCGTTTAGCGTCATGTCAATTTATGTCATGATGTGTTATGAGATCTCGACATTTCTAATGTATTTTACTTAAGGGTTTTGTGTGTCTAAAGTCATTTTATTGTGATTTGAACAAATTTTGTGTCTTCTTTTGTAGAAAAGATGTTCAGGTGGAAATAAAAGAAAGCAACTTAAAATAGTGCATATCATACCTAGGGAGGCAATCGACGGCCCGTTGTTCAATCGACGAACTGTAGGCGTGATAGTAGATGAGCAACTCAGGACATTGAAAGAAAATCATGGAAGTCTGACTAAGTATAGAAACACGAGATATAATGACGGTCCATCGGTTGATCGACGGACCATAATGTGAACTATAGTTTGGTTCACAGTAGGTTCAAGTACCTAATATTTGAAGATTCTAAGTATGGAGCTACAGAGGAGAATCAATGGCCCATAGGTAGATCTATAGATCGTACTATTGGTCCGTCGTTTGATTCAGATAGGGTGCCATCTGGAGAGCATAAATAATTATATGTCCAGACTCAAGAAGTCTACGGACCATCGATTGATCGATTGTTCGTCAATTGTTTCGTCGATTGATATCGCGTACCGCCCTGAACAAAACTTTGCTTATTTGAATGCCTTTTTATTTATGACTATGTTTTTTATGTATATGGTATTAAAACCTCACCTTCAGGGATAGGTACTATTACTTTTGTTCCACTTTGTGTACTGGAGATTGGTTTCTGAAACTTTAGCAATTAGTTTATTTAAAGATTCAGTTTTAAGATTTTTTCTTGCAATTTTAACTTGGATTTCTTGGTTTATTCTTCTTTTTCATCATGTTCATGATTTCTTTATCTAAAATTATGAATTGTGATCTTGCTAGCATGGGTAACTAATCCACAACTAGGGTTGTGGAAACCATGGGTAATTAACAAAATATGACTAGCAATTAAGCAATTCTTGAATATTGTTTTGCATGCATTTATAATTCTTTTGTTTAGAAGTCTTTTTAATGGTTGACAGCATTAGAAATCACCTTTGCTACTTTCCGGACCAAGGAGCTAGTTAATAAGAAAAGAATTATAAACATAGATTTAGTGTGATACTATCTAATAAGTTTGTGTCGATTGGTGCGAAGTAATACTAAGCCATATAACGATTATGATGTCTAATATGAGGTAATGGTAATGGTTTGTTAGTTATACACATATAGACGGACCAAGGTACGGGGTGAAATTCTCTTGACATCGGACCAAGGATTTAGAGTTACCTAACTTATCACTTAACATGTTATACACTAGGAAAAGATTACTATTGCTAGGAATACTGCATTATGAACCTATGGGAATACATATAAACTAGTTACTCTCTCATCTTGATAAAACCAAAGTTTATTTTAGTTCAAATGCTAATTACACCGTTAAAAGAATTTGTTTCACAAAAACCCCTTTTACTTACTTGCTTTGGAAAGACTTTAACTAAATAGATATAATAGTGGCTTAAAGTTAAGTCTAAACCATTTTCCTCATGCGATCGACTCCAACCTACTAGTTGGGTTCTCTAACTAATAATGATTGCTTATGCTTCTTAAGGGAGGTGTAATTTGAGTGTATCAAGAATCTTTCATAGAAACTATGTTACTTTCATATATAATAAAAAAATTNATATATATATATATATATATAGCATGTGTTTTAGTTGCCTTTTATGTATTGAGATGCGTACTCTTGAGTTGAGCAGAGCCAAGGTAGTTTTTTTCTTATTCCTTTCAAGCTTTAAGTTATTATTTAGCATTCCAACGCGCATACACGTAGATTTAATGTACTGATGCCAATTGTCCTGCATCGTCTTATTATGTAGACGCAGATAACCAGGATAAGCATCTAGCGCCTTGTTGTTTAAATTTAACACCCCGTAGCAAAAAAATACCAAAAACAAACTTTAAAAAAAATCTGCAGGTACAACCAACGGGGCCATCGATGGACCGTAGCCTGACCCACGGTCTGTCCTGCACAACCGTCGATAGGATCAGAAACTTCCAAAAAATTCAGTCCAGAAAATATGTTAACTCTTGGACGACAGACGGACTTACGATCCGTAGGTCAGACAACGGTTCGTAGTCGGTGACCTTCGATCAAGACCCCCATTCAGCCACTTTCTGACAAGACCTACGGATGACCAGCGCGGTATGTAGGTGGAATATATGCAGATTGTTAAGGGGAAATGTAGATGGGTCAACTTCAAATGGTCATAACTCTTACCACAAAATTAATTCGGTGTCCCATGACCTACCCACAGATAGAAAATTGAATTATATTTCCATACCCACTGACCTTGCTAAAATAAGACCTCCTAGTAGAAAGTTATGCCCGTTTTAGTAAAGGCTTGTCAAACAGACCAGTCGACGGACCCAACGATAGGGCGTCGGTCAGATGACTGACCGTCACTCCTGGCCGTCGTTTGGTACGACAGCAATTTATCGAGGGGTCTTTTGATCTTTTTCCACTTCATTTAAACCTTAAGATTTGTCGTTTTGTCCCAAGATCATCAGATTTTAGTCATTTTAAGCGTGGAAACATAACTAAAACATGTCTAAGTCAAATCATTAAATCAAAACATTAGAAAATTAGAAGCAAGAGAGGAGAAAGAGCTCAAGAACCCTAGTTCAAGAACGCAACAAGCTCCAGCAGTTCCAGCCCCAAAATATAAGTATTTTTTCGTAGATTTCATCACCGGGTATGTGGGATTTCACAAGTGGGTTCCTTTCACCCATTGGGTCCCTAGTTTTCAGTCTGATTCTTGATTCTTATATCATGATTAGACCTAGGGTTTCTAGAACTTCAACATAACTTAATGAAATTATTAGTTTTATGTTCCAAATCAGATTATCATGTTATTATTAAGTTTATTGCATGAATTTCAGAACCCTAGCTTTTTATTTCTTTAGTTCTAAATTAACACATGCTAGGTTAGATATTTAAGACACTTTAGATATACATGCCTCAGTTATAAATGCAAAATTACAAGATTAATTGTTGCATTCTCAATTTGCATGTTTAGCGAGCTATACAGTATTAATAGAAACTCAGACATAATCAGTAAATTTAAAGAGGAGTAGCATAATACCGAGTTGGACAAGGGTTCAATGTACCCAAATAGTCCCAGAACTACTAGCCAAGTAGGTTGTAAGTACCCTCTGTGGGCAATCAGTTTAGTGATCACGCCAGCATGCCTTTATTCCTTTGGCAGGGTATATTGGGTCCTTTCGATGAGGTGTATACATCAAACTTCATATTTAGCTCATGTGGTTTTATTATCGGTTATTAGTAGCTCCCACAGTTTAGTCAGACTCTCTACATTTACCATTTATTAGTTTATTCAGTATTCAGTTTCAACATGTTATTAATTGGTCATTGCATCTAGTTATTTCAAAATTCAGTTTATCATGACAGATTATTATACTTGCTATTATGGTTGTTCAGGTATGTTTTATTCAGCTTTACTCTATCCTACATGCTCAATACATTTCAAGTACTGATGCATACGTGCGCTACATCTTCTCGTGATGTAGGTTCAGGTTCCCAGCATCTACATCACGAATAGATTGATTTCGAACCTTCAGTTCAGCAGATTCAGTGATGAGTCCTCATTCTCCGAGGACCACAGTAATGAGTGTAATTTCAGTCTTTAGTCATTTAGTTTCATTCTTTGCTAGATTTAGCTGGGGCTTGTCCCAATATTTCCAGTTCAGTTTAGAGGCTAATTTCGGATATAGTTAGATTTAGCGTAGTATTGAGTTAATATTTCCTTTGTATTTAACTCATTGTTTTCAAATTTCTTTGTTATAGAATATGTGTATTCCCCATCTTTTCTGATTTTAATTATGATTTAGCTTCCGCATCAGTTGATTATCTTTTGTATGCTCATGATCATGCTAGCAGGGTTAGCTTGGGATCACTTGTCGTTCTAAGTTCTGTGTCCGCGTCTCGGGGGAAGATCGGGGCGTGACAAAACATGGTATAAGAGCACTAGTTTCAAGAGTCCTAGGATGTCTGAAAAAGCCCAATAAGTAGAGTCATTTTCATGGGTGTGAAGTGCACCACATCTAATGAGAGGGAGGCTTTGAAGTGTTTTAGGAAAAACTTCACTTTCTTGTTACTCTTATCGTGCATAAGTAATGATGAAATTTCATTCTAACTTGACGTTGTGTGCTTAAGATCATGCCTTCTTGTAGAGCTTAGGCATGGAATGCTAATGCACGCCATGCTAACGCACTTCCTCGAGTACAAGATAAGGGTGTTCAAATACAGAGTTTCAGAACGCGAATTCAGCTTTTCACTTAGAGTATGATCAACAAGAATAATCAGCATGTTCTAGTTCCTTCTAATAGAAATGACCAATTAGTGGCAGCGAGAGTTTGTGATTTTGTTAGGATGAATCCGCCTAAGTCTTTAGGGTCGTAAGTTTGTAAGGACCCAAAGAAGTTCATTGATCAGGTCAAGAAAATATTTGGTGTGATATAAGTAACTGGCAGTGATAGGTGAGATTTGCATTTTACCAACTCAAGGATGTGACTCACACATGGTTCTCGCGATGGAAAGACAACAGACATGACTTTGTCTTTTGTAACTCAGTATAGCAGTCATATTCAGTGTTGGTCCAAAAACTCTCTCAGAACCTTTATCAGTCTCTATTCTAGTTAGTGACCTAGTTATAGCTAGACGGGTATAATGAAATTGCGCTATCACTGTCTTTCAGAAAGTCACCTCAGCAGATCTACTAAAGTTAGAAATGGTAGACTTCGATGTCATTCTAGGCATAGATTGGTTACATTCCTGTTATGTCTTCGTCGATTGTAGAACTAGGATTGTTCATTTTCAGATTCCTGGCGAACCAATCTTAGAATGGAAGGGTAGTAGCTTAGCACCTATGGATCGATTTATTTCTTACCTTAAGGCCAAAAAGATGATATCTAAGGGAAATCTCTATCATATAGTTAGGGTTAAAGATTATAGCCTTGAAACCCCAACTCTTGAGTCAGTTCCAGTAGTCTGTGAGTTTCCAAAAGTATTTCTAGAAGATCTTCTTGGAGTTCCTCTCGAAAGGGAAATCGAATTTGGAATTGATCTCCTTCCAGATACCCAGCCTATTTTTATTCCTCCGTACATAATGGCTCCAGCAGAGATTAAGGAATTGAAAGAGCAGTTGAAAGACCTTCTAGATAAGGGCTTCTTCAGACTTAGTATTTCACCTTGGGGTTCACCAGTGTTGTTCTTAAGAAAGAAAGATGGTTCTCTCAGAATGTGCATTGATTATAGACAGTTGAACAACGTCACAATCAAGAATAAGTATACCATACCAAGGACTGATGACTTGTTTGACCAACTTTAGGGTGCTAGCCATTTCTATAAGATAGACCTCAGATCGGTTTATCATCAGCTTAGATTCAGAGATAGCAACATTCTGAAAATAGCTTTCAGAACTTGGTATGGTCATTATAAATTTGTAGTTATGTCTTTTGGACTAACTAATGCTCCTGCAGCTTTCATGGATTTGATGAACAGAGTTGTCAAAACAGTACGTGGACCTGTTTGTTATCGTCTTTATTGATGATATCCTCATTTACTCTAGGAGTGAGGAAGAAGATGCAAGTCATTTGAGAGTTGTTCTGAAGACACTAAAGGATCACCAGTTATTCGCTAAGTTTATTAAATGTGATTTCTTGTTGCAATCTATTGCTTTTCTTGGTCAGATTATATCTAGCGAAGGGATCCGAGTGGATTCGCAGAAGAAAGAAGCAATGAAATAGTGGCCCTGACCTATCTCTGCTACAGATATCAGAAGCTTCTTAGGTCTATCAGGTTATTGCAGAAGGTTTGTGGAAGCATTTCATCCATAGCCTCACCATTGACTATATTGACTCGGAAGATGGTCAAGTTCCAATAGTCATATGATTGTGAGAAAAGCATTGCAGAATTGGAAACTAGACTGACTACAGCTCTTGTCTTGACTCTATTAGAGGGTGTAGACAGTTATGTGATCTATTGTGATGCATCAAGAGTTGTCCTAGGTTGTGTTTTGATGCAGCGAGGTAAGGTCATAGCTTATGAATCTAGGCAGCTTAAGCCACATAATAAGAACTATCCAACTCATGACCTCAAACTTGCAACAGTGGTGTTTGCACTCAAGATATGGAGACACTACTTGTATGGTGTCCATATAGATGTGTTCACCAATCATAAGAGCCTTCAGTATGTGTTCACCCAGAAAGAGTTGAATCTTTACCAGAGGAGATGGCTTGAGTTCCTTAAGGATTATGATATGACTGTGCATTATCATCCTTGTAAGGTGAATATAGTAGCGGATTCTCTTAGTAGATTAGCTATGGGTAGTGTAGCCATTGTGAGGAAGAAAGGAAGGACCTAGTGAAGGATATTCACAGGCTTGATCGCTTGGGAATTCGCCTTATGAGCATAGCAGAGAATGGTGTAACAGTTCAGAATGGGGCAGAATAGTCTTTGGTAGTGGAGGTTAAGGAAAATCAAGACAGTGATCCAATTTTGCTTGAGCTTAAGGGTGTATTCCATAATCAGAGAATGGAGGTTTTCTCCCAAGGGGGAGATCGTGTACTTCGCTACCAGGGTATACGATGTGTTCCTGATGTGGGCGAGTTGACACAACATATTGTTGCAGAATCCCATAACTCCAGATATTCTATTCACCCAGGTGGCACTAATATGTACCGCAATAAGCGGGAAGTCTATTGGTGGAATGGCATGAAGAGGGATATACCAGACTTTGTGAGTAAGTGCCCCAATTGCCAGCAAGTCAAGGTAGAACATCAGAAACAATGGGGGTATGACTCAAGAGATCGACATTCCTACTTGGAAGTGGTAAGTTATCAATATGGATTTCATCACAGGGTTACTTCGCACTCGCAAATAGCATGACTCCATTTGGGTGATAGTTGATAGGATGACTAAGTCTTTTTGCTTTTTGGTGGTCAAGACTACAGATTCGGCAGAGGACTATGCCAAGATTTACATTAATGATATTGTGAGGTTACATGGGATTTCTTTGTCTATCATCTCTTATAGTGGTCCTCAGTTTACCTCTCATTTCTAGAAGTCATTTCAGAAAGGTCTTGGTACTCAAGTTAACCTTAGTACAACATTTCATCCACAGACCGATGGGCAGGCAGAGCGTACCATTCAAAACTTAAAGGATATGTTGAGAGCATGTGTGATCGATTTCAAAGGTATTTGGGATGATCACCTTCCTCTTATTGAATTTGCCTACTATATAGCTACCATTCCCGCATTCAGATGGCCCCTTATGAGGCTTTATATGGGCGTAGAGGTAAGTGAAACAGCTTTGGTAGGGCCAAATTCAGTCCTTTATGCTATGGAGAAAGTGACAACTCATTAAATATAGACTTAAGTCAGCCTAAAGTTGTCAGAAATCTTATGCAGATGTAAAGAGAAAAAAACTAGAGTTCCAAGTTGATGATTGGGTTTTCTGCAAGTCTCACCTATGAAAGGGGTGATGAGATTTGGAAAGAAAGGGAAGCTCAGTCCTAGATATGTAGGCCTTTACAAGATCTTGAAAAGGGTTAGCAAGGTGGCAGATGAGTTAGAGTTGCTAGCAGAATTAGCAGCAGTGCATCCGGTCTTCCACATCTCACTCTTGAAGAAAGTTGTGGGTGATCTAGCCTCTATAGTGCCATTACAGAGTGTGGCGGTGAAAGATAGTCTTTCTTCTGAGGATGTACCGGTCAAGATTCTTGACCATCAGGTCAGAAGGTTGAGAAACAAAGAAGTAGGTTCAGTAAAGGTTTTGTGGAGGAGTCAGATCGTAGGGGAAGCTACTTGGGAAGCAGAAGCAGCCATGAAAGACAATTATGCTCACCTCTTTCCTTCCAATTCTACTCTAGCTTGAGGTAATAGTTCCTCTTCAGTTTTCCAGTCATTCATGCGTAAATTCAGTTATAGAATCATCTTCCCTAGGTTTGTACTTGCATTTTCAGCGTAATTTCGTGTACTCAGAACTCAATTCAGTCAGGAACTCAGTTCTCAGTGTTTAGTAGTAGGGTTTGCAGCTCTCTCCCTCTATTTTATCTAGTTTAGTCATCATTAGAGGACGACTGTTTCCAACGGGGAGATAATGTAACACCCCGTAGCCAAAATAGAAAAAAATCGAGCTTTATAAAAAACATCTGCAGGTGCAACCAAGGGTGGCATTGACGGACCGTAGACTGACTCATGGTCCGTCCTGCACAACCGTTGATGGGATTAAAAACTCCCAAAAATTTCAGCCCAGAAAATTGGTTAAGTCTTGAATGACAAACGGACTTACGGTCCGTAGGTCAGACGACGGTCCGTTATCCGTGACCTTCGATCAAGACCCCCATTAACCCACTCTCTTACAAGAGGTACGGATGACCAGCACAGTCCGTTGGTGGAAAATTTGTAGACAGTTAAGGTGAAATACAGTTGGGTCAACACTCAAATTGTCATAACTCTTAGAAAAAAATGAAATAGGTGTCCTATGACCTACCCAAAGATAGATAATTGAGTTATCTTTCCATACCTACTAACCTAGCTAAAATCAGACCTCCAAGTTAAACGTTATGCTCATTTTAGTAAAGGCCTATCGAACAGGCCCAGTCGACGGACGCAAAAATGGGGCGTCGGTAAGACGACGGACCATCAGTCCTGGCCGTCATTTGGTCTGACAACAAATTATCCACGGGTCTTTTGATCTTTTCCCACTTTATTTAAACCTTATATACGTCGTTATGAACCTAAATCATCAAATTTTAGTCAGTTTAAGCCTACAAACATAACTAAAACATATCTAAGTCAAATCATTAAATCATAACATCGAAAATTAGAAGCAAGAGAGGAGAAAAAGCTCAAGAACCCTAGTTCAAGAATGAAACAAACTCCAGGAATTCCAGCCCCGAAACATGAGTATTTTTCCGTGGATTTAATCACCAGGTATGTGGAATTTCACTAGTAGGTCCTTTCACCCATTGGGTCCCTAGTTTTCAAACAGATTCTCTATTCCTATATCATGATTAGACCTAGGGTTTCTAGAACTTCAACATAACTTTATGAACTTATTAGTTTTATGTTCAAAATCAGATATCATGTTATTATTGTGTTTATTAATGAATTTCAGAACCCTAGCTTTGTATTTCTTTAGTTTTTGAATTAAACATTCTAGGTCAGATATTTAAGACACTTCAGATATACATACCTCAGTTATAAATGCATAATTACTAGATAAATTGTTGCATGTTCAGTTCAGACATAATTAGTAAATTTACAGAATTCATTTGGACCAGCATAATACCGAGTTGGACTAGGGTTCAGCGTACCCAAATAGTCCCAGAACTACTAGCAAAGTAGGGTGTAAGTCCCTGTGTGGGCAATCAGTTTAGTGATCACGCCAGCATGCCTTTATACCTTTGGCAGGGTATATTGGGTCCTCTCGATGGGGCGTACACATCGAACTCCACATTTAGCTCATGTGGTTTTATTATCGGTTATTAGTAGCTCTCATAGTTCAGTAAGACTCTCTGCATTGACCATTTATCAGTTTATTCAGTATTCAGTTTCAGCATGTTATAATTGGTCATTGCATCTGGTTAGCTCAAAATTCAGTTTATCATGACAGATTATTGTACTTGCTATTATGATTGTTCAGTTATGTTTTATTTCAGCTTTACTATATCCTACATGCTCAATACCTTTCAAGTACTGACGCATATGTGCGCTACATCTTCTCGTGATGTAGGTTCAGGTTCTCAGCATCCAGATCACGAATAGATCGATTTCAAATCTTCAGTTCAGCAGATTCAGTGGTGAGTCCTCATTCTCCGATGACCACAGTAATGAGTGTCATTTCAGTCGCTATTGATTTAGTGTAATTCTTTGCTACATTTAGCTGGGGCTTGTCCAAGTATTTATAGTCCAGTTTAGAGGCTTGTTTCAGACATAGTTAGATTCAGCTTAGTATTGAGCTAATATTTCCTTTGTATTATACTCATTGTTTCAAATATCTCAGTTATAGAATATGTGTATTCTCCATCTTTTTAGATTTAATTATGATTTAGCTTCCGCATCAGTTTATTACCTTTACTATTCTCATGATCATACAAGAAGGGTTAGCTTGGGATCACTTGTGGTTCTAAGTTTCGTGTCCGCGTCTCGAGGATAGCTCGGGGGTGACACAATTTGAGCACTCAGAGTCAATGGTGAATCTCCTTGCATTCCGGAGGACTCTCTAATTACTTTCCATATTTTTACTTATAGAATGTTGTGGGTTTTTTCCCAACATTCATCTTAATATTATAGAAGCTTCATAGACGGATAGTCAGTTTGACTCTCTTCTTATCTTGTATTCAGATATTCAAATTTTGAGACTTAAATGTCATTTTGGACAAGACATTTATTGAAGTCATTTTTATGAGAATGTTTATCGCTTTATGATTCAGATAAGTCTTTCGCTGAGTTAAGTAAGTCAGACAAAAGGTTTTCTCAAGACCAACAATGATCATTGAGTGCCTCCCACGTCAAGGGTGTAGGCTCGGGGCGTGACATAAATTATGAGATTATTAAATAAGCTAGTAAGACTTTTTGTACATTATGCATTATATTTTTCTAAGGTGGATTCACTTAATGATACACAAAGTTAATTCAATACGATCCTTGAAATAATAATCAGTTATTCTCTCATCACACGTATTATTCCCTCAATATGCTTTGTAATTCCTTATTCAAGATTATCTTTCATAATCAATTTTGTAAAATTTAAGATTACATTTTTTGTAGCTTTAAGATTACTTATTATTTATCTTATTTATATTCTTTCTATTTTAGATTTATGGATATTGAATCTAGTGAGTGTCAAAGTGGATTTAATCAACCACTTACATTGTGAGATGATAGAATTTGTTTTACTACTCAGAGAGTGTACTCACATATATAGACGAGCTACATCATATGAAACCCCAGTTTAAAAGCGTATATGTTAAACGTATTCGATTTCCAAAAAAGAAATCTTCACAAGAATCTTTAGATGAACTATACAAGAGCTGAAGACAGAAGAAGGAGTAAATGGATTCAACTTTTTTTGAGAAATATATGTTGTTTTCACTAAGTATTTGAGCCATCCAACTATCGTTCTGGCCCCCGGGCCGATGATCAGAGTAGAAATCACATGTCCATGATCAGAGTAGAGAGCACAAGTCCATGGGAAGTCTTTTATTCCTTAGTCTTAGTCACATAAACCAACTGACTTACCAAATATGAAATCCTCGATTGTTAAAAATTGTGGCATTCATCTTTGACACCTTCCCTCTAGATAAACTTATTCATGAAACCCCCATTGCAATACCTCCAACTTTTATTATTTCCAAACTTTAAAATATTATGTCAGAGAACCGAAGCCACATTAATCGACAATCCTTTAGTAAGTCTATAAACCAACACTACACTTTGTGTTTTTACCTTTGAAGTGTGCTTACTACAAATAATTTTTAACCATACATGTGCCTCTTGATTCAAGTGTACTACTAAAAAGTTGCCGAAAAACTACGTCCGAAAGCGACATACTACACCACTTTTTTAGTCTAAATCGATGAAAAAGCGACGCAATCATGTTCTTCGTCTTTAGGGTTGACGGTACGGACAGGAGGATCCTGTCCATCGCTTTAATGAGAATATATAAAAAAAAAACAGAAAAGCTACGGACTAAAGGACATTGTCAATCACTTTTTTGGATCTTTTAAACAATAAAACCCATGACAACGATCCAAAAAACCACTCTATCCATCGTTGTTTCTGCAATTATTTTGACAACTGAAACTGGAGGTCTGTGTTGCCTGCAAATGCAATTCAATTCAGCCCAATTAAGCACACAACATAATAAGCAACCTACATCATACATAAAACAACAAACTTAAATTACCATTTAAAAGAATCTAAATCACAATTTAAATACTCATAATATCTTTCAAAATTAATTTCAAAATTTCAAAAAGTTCATAAATTAAAACAGACCTAAAGTAGGGAGTAGTATATACAAAATAAACCTCCTCTCCTCATTGTAGTCGTTGATGTCCTTAGGAGTTGAAGTAGTACGTCGACAAGCGAGGTTCAGTATGTGTTAGTTGATTTGTTGAACGACCTCACTCATGCTCTGTTGTTCATCTACTCTTCTCCGCTCTAACTCTGCCAGTGTCGATCTAAGTTGTGTTATTTGAGTAGAACTAGTAGCAATCAAAACATTGTTAGGTGCCTTGGTTTGACGTGATGATCCAATACTTTGTAAGCCTGATTGAACTCGTCTTACAACGTCTTGAGAACGTAAACCATAGACTTTACCTTTGTATTTCCCCCCCCCCCCCACACACACACACACTTTTTTTGTCTAAATTTGAGTGGACAATTTAGGTATCATTTGGACTGAAATCTCTCTCTCTCTCTCTCTCTCTCTCTGTGTGTGTGTATATATATATATATATCACAAGTATATATACTATTCATGTATATTATTCAAATAGAATAACTTACAAAAGTTCGTTCAGCCTTTTCCTCTATTCACACATCCGTATCCGACTCATTTTCTTTCTTCCTGACATGAATCATCTTCAAAACCTCCGTTCCAATGGGAGTGTGCCCCAATTCTTTTTCTGATAAATAATAACAGAAATTTATAACAATATATATGAATCAACTAATTATATATTTAAAATTTTGAAATAGAACTACCATATCTCTTGCAATTGTTCCAACGGTGTGTGCACCTCCGGTGTGCATTAAAGCCACCTTTAAGACCACCTCTAGACTTTTTGTCTTGTGGTTAAATTGCCTTAAACTTATCGATGTGCCAATATAGATGCAATTCATCAAAAATATGAGGCTACATATAATCTAGACATTGATCATCATCCCGAGCTATCTTTAGCCACCTAGACATTTTGGTGGATGCCCTCCTCTCAAATGTGGTCGTAATGGCCCAATTGTACCTCGACACCCAAATATACATACTGTAAAAAAAATTGAATAGTATTAATTAGACAAATAGTAAAAAAATTAAAGTATAATAAACTTAACTAAAAATTATATACTTTAAATTCATTAAACATCGCTTGGCGTATACTATTTTAAATATTTCTCCAAGAGTGATAAGCATGTGTTGAATGTTTTCTAACATAGTCTTTTAAATCTCAAAGAGAATCCATTGCAGGATGCCACCTGCAAAACACATAATAAATATGTTAGTTCATGAATAAATATTAAAGTATACGAAATAAATAAAATAAACTAACAAATAGATAACAAAAGAAAACTTACGATTATCCATCTGGCTCAATCATGATTCTAACAAGTCTATTGATGAATCCATGATTAGTACTAATTTAGGGAAATGTTTTAGTAGAATAAGTGTTCTCTAATTCATATTTTTTCTCGAAAACTGATGGAAAACCTTGAGTTTCATCCATATATACTTGGAGGCAAAGCATGGACACAATTGACCAAAAAGAAAAAGGCAGTGGAACGAATGAAGAAAGGATTGATTGAGGATCGCCTTACCCATTAGGTGAGTCGCCGAATGGCCTTATTCTCACCTAATGTTGTAGTGAACTGAGCACCGAAGGGAATATTTAAGTCGGTGTGTTGTAAAGTTGTTCCGCAAAGCAGTACTATGTCACCCAAATTTAAAGAACGCGAAGATGTTCAAGGCTAAGTAAAGAAGGCGAGGAGATATATAAAAGGGAGGATCACAGAGTTGATTTGCGATCCCGACTAAGGACGCTGAGTGGTCCTTCACAACACAATTTTTCAAAAACTATAACTATTTGTTGTTACTTTTAGCTTAGTATCAAATTTTACTAGACTTTTACATTTGAGGCTATGTTCATATATTTTCTCAACTTTAGTTCTTAGAGTTTTTGTGAGACTTTGTTCTTAAGATTTGAAGACTTAATGGTTTTCAACTCCAAGAAATTGGAAGTGGTATTGAAGAATCTTTATTGTAGACATGTGTAAATACATTTCAATCATACCAGTTCATGGAAACACCAGTTGGTATAGATTTTTATCTCTTTACTATGCCTAGATAAAACCCCAATTCTTGGGGTGTGATTATGTGAGTATAGGTTGAATATACTTCTAGGTCTTGCTAATTGATGATTTATTTATTATTTAAATGTGATTTCGTTCAGTATATTTATCTGAATTTAATGGGACCGTAGTTGTAAGTATGATTTCACCTTCTTGTCTTTGGCTTGCTCGAGAGAGGTCTTAAGACCAAGTCTACCGAATCGATAGCCGGTGATTATTGGGTTGACGTGTTTAACTCGAGAGAGTGTATTCTAAAACCTCTCACAGACTTTTAGCTCAAGAGAGTGAGTAAACTAAGACAAAGGCTGGGAATAATCGGGGAAAATCAGTGTTCAAGGGAAACCAACTTGATTCGGGTTAAGTTTCTCGAAAGAGAATTTACCCCACTAAAGTCTAGCTTAGGCACAAATTCACAACAATTTACTATCAATAGGTTGTACCGCATAGTTTATTTAAGCTCATACTCCTATCACATCCCAAACATCCCATCTACATATTAGTATTTTCAATTATTTTTAGTATTTATCTTATAATTATTTACAACCCCCCGCCCATTTGATAATTGATACTTGTGTCACCCCTTTTAATGTATTAAGTTTTTTATAGTAAATGTCTTTTAGCAACGAGAGCTTGAACTAATTCGTACTTAACTCTTAATTCTCAAAATTACTCCCTACGGGAACGTCCCAACCCTTGGTTTGTTTATAACACTACTTGCAAACAATTGGCACTTAGAATTGGAAAGAGTATCCTAATACGTCAAGTCAAAATGGCTCCGCTGAGAGGGAGAGGTTTTATTTTGATAATTTTGGTTAACTTGAATCTTGTTATTGTTGGTTATAGTTGAACTAATCTAATTTTATGTTTTGTTTTGCTTGTTTGTATTGTTAACAGGAAGTATGAGCGTTAATGGAAGCCAAATAGGCCAGCAAGATGACTTCAAAAACCTCAACGATGTCAATGATCCTCATGCTGCTGATCCCCATCTCTTGGGAGGTTCCATTCTTTTACCACAAGTTGAAGGGAATGCAGTGTTACACATCACGAACACCATGTTGCAACTTTTACAACTAAAGGGACTTTAAAGTGGATTGGGCCATGAGGATTCTCGTGAACATCTACGAAACTTCATGGATATATGTGGACCATTTTCCTTCAAGAACATCTCTTAAGAGTTAGTCTGAATGAGGTTATTTCAATTTTCACTGATGAGAGGAAGAATGCAAGTAGTTGGCCTAGTTGCCACATGACTCAATCACTTCTTGGGAGGAGTTGGTCACCATATTTAATTTGTGATTTTTCCCTTCTCCGAAGATAATGAATCTTCGGGACATCATCCAAGGCTTTCAACAATTTGAAGGCGAGCCAATTCATGAGACTTGGCTTCGGTTCAAGAAGTTGGGGCTATGATGCCCGGCTCATGGCTTGCGTGTTAACGTATGTCGCTGACCAACTTTCTCTGGGAGGTTTAGTGCAACATTCTTATGTGATAGAAACACAACTATTGGATAGAATGACCAAAATCAATAGGGCCTGGTATACCCGTGAATATTAAGTATCTCCCCTCTCATTCAAATTGACCAAGAAGCAGATGGATAAATATCAAGAGAGATAATAACATGGAAAAAATCATGAAAAAACTTGAAATTTTTTCTAGAAATATCATGGGAGTTGGTGCTCGAAGTGTCAATTTTGTGGGTGTCGGCTGTGCTAATTCGGATGAATCCAAATTTAATGAAATGTATGAGGAAGAGGTAAACTTCACAGCCAATCAAAGTGGAGGTTATCGTTCAAAATATCCTATGTAGGGTGGTAACAAAGGTTGGAATAGAGATGAAGGATGGAAATATCGAGATCGGGAATGGAGGGATCAAAATCCAAATTGGGAGAAGGGGGAGAGGGATAGGTATGTGCCTTCCCACGAATGTTTAAAGCGAAAGGATTCAGACGGTGGCAAGTCTGAATATTTGCTCTCGTGTATCCTCAAAAAGGTTCTAGTTTCAGAAAATATTTTAAAAGAAATGAAAAAAGATGTATCGACTCTGGTGTCAGGTCCCATTCTTACTCAACCAATCAATTGGAAGCCCAGATGGGCCAGATTTCGACGCATTTGAACTCTTGACAATAGGGGGTTTGCCTAGGGACACTATGCCAAACCCTAAGAGTGAGGTTTAAAAGTGAACTTGCATCATGCCACAACGTTAACTAAGGCACTGTTTCAGAGGCAACCAAAACCGTTTTTATTACTTATTTTGTTTTACAAATAATGGTAGAATATGTCTGTGATTATTTGACTCTCGACAACTTAAAGGTATAGTCTGTAAAACTCGGAGTCCAAGAAATTATTGGCGAACCACCGACCCAAAGTTCTGGTCTTATAACTTTGGCCGGGTATAAAATGCACTAGAATCGTGAGGTGAATCATTGTATCATCATTATAGCTCTAATGTGATGGTTGTCAGTTAGGAAACTCCCATAGTAGTTTTTGTATTTTTATATACATCAATTTATTGTATTTTTATATACATTTATGTTGTATCCTTGCATATACACAGAGCTGACATCATGTTTTAAACAACTTTTCTATTATATTTCACTTGACTATTTTATAATGATATGAGTTATTAAGCGTTCATAAGTTGAGCAGAGTCAAGGTAAGTGTTTCTCTCGGAATCTCTTACAAGCCTATGTTATTAAGCATTACAACTCGCGTACTCGTACATTGAATGTACTGATGTCAGTTGGCCTTCATCCTATTATGATTCAGACGCAGGTAACGAGGAGCGACATCCAACACACCGTTGATCTAGTTGAGCACTCCAGAGTTAGTTAGTGAGCCTTCTTGCATTCTTGAGGACTCTTTTATTGTTTTCTAGTTTACTTCATTAGGATGTTTTGTGGTGTTTCCCTACATCTATCTCAGTTGTCTAGAGGCTTGATAGATAGAGAAACAACTAGTTATGAGTCTTTAGTATTGTATTTCACATGTTTTGCATTCTCAGTTTATTTCATAAGTTATTTATATAGATTTTTCTTATGTTTTAAGTCTTTCACTAAGTAAGTAAGCTAGACAAATGATTCACATGGGACCAACAATGGTCTTAGAGTGCCAGTCTCGCACAGGGTGTAGACTCGGGGCGTGACATATTCCTCTTTCATTGTGGATGTATAGTTTAAGGACTGTCATTTACTTGCATATTAGGGTACCTAGTAAAGCACTATGAAAGAATCCTTTTGAACTATGGACTTGTAGGAAACCTAAGTTAAGGAACCTGCATGTCTGGGGTTGGCCGGTAGAAGTTAAAGTTTATAATCCACAAGAAAAGAAAATGAATTTCAAGAACAATCAGTGGTTTCTTCATTGGTTATCCAGAAAAACAAAAGGATATAGATTTTACCGTCCTAATCGCAATAAAAGAATAGTTGAAACTGGAAATGCTAGGCTCATTGAGAATTGTGAAGTTAGTGGGAATGAAGAAACACGTAAAGTGGAAATTAAAGATGTTAGGGTGAGGGTTCCTCTACTTTTTACTTCTTTTAAATATGTTGTTCCTAAAGTTGTTGTACAACTTAATAATCAATAAGAACAAAAAATTGATGGTCTTATTAATCTCAATGAAGCGATAATTGATGAACCTGCAGTAGATGTACCACAAGAAGTAGCATTAAGAAAATGGAAAAACAAAAGTGATCTACTATTTCTGATGATTATTTGGAATAATTAAATGAGGCAAAAATTGACTTGGGAATTGATAATGATCCAATTTAATTTTTTACAAGCTATTTTAAGTAATAATTATGTTAGATGGGATAAATGTTATGAAAGAAGAGTTGAAATCTATGGAACAAAATGAAGATGGGACCTTGTTGACTTGGGAATTGATAATGATCCAATTTAATTTTCACAAGCTATTTTAAGTAATAATTATGTTAGATGGGATAAATGTTATGAAAGAAGAGTTGAAATCTATGGAACAAAATGAAGATGGGACCTTGTTGAATTACCATAACATTGCAAAAGAATTGGGTGTAAATGGATCTTTAAGATCAAACATGACTCAATTGGCAACATTGAATGTCACAAGGCTAGACTTTTTGCAAAAGGTTTCACTCAAAATGATGGCCTCGACTATAAAGAAACATTTTCACCTGTAGAAAAGATCAACTCATAATTATAATGGCTTTACTAGCTCATTATGATTTATAGCGACATCAAATGGATATGAAATCAACCTTTCTAAATAAAAATTTGGAGAAAAAGGTTTATATGAATCAACCTGAGGTGTTTTCTTGCAAGGAATGGAGAACATGGTTTGTAAACTTAAGAAGTCATTATACGAACTTAAACAAGCTTCCACACATTAGTCTCTTAAGTTTAATGAAACTATTGTAACTTTTGGACTTGCAATGAACTAAAGATCATATTCTCACTTATTGACGATTTTATCATATTGATGTGATTGGACATTCATATTCAGATTAGGTTGGTTGTGTGGATACAAGAAAATCCACATTTAGATATTTGTCTCAATTAGATAGAGGAGCAATATCATGGAAAAGTGTGAAGCAGTCTATTTTAGTTGCATCCAATATGGGACAGAGTTTGTGGCATGCTTTGAGGCCAAAGCTCACGCTAATTGGTTGTAGAACTTTATTTCAAGAATTGGACTGGTCGACACTATTTCCAAGCCGCTAAAATTTTATTGTGATAATAGTGCAACAGTCTTCTTCCTAAAAATTATTAGTATTCTAAGGGTGACAAACATATGCAATTGAAATACTTTTCAGTTAAAGAAGAAGTCTAGAAGCATTAGGAGACAATTGAACATACTAGAACCAAACTTATGATTGTTGATCCTTTGATGAAAGGATTACTGCCCAAAACATTTGTTGAACATGTTTAAATAATGTGTCTTATAGATAACAATGAATGATATTTGTAAAGATTTTATCATGTTTATACAATTGACACTATGAGCTCAACTATATATATGTTTCTGTTGTAACCTGTTTTCTCTTGTATACGTTATGTTGAGAATGACGATGACATTTTTTGTTTTAGATAAAAGATATTCTAAGCATTATTGCGGACCCGTTATGTATTTGAAAGGTTGTATTAGGCAATAGACTAATATTGTAGTGCATGGAAGGACTATGTCAAATAAAGTGGTGTACAACCGACATGACTCATAGTAGTTGATTTATTTAATAACGACGGATGATGTTGGATTTAACATTGTTCACATGACGATTAAGATGCATATTAAACCATTAAATTAAAGGTTGTGCGCCAAGTGGGACAATGTAAATTTCTATGGCCCACTAATTATATTTTGGTTTAATAATTAATATAATTTGAATCCTAAATATGTGTGGAGAACAGGGGAAATGGAAAAGTTACTTACATGTGTGAAGAAGTGGGTAAGTTACTTAGTAACTTCCAACTACCCATTAAGTCTTCCACTAACCATTACCTCTTTCAACTACTCATTAAGTAGCGGCATACTTGATAGTTTTAAAACTACCCATTATATGAACTACTCACCATGATGGAAAGGTGGAAATGATGTAAAAAAAAACACTCTTAATTAAAGGGCCTTCTCTCTTGCATAAATATATAGTTTTATCCATAAAAATTATTCTTAAAGTATAAGGCAAGAGAGAGAAACAACTTGTGAAGAACGAAAAGAAAGAAATGACTTGCGCTCACTTCAAGTCAAGATTCTTTAAAAATCACTATGACTTATTCAGGTATGTATTCTTGACTGAATATAATACTAATAGATTTATGTGAAAATCATATAATGTTATGATCATGAATAATTTATAGGATTTATGAATGCATATATTGTTTATGTTTTCATAACCCATTAAAATTCCTAACAAGTGACGCCAAATTCTAAAAAAAATAAACAAAGATAGGATAACGTTCGAACAAAATGAATAACATCTAATTTTTTAACTAACGTAAAAAAATTTGAGTGAAATAAATATAAGAAATATTCCTAATTTTTTTGAATCTCCTAAATTTTTGTCAGTTAACAATTATGATCAATGAATTCAAAATTAACTAATACACCTTTATTCGTTTTTATCTTCTTCATATTTTTCAAGTTTGATTTTTTTATCATTTTTTATATTTTTTGTTTTTTTTCAAAACTTATTTTTTACAATTACTTTTATACTGCTATAACTAGAAATATTATACTAATGTCATTTTATAAAATTTTCAAATTTATTAAAATCGTTAGTCCTTTTTTTATCCCACAAAATCGACATGACAATAGTTAAAATTGAGTTAAAGATATATATTTAGGATTTTCTGATATCCAAAAATCCAAAGTGTCCGATATGATATACAATTTTAAATTCATAAACTTTAAAAGTTAAATACATAGTCGAATTCAATTTAAAAAAACTCAAACGAAATATCCAAAAAAAATTAATTTAGATTTGAATTTTTGTTTGCCTAGACAATGCTCACCTACTATATAGGATTAGACAAAACTTGTAGGGTTAAATTAAAACTATATTAAATATATCAAAATATCCATTGATCTTTTGGTCTTAAATGTCATATGAAAAATTGATATTAGAAAGTCGTGTAAAATGAAAAACATATTCTTTTTGAAAAATAACTTAAAGAGAAAGTAAAACAACAAAATTGATAGAGAGGGAATAACAATTTTTAAGGATTACACAGTTTGGAGCGATGAATATTCATTTAAAAATATCTGAAATCAATATTATGACAGGTCATTAATTAGGGGGGAAAAGAGAGACAGTTGTCCATAAAAAGGTTCCATTATTTTCATATTGTTAACTAACTTATATATTTAATAGAGGCGGAGTTAAGTAAGGCGGAGTTAGATAGGGTTCATAGGCTCAGTCGAGTCCACTAGTTTTTTTTTGTAGATACTATATTTGTATTGGAAGATTAATTAAATATATGTATATGAACAAGTAAACCCCCGAATAACGTTGATATAGAACTCCCAAACTCATAACTTTGACTTCGCCTATATTAAATAATTTGAAGACATTAATTTTGTATAACTTTCATGATTTATTTTCGAGTGGATGTAATTATAAAATATTAGAAATATCTTAAACCGTTTGATTCTCATTTTTATAATAATCAAGTGAAGATTTGACCTAAAAAATTGAAGTAGTAACTGAATATGGTGGGAGATGAGATATGTATTCAATATTTCAACTATGGGTTTTGCCTGCATAAATATTGTCACCTGAACTAAAAAAAAATAGATCACATTCTTTAAAATTAAAAATATATTAAATATTTAAACTAGCTAGACAAATCACACACTCTATATAACGCCTGCATGTATCTCACTAAATTTGTAAACATTTTCTTATAACAAAATCTCACTCAATTCTAAGTAATGGGGGTTGAAAGGTAATTTGATCTCTAAATTAGCGATGAAGTGTGCTGGAGATTTGCTTCATGGCCACTTCAAATCAAATCCACACCAAACATCCACCATGTCTCCTGATAAGGTAACGAACTTCACATTGCATGATGGTCAATTGGGAAAAACTAATTATGTTATTGGCTGGAAAATCATCCTTGGTAAGCTTCTTATATTATTCCAATTTCAATTGGCTATGGTAGAAGCGATCGATTATTTAGCATTCATGTTTGAACTTAAATTATTTTCTTAATATGTTAGGGGGCAAAGAGTGACATTTCAAAAAGGTCGTACACGTAGATGATGCAGCAAAATCGATGACCTTCAATTTTATTGAAGGATATATGAATGAATTATATAACTCAATGACAATTATATAAACTGCAAAGGAAAACTGGATTACTTGGAGCATGCTGTATGAAAAACTGAATGAAAATATTCATGAGCCCCTTGACTTTATGGATATTCTTTGTTGGCCTCATCAAGGACCTTGCGACTCACCATGTCGGAAAATAGATCTCAGTCCCCATTCCCAATTAATAACAAGATTGAGTATTGTTACTATCCTAAATCCTTACGAATAAATAAGACTATTTGTGTGATGTTTCACCAGTACAATGGCGTATTATCTGTATTATAAATATCTATACTTATGAATAAATAAAACTATTTGGTGAGATATATTTTTATGAATTGTGCTCATTGTTAGTAATATATATTTAATTTTTTTTAAAGAAAGTGTACTCCCCAGTATCATTATATGTAATGCTCTGAAGTATTCATAATTAATTTTATAAAATAACCGAACACCTAAAATTTAATATGCAAAAAATTATGAGATTATAAAAATATCTTGGAGTATATCTACTGATTATCACTATACTTTAAATTAGTTATATAATATCGGACTCGGTTCACCTCTAATAGAAGAAGCATCTAATATGTCTCATAATGATATAAAGGTCAATAATTATTTGATCAAAATAAAATCTTAAATCATGGTTCATATAATCGATCTTTTTCGGCTTACAATCGATTTCTCAAGATAGAAATGGAAATTAAGAATTAGAGGCGTACATGCCCGGGTTAGTTTAGATTTTTCAAATATCAAACCCAACTACGATGTGTTTGACAAAATGTCTATGCTAGACCTTAATTATGACATTATTAAGTAAGATAGTAAGTATTTTTGTACATTATTCTTTATATTTTTCTTAGTTGGGTTCACTTTATGATACGTAAAGTTCCTTCAATACGTTCCTTGAAATAAGAATCGATTATTCTGTCAGCACACATATTATTCCCCCAATATTCTGTGCAATTCATTATTCAAGATTTTCTTTTATAATCGATTTCTAAAATTTAAGATTACGTTTATTTTTAGTTTTAAGATTATTGGTTATTTATCTTTTTTATGCTCTTTCAACTTTAGATTTATGGAGATTGAATCTAGTGAGTCTCAAATAATATTTAATCAAACACTTTGAGAGATGATTGAATTTGTTTTACTACTCAGAAAGTGTAATCACATATAGACGAGCTAAATCATATGTAACCCCAGTTTAAAATCATATATGTTACTCTTATTCTATTTCCAAAGAAAAAATCTTCAGATAAACTATACAAGAATTGAAGAAGGAAGAGGGGGTAAAAGGATGCATTTTGTTAATTATTTTGAGAAAGATATGTTGTTTCTACCAAGTATTTGACCCATCCAACTATTGTTCCGACCTGTAAGCCAGTGATTAGAGTAGAGATCACATGTCCATGATCAGACTATAGAGCACAGGTCCATGGGAAGTGTTTTGTGCCTTAGTCTTAGTCACATCAACCAACTGACTTGCCTAATATGGCATCTTCGATGGTTATAAATTCGGGCATTCATCCTTGACACCTTCCCCCTAGATAAAATGATTCATGAATACCCCATTGCAATACCTCCAACTTTTATTATTTCAAAACTTTAACATATTATGTCAGAGAACCGAAGCCACATTAATCTACAATCCTTTCATAAGCCTATAAACCAACACTACTTTTTGTGTTGTTACCTTATCACTATGCTTACTACAAATAATTTTTAACCATACATGTCCCTCTTGATTCAAGTGTACTACTTAAAAACTACTGAAAAACAAAGACCAAAAGAGACACACTTTGTCACTTTTTTTGGTCAAAACAGATGAAAAAGTGACGCATTTATGTTCGACACTTTTTGGGTCGACGTTAAATGGAGGACCCTGTCCTCCGCTTTTCTGGAAGTTCGTTTTTTGAAAAATCCAGAAAAGCTATGGACTAAAGGACATTGTTTGTCACTTATTTGGGTTTTATTTTAAAAATATAAAACCCAGAGAAGCAATGCAAAAAACAACCCTATCCGTCGTTGTTTCTGCAAAAAAATTTACAGCTAAAATTGGCAGTTTCTGCTGCCTGCCTGCAAATGCAATTCAATTCAGCCCAATCAACACACAACATTATAATTAAACTATACATAACATAAAACAACAAAAATAAATTAACATTCAAAAGTATCTAAATCACAATTTAAAGACTAATAAAGTCTTTAAAAATTCGTTTCAAAATTTCAAAAAGTTCATAAATTAAAAGAGACTTAAACTAGGGAGTGATATCTACAAAATCATCATCCTCCTCCTCATTGTCGTCATCGATGTTCTGGGGAGCCGAAGTAGTAGGTTGACTAGCGAGGTTCTGCACTTGTTCTTAAATTTGTTGAACGGTCTAACTCATGCTTTGTTGTTCAGCTACTCTTCTCTACTCTGACGACTCTGCTAGTGTCGATGTAAGTTATGCTATTTAAGTTGACATAGAACAATGTCAAGTGTCTCGGCTTGATGTGATGATCCAATACCTTGTAAGTGTGATTAGAGTTGTCTTACATTGTTTCGAGAGCCTAGACAACAGACTCTACCTTTGTGTGTCCCCCCACCCTCCACCACTTTTTCTACCTAAATTTGGGTGGACAGTTCAAGTGTCATTTGGAACAAAATATCTAGATTTTCAGTGACACACTGATGAAACTCATTCTACATATTAGATATCAACATTGACATCAATATATATATATATATAGATATCACTACACCATTTTAGGCCTACGACCACCTAGGTAAAGTGAAGTCTAAACTAGCAAAAGATGCGGCCTTTGATAACGGTACACTGTTTTACTTTTGGCAACACTTTATCGGGGGTGACCTAAAGAGCATAACCTTTGACATTAGACAACACTTTTGAAGTGTTGCCAAAGCAGCAACACTTAAAAAGTGTGGCAAGAGGTATAAAGGTTACACTTTTGAGCATTTCATTAGCAACACTTTTATCTAATTATACTATACTTAAAAGTGTGACCTTTGCGTTGTTATTGGTTCCACTTTAAAATTGTACCCTTTTATATCTCACCTAAAACAACACTTTAACTTTTCTTATGTACAACATAAAATTTATAAACAATAAGCCACACTTCTGAAGTGTGGCAAATGTAGATTTTCGTATAATTATATAAAGCACAAAATTAAATTATAAATAATTTCAAATTATAGATTTCAAATTAAATAAACTTCAAGAACATCTGCCATACATATAGAAACACATAGAAATCAATTACCTAAAGATCTCTAGATGCAATTCATTCTACAAACCGAATGTATTTAAACAACATTTATGATAATTGTACAAACTCTTTATCGTTCACTACAATAGATCGAGTTTACTTTTGTCCTCTATACATCAAAATTTGATCAACAACATTTTCCTGCACATTAAAAATTAATTAAAAGTTAGAGAATCATGTATTTCATATGCTCACTATATTGTTCAATACTCAGCCCCTTCCTAATCCCTTAACAGTTAAATGATCACTAAACATGTACAAGAACTATAAAATATTGGATATAACAATAGGGCATGTTTTCAAAGTCTGTCACAATAGAAAAATATGATTGAGTAAATAAATTAGGAAGAAAACAATAGACAGAGTTAAATGATCCCAAACTGCATGTATAAAGCAGACCCAATATGAGTGATAAAATCTTGAAGAAAACAATAGGCAAAGAGTTAAATGATCCCAAACTGCATGTATAAAGCAGACCCAATATGAATGATAAAATCTTGAAGAAAACAACAGGCAAACATACAAATGAATAGAATACATATGATCAAATACTCTTAGAAACTATTGACTCCAACTCTTTTTGAGAAGAAAAGAAAAGCCGGAACATAAATGAATAACAACTCAACTCAGTCTACCTTGAGAAAACAGGCAAGATAACACAGATCTTACAAAAAATTTAATCAGTTAGACTGGCCTTACAACCTCTGAAAACCATCTTCCCCAAAATCTCTCACTTAACTGAAAATGAACCCTCCAAGCTTTTCTATCAATGTAGTGAGCATATCTACTACCATAACATTTTATGTTCTTACAGAGGCTCCTAATTGACAAGTCGAGATGACCAAATATTTTATGCTTTCAAATTGATTAGAACGATTGACTCATCCACATATGCAGCAGTAGGTAATAAACTAGTAGAGCTGCAAACTTATGTGTGAAAAATATTACTTAACTCCAAGCTTCAGTAGTAATAAGAAATTATCAAATGCAGGTGCCCTCTGTTTATATCAAAATTAATAATTTTAATACTCACAAACATATCCAACCAATAATGGAAAACTTAACAAGCATGTGCTAAGAACAAATTTTGGGTTTTAGGAGATTTATCAAAGGTGAGGCCAGTGAATATGAGCTTCAAAGATATCATAATAATATGACATAAGTAAATAGTTTATTGAGAGTGTCTTCAAGAATCAGTGATAAAATTGCACATTCTCATCAGATTTAATGAAATTTGGAGACTTCTCATTTTCTTATAAAACTAGCCAACAAAATTGATTGATATTGATCACAACAAGTATCAAAGGAACTTATAGTAGCATAAATCAGTTTTCAGTAAAACAGCAAACTACTCAATTATATTACACCTTTCAACATGCACCAATAACAGCTTTATATAGAGAAAGAGATTCAATGAAATATGTACAAAAAGGTCAGTAGTACTGATCAAAGATGTTTAAGCTCAGTAATGACAATTCCTTCATTTGCATAAGAAAAAGTAGTGCAGAAAGATGGGTTTTTTTAATAAAAAAATCGAGAAGCACACAATAGAGGCCAATCAGTTCAAACCTCATCCTCAAGGCACTGCTACTGTTTTTGTGTCAACAATATAGTTTAAGATTAAAAATCACCTTTGATCCAAATCAACATATTTTCACAAGGTTCGAATTATTTTAGAGGAAAAATTCAAAATATCACAGGAGAAACGGACAAAAGCAGAAGAATACAGCAAAAGGAAGAAAGAAAGAGTTCTTGGCTGGAAGTTAATTCAGTTCTATAGGTTTGACAGTTCTGAATTCTAAAGTCAGAAGTATAGCCTTATGCAACAGTTTTTTTTGTAAAACGAGCTTAGAAAACATATAAATTAAAACATAAAGGGAGATTGAATAGAAAGGTTCATACAGAAAAATGAGCAAAAAATTTCTGTGGTGATAATTATCATGAATCCTCATGATTTCTAATTGACACAAGATTGTTACCTGAAGTTAATACCCCTTCTAAATGCCATTTCGTGCATCAGCTCATAGACAACTGGATTGTGTTCTATTCCTTCCATGCACATTCCAACACCAACCTGCCAAAGCGTATCCAGAAAGCAAAGAAAATAGCAATGGACATTCGACAAATTCAAGGAAATGGATTAAAAATTCAAATAAAATCATAGTATGCAACAGTTTAAGAGGATATAGAATCATAAAAAGCCTAAGGTTCTAAATTATACATTTAGAAAGAAACAAATAACAAAATATTTTTAATGAAATGGGATGAGATTTTACCATTGTTGAGTTCTAACTTGTGCGGGCATCAATACGACTAGAAGTCACTACATCTAACACTCCATACATTTCAATGTTGCCTCCAAAGTCGTGCAGCATACACATTTATGTTTTGTTAGAGTAACATTAGAAAAATAATTGATTGATATTCAAGCTTGATATTACGTGAAACACCATTTTCAGGAACCAAATTATACAGATTTGTTTCTACACAGAACCCTCTGATTACCAGCTATAAAGAGTGCCATAGAACTGAGAGGATGATTTCCATATTGGTTTAACATCAGAAAAAAAAATCAAGAACTATCATCTTCCCATGTGGAACAGAATGTAAAAGTAATTGTTTGAAAGCAAAAGATTAAAATAAAGTAAGAACAACAGTCTGCAAATTATCAGAGTCTGATAGTGAAAATATGTTCTTCTCAAGGGTGCGATGTTTTGTTGTTAAAAGATTGACTTCACAAATATGGAAGGAATAGGGAGATCAGATTGTCCTCTAAACTGTGAATTGTGGCATCAAAACATAAAGTGCCACGTAAGTAACATGATCAATAACTTCTCCTGAAGACGTTAGTAATCACCACATAAATGACGGAAAACCTACAATACCTTTAGATGCTCAAGACGTGTCATTTAGTACTATCCAAGTACACTGTATCACTCAACACAAAAGCTCCCCATGGAATCTATATTTGTAATGAATTCATGAAGATGACGACACTATTCAAGATAAACGATACTATTACATAACTAAAAAGGAGATAATGAAAAGTAAGAACCACACATTCGCATGTACTTCAAATCAGNATATATATATATATATATATATATATATATATGCGCAGAAGCAGACAAACATAAGTACAGATAATTATTATTCTAAACTCCCACGAACATGAATATTGTTAGAAAAAACAATGATGAGACAGAAGAGATAGAGAAGTTATACCACCTTTCCAGTCTTGAACAGAACATTTTCATGCTGGTACAAACAATTTACTGTTTCAAATCAGAAGACGAAAGGAATGAGAATGAACAATATTTAGATATCCAACACTATATCCTATCATCTTGTAAACGAAGAGAAGAAAAAGATGTTGATCAAGTGGTTCCCTTCTATAAAGAACATATTTCCGATCCTCATATGAAATATTTGGAAATGACTTGCTACAAAGATATATGAACACATCATTCAGTTAAAAAAACAAACCACAAGCACAGTGTACTGCACAAAGTTACAAGAAAAAGGACTAGAGATGATTTTCAAAAATATAAGATAAATGCATTTATGGAGGGAAGAATTCAATAGCAACATGTCATCATTATTTAAGTCTGTGCAAAGCTAACTTTTCAGGATTATTTTTTATCTAATAATTGAGAACACATAGCGACAAATGGGCTTGGATCTCTAGTTTTCTTCATTCCTTCCCATGACAATAACCAGAATGAAAAATTGGGAATATCAATACATCTGGGAAAATGTGAATAATTTTAAACATCAAACAATGGCACTCAACGTGCATAAAAATTATTCACAAAGAAAAATAGAAAGAAAATATTCCTTCAATTTCTCTGTAACATTCTATAATTTGATCGAAGAATCCATATGATTTTGAGAGGAAACAATATTATTTCTGTCTCTAGCAATTGGGAAGGTTCTTAAAATACTAGTTGTTATATTTAGCTGCAAAATTAGAACTAAAAGAAGTAGTTTTATTATACATATGGAAAATGCAGGACTACACGAGTAAAACCAAAATATGACTATGAAAACAGACATTCCGATTCAACTCTATGTTGTTGGATCAACTATCATCACATCAACTGGCTCACTTATATGTTCTGCAACTTTTCCCAACGAGGTTATCCTTTCGTGTTCATGTTCTTTTTCTTTCACTGTTTTTGCTACACTAGTTTTTTTTGGAGGTATTCTTCATTCTGAACCCTCCACGTTTGCGAACGACTGCTCTTCTTTTGCTATCTTTGGCTTAAAACTCACTTTATGGGTGCAGAAGCATAATTCAGTAGTCGGCCGCCGGAATCTCAATTGAGCTCTGTGGTTTGAATTTTTATGCAGATAAACTAGAGAACCATAGTGATCGTAGAGAGAATTAAAGAAATTGAATTTGAGATGGCTCGTACCCAGAAAATAATACATGTACTAATGGTCATTGCTATTTCTAAGTTAGCGGACATTGTATTAATGGTTCTCGATGCTTCAAAAAGTGAAGGCCATCGGCAAATATTGACAAAGGAGCTGGAAGCGGTGGGCCTGATATTAAACAAGAGACCTCTTTAGATACACTTCAAGAAGAAAAAGACTGGTGGAATTTCTTTCAATAGAACTCTGCATCATATACATGTGGATGAGAAGCTATGCTATCAAATTCAACATAAATAAGAGATCCACAATGCTGAAGTTTTATTTCATGACGATGCTACAGTGGATGACCTAATTGATGTTATTGAGGGCAATCATAAATACATGAAGTGCATTTATGTCTACAACAAGATAGATATTGTTGGTATTGATGATGTAGACAGATAGCCCGACAGCCAAACTCCGTTGTCCTCAGCTGCAACATGAAGCTGAATCTGGACAGATTGCTTGCAAAAATGTGGGAAGTTATGGTTCTTGTGAGAGTTTACACAGCCTCAAGGCCACCAACCAGACTTCACAGATCCTGTGGTCCTTTCTGTTGATAGAGGTGGATGTACAGTAGAAGATTTTTGTAATCACATACATCGGAGTCTTGTTAAGGATGTGAAGTATGTGTTGTTGTGGGGTACTAGTGCAAGGCACTCCCCCAGTATTGCGGCCTCACGCAAATGCTTGAGGATGAAGATGTGGTGCAGATTGTTAAGAAAAATGAGAAGGAATATGGAGGAGGTAGAGGTTGGCTCAAATCACATTCTAATGGTCCTTCTCGTATATCTGACCGTGAAAAGAAGGATCCATTGAAGACTTGATTGAGCCACATAGCGGAGCTGCTAGTTCTATTTGCTGATCTGGAAGGATGGATGTGCCAGGTATTACTATTGAAGAACGAGCTATACAATGAAAATAGGTAGAGGTTTCTTCAACTTTCTGAAGTGAAACCTACTTATCATAAGTGGCTAGAAGATTTCAGTGTTGTATTCTATATTTGATCAGCTTACACTCTAGAGCAAGTATAATATCTGGGGACATGCATTTTTCCTCCATATAATATTTACTGATGTTATTTTGTGAAATATTAGATAAAAAAATTTTATCTTAAAAAAATCATCTTTTTTCTTAGAAATGAGTCACAGGGGAAATTCTCCACCAGTAACTCTAACGTTATAAGAAGTATTCCAGCTTTTAATCAATAACTTATTAGTGGCAATGAACACAGGGAATAGTTCCAAAATCACAAAGGAAATGAACCAAGAGTTGTAATATTCACTTGGTAGACTAAATAAATATGCTTGAGCTATTCAATGTGGAGAACATATTAGATAAGAAACAAACACCCATTACAGAAAATGAGTCACCAAATGAAAATATGACAGATTAGATACTACGTATACGTACCAGCTTACATTCAAAGGTAGTGAAACTAGAAACTGTAGTAAAAAACCAGATTGCAAAGGATAACAACTACAGCAAGGTGTCGCAGTTTCAGACATTTTGATGAAGATGTCCTAAGCGTTAATAACAATTCAAATATGCCTCCGCGAGAGATGGTGTTGTACTAAAGGAAAGGAGCAAAACAGAATAGGTAGATAAAGTAGCATATGGAGTTAAGAGAAATCCAAAACTTGTTTTCATTTAATGTTAGATGAAACTACTTTCAGAAGTAGTGAAATAAGGATTACGAGTCATGAATAATAGCTTGAACAACAACAAATCTGTAACAAAACAACAAAAAGAGTACATATCAAAACACATGACTTTATGGTCCATGGTAATCAATTCTACTGTTCCCCATAAAGCTCTTGGAACACAGTAAGATGCTTTTAAAAACAGTAACATAAAACACCCACAGATGATCTAAACTCAAATCCAATTAACCAGTCAACTCCAACACAACTTCTTGTCTACTCTTTAAGGATTCTAATTTCTTCAAAAGAAACATGAAGCTGATTATTCACATTCTTATCCAAATATATTGGAATGTGATTTTAATGTGGAAAGTGCATCCTGAATGCTAATACAACTAGATATTCAAGCTAAACGAAAATATAGTACTAAGCTAAGTTATTCTTGCAACAAAAAGTCATTTACAAGAAAACGCCTTGATGATTTAGAAGAATTCAAAATGCATATAGATGAACTGTTAAAAAATAATTATATACAAGAAAGCAATAGTAATCATACAAATCCAGCATTTATAGTTAATAAACATAATGAACAAAAACGAGGTAAAGGTAGAATGGTTATAGATTATCGCAACTTAAATGCTAAAACTAAAACATATAATTACCCAATACCAAATAAGATACTAAAAATAAGACAGATACAAGGATATAACTATTTTAGTAAATTCGATTGTAAATCAGGATTTTATCACTTGAAATTAGAAGAAGAATCTAAACTGCTAACAGCATTCACAGTACCGCAAGGTTTCTATGAATGGAATGTTTTACCCTTTGGATACAAAAATGCACCAGGAAAATACCAACATTTTATGGATAACTATTTTAACCAATTAGAAAACTGTATTGTTTATATAGACGACATATTATTATACTCCAAAACACAAGATGAACATATAAAGTTATTAGAAAAATTCATACATATAATTAAACACTCAGGCATAAGCTTAAGTAGAAGGAAAGCAGAAATAATGAAACCCCAGATAGAATTCTTGGGAATACAAATAGATAAAAATGGAATAAAAATGCAAACACATATAGTACAGATTGTTAATCTTAATGAAAATATAGATGCAAAAAAGAAATTACAATCATTTTTAGGAATAGTAAACCAAGTAAGAGAATATATACCAAAATTAGCAGAATATCTAAAACCATTACATAAAAAACTTAGGAAAGATGTTGAATATCATTTTGATGATAAAGACAAAGAACATATAAGACGTATCAAGAATTTATGCAAAAAATTACCAAAACTATTTTTTCCAGATGAAGTTAAACGATTTATATATATTGTAGAAACAGACTCAAGTAACCATAGTTATGGAGGAGTTTTGAAATACAGATACGATAACGAACAGATTGAACATCATTGCAGATATTACTCAGGATCATATACAGAAGCACAACTAAAATGGGAAATAAATAGAAAAGAGTTATTTGCACTATATAAATGTTTATTAGCATTCGAACCATATACAGTTTACAATGAATTTATTGTTAGAACAGATAATACACAAGTTAAATGGTGGATCACAAGAAAATTACAGGATTCAGTCACAACTAAAGAAATACGAAGATTGGTATTAAATATACTGAATTTTACATTTGCAATTGAAGTAGTCAAAACTGACAAAAATATGATTGTAGACTACCTATCAAGACAAAGCTACTCAAACCGAACAAGGTAATCCAATGGAAAATATACTCAAAACCTTAACTACACTTTGCACAAAAGTGGACAGTATAGGCTTGAGAGTACAAAAGCTAGAGACTAATGAAGAGATACTGAAGTCTAAAGCTATAAGTCAGCAGCATACTATAAACATGCGGAGCTACGTCGTTCGGCAGACGGTAAACAGCCAGAGCTAGAAGGAGACGTTGCGAAACTCCTTAAAACCCACAATGTTGTTAATATTGCAGGTACAAGCACAGGAGCTATGGAAAAAACTACTCCAAGAAATACAAATCTAAATAGCCTATTTGCAAAACCATTTATTCCAAAAATCCAAATAATAGATACTCCAACACCACAAACATCCACATATGCAGCCAGCCTACATATAGAAAAGAAAATATATAACCATATTTCCCAAACATACATTGAAAATATATACAAAATACAAACCTTTTTAAACCTTAAACCTAGTTCTACCACGACTACCGAAAAGACCCAAGATTATTTAACCCAAAAACTACAAGGTTACAATAGACTGATTGCACAACCAAAGACAAACCCCAATCTAGTCAAAACTTGTTATAATTATGGATTATTGAGTAAAGTTTATACATATACAAGAGAAGAGATAAGTGGAATCCCGGAGATCCATAAATCATTTTTAACATATAAAAAGATAACAAAAGGAAATTTATTTTTTATTAAATTCTATACAGCACCAGCTGAGATACTCTACAATGAGATAAAACCGATGATCCAGGTAGTAAAAATTGGATTAACTCGGGAGATGATAATACCGGAAGAGATAGGACAACAGCCGAAAATACCAAAAGTTGAGATACCCAGTTTTTATGCAAATAAAAGAATAATTGGGTTATCAACTATCATACAAGAATTAGCTAATAATTATTTACAAGGAAATGCTATATGGAGTTATAATTCCAGAGACCATTTAATGATCTACGCCAATTCACGAGAAGTAAGACAAGCAGATATGGAAGAAGTCCAGAAATGGATTTTATCTCTACTGAAACCAGAATCTACACCAACAACTAGAGCACTAAAGAAAGGATTTATTTCTGAAGAATTATTAACAAAATACTGCAAAGTTAATTTGGACACAAATATCCGGAACACATATGCTCGAAATGTAACGAAGGAGATGATACTATCCCCGAAGTCCTATTCGAATAAAGAAAGCGAGACAGCTTGCAAGAAAAGATAGGAGAAGATAAGATAGACATCAGAAAAGATATGTAAATTTTTTTTTTCATTATTAGCTGTAAAACAAACGTCTAAGTCAAGTATAGACTTAGTCAAAAGTTACTTTTCTAAAAGTAACTTTATGAAAAGTTAAGTCTTTTGTTTTCTTGTGTCGGCCAAAATAAAAAGGGCCATGTGTAGAGTAGAATATTAGAATGTGTCGGCCACTTGGCCAAAGTAGTAAGTTTTTCTTGTATAAATAGAGGGTTTCCACTCATAATAAAATCATCCTTCACAAGCAACTCTCTCCTCTTAAATATTCTCTTCCAAATCCCACTTCCACTTACCGTCTGCCGAACGACGTAGCTCCGCATGTTTATAGTCATGCTGCTAACTTATAGCTTTAGACTTCAGTATCTCTTCATTAGTCTCTAGCTTTTGTACTCTCAAGCCTATACTGTCCACTTTTGTGCAAAGTGTAGTTAAGGTTTTGAGTATATTTTCCATTGGATTACCTTGTTCGGTTTGAGTAGCTTTGTCTTGATAGGTAGTCAGCAATCATATTTTTGTCAGTTTTGACTACTTCAATTGCACATGTAAAATTCAGTATATTTAATACCAATATTCATATTTCTTTAGTTGTGACTGAATCCTGTAATTTTCTTGTGATCCACCATTTAACTTGTGTATTATCTGTTCTAACAATAAATTCATTGTAAACTATATATGGTTCGAATGCTAATAAACATTTGTATAGTGCAAATGACTCTTTCTATTTATTTCCCATTTTAGTTGTGCTTTTGTATATGATCCTGAGTAATATCTGCAATGATGTTCAATCTGTTCGTTATCGTATCTGTATTTCAAAACTCCTCCATAACTATAGTTACTTGAGTCTGTTTCTACAATATATATAAATCGTTTATCTTCATCTCGAAAATATAGTTTTGGCAATTTTTTGCATAAATTCTTGATACGTCTTATATGTTCTTTGTCTTTATCATCAAAATGATATTCAACATCTTTCCTAAGTATTTTATGTAATGGTTTTAGATATTCTGCTAATTTTGGTATATATTGTCCTACTTGGTTTACTATTCCTAAAAATGATTGCAATTTCTTTTTTGTATCTATATTTTCATTAAGATTAACAATCTTCTGTACTATATGTGTTTGCATTTTTATTCCATTTTTATCTATTTGTATTCCCAAGAATTCTATCTAGGGTTTCATTATTTCTGCTTTCCTTCTACTTAAGCTTATGCCTGAGTGTTTAATTATATGTATGAATTTTTTTAATAACTTTATATGTTCATCTTGTGTTTTCGAATATAATAATATGTCGTCTATATAAACAATACAGTTTTCTAATTGGTTAAAATAGTTATACATAAAATGTTGGTATTTTCCTGGTGCATTTTTGTATCCAAAGGGTAAAACATTCCATTCATAGAAACCTTGCGGTACTGTGAATGCTGTTAGCTGTTTAGATTCTTCTTCTAATTTCAAGTGATAAAATCCTGATTTACAATCGAATTTACTAAAATAGTTATATCCTTGTATCTGTCTTATTTTTAGTATCTTATTTGGTATTGGGTAATTATATGTTTTAGTTTTAGCATTTAAGTTGCGATAATCTATAACCATTCTAATTTTACCTCGTTTTTGTTCATTATGTTTATTAACTATAAATGCTGGACTTGTATGTTTACTATTGCTTTCTTGGATATAATTATTTTTTAACAGTTCATCTATACGCATTTTGAATTCTTCTAAATCATCAAAATTATATTTTAGTGGTTTTTGTGTTATTATACTATTTCCATTTATTAATTCAATTTTTACTTTCGTCTTATGCTTTTCCCATCATTGTAATGGATTTTCACTATATAATAATTCTAGTTGTTCGTTAATTATCTTGACTTTATCTATTGTAAATATGATAATTTCTAATTATGTTATTTGATTTTTACTTATATTTTCCATTTCTTGGTTTATCTTTTCACTTCCTTTTATCCATTCTTTGGGTTTACATTGCTTGTTATATACTCTTTTTGCTCCTATTTTATTTCCGCATGGTGTGGTAAACCACCAATGTGTTTTTGTTATAATATGTGGGTAAAATCTTTCTAAAAACGGTATTTCTAATAACATATCTTCTGTTGTAAATTCAAAATTATACATTTCTTCTATTGTTAGCATTTTATCCCATATTTGTATTTTTATATTTTTTGCTTTATATGTGATCATACTACCTTCATTATTAAATCCTGTCACTACCATAGGTGTTTTTAATTTTTCCCATTTATCTTCTGGTAAACAATTATATTTACATATATTTGTTTCTGCTCCTGTATCTATCATGGGGGTATAATATCTGTTGTGGTATCCTTCTACAATAATTTTTGCAAGTATATATATTTTCATTATTCATTTTGTTCTTTTGATAATTATTTTCTTATTTTGGTAAGTTATTGTTAATTGTTCATTTTCTATATTATATGGTTTAACTTTTTCTAACCATTTTATTCGTAGGGTAATGTTTTGGCTTCCTTTGTAGATTTTAAATGGTGTTACTAATGGTATTCCTCCTATAATTATTTCTTTTTCTGTTATTTCTTCGTTTGTGGTTACTATCTCGCTAGGTAATCCAGGGCATAAGTGTCCTGTTTTTATAATTTCTGTTTCTAATACTAAGTCTCTCGTTATATAATTCTCTTCTTGTCCTGTATTTATCAAAATCTTATATCTTCTTTGGTCCATTATTCCTGCTATAAAATAGTGGTATGGTGTTATCTCTTCTTTATTTAATAAATTTTGCGAGATTTCATAGTTCCTTTTAGATGTGCTCATTCTTGATGAGGTAGCTCTAGTTAATGTATTTGGTACATTTGAAGTACTTAATCTTTCTTTCACAATTTCTAAATCTTCTTCTATGTCAATTTCTTTGTAACTATAGTCATTGTTGTCTATTATAGTAATTATTCTTTCAAAAGGATTTTCTATCTTTATTCTATCAATTTTATTTCTTGCTGTTACTTCATGTTTTGTTGTCAGTATATATAAGTTTTTACATCTTGCTGTAAATATTTTACTGCCTGGTGCTAGTTCTATTCCAGACATTTTCCAATATAAAACTAATGATTTATCTATATTTCTATCTGTTAATGCTACTGAGTAGTTGGCACTTATTATAAATTTAAATTTTTGGTATATTAAATTTCCTTTTACCGCACTAATTACGCTTTTTTCTATAGGGTATATGATTCTATCATCTGCTAAATATATTTCAATGGGTGTATCTATTCCTTCCCTAAAGCAAGCTTTTATCAATATTTCTGTTCCTCCTAAGTGTACGTATTTTATGGGTGTTTTAGCTTTTATATCTTCTATTTCTTTATTTATTATCCTCTTATTTAGTATAGGTATTTGTGCTTTTCCTTTTGTATATTTACAATCTATGATGTGTTCTTTCTGGCTAATTACATAGTATTCATCTTTTTGTCTTTTGAACCAATTTCTTAAGGTAAGTATTTCAAGTACTTTTTCAACACTGAAATCTAATTCTTTTCCTTTTATTTGTTCAAAGATGGTATTATCAAATATAATTTTTTGTTTTGATGATTCTTCATTTTGATAGTCTTCCTTAGATATTATCTTTATGTCATCTTCAGGCATTAGATTTCTTCGTTCATTGCATCATTATCTAGATCAATATTCGTTTCTTCATTTCCTAATTCAGTTTCTATATCCGATAATTCATATATACTATCGTTTTCGCTTAATTCATAGTCTATGTAATCTATCTGCATGTATTCGTCATTATCTATAATTACTTCTGCAATTTGTTTTCTTTTTGGATTCTTAGGTAACTTACAGTCTCTAGCTAAATGTCCTATCTTTCCACAGTTGTAACAAGTACATTCTGTTAGTTTTATTTTTGGTCTATACGGTCTTTTTATTTTATAATTTTTTACATAATATCTTTGTCTTGATTTCTTGTATTTATATCTAGTTTTTGTTTTTCTATAATTTTTGTGTCGTCTAGGTCTTTGTTTTTTTATAATATTTATCTGTACAACCAAACTGTGGTGCTGTTTTATCTTTACAACATTCTAGATTTTTAATTAGTACTCTCCCCATTTTTATTTTTTCCTTATAGTTTTCACATAATTGTACAAACCACTGTTGTAGAAATTTTATTCTAGCTCCTAAAGTATCTGTTAATCCTTCATTGTTCCAATCTTTAATTATTTTTGTACTAAATGGTTCTGGTAGTTTTGTAAAATATTGTTTTCTTATTTCTTTATCTTCGTTTGTATCATATCTTGCTTTATAATAATATTCTTTAAATGCACATGTATATTCTTCTATATAGCACATATTACATATAGCTAATTTTGTCATAAGTTGTCTATTTATTATTTTTTCTCTATTTTGTTCTTTTATTTCTGTAGTCATGCCACCAAATTCATTTCGTATTGCTAATTCATATTTATCTAGTATATCTATATTTGTTGTTGATGGAGATCCATCTATTTTCTTATCACTCCTAAGTGTTTCTAGACTTTCTCNCTTTCTGGGGGTAAATTTCCTATCCATAATTTCGTTGTTCCAACAAATGTTCTTTCTATATATCGTGGTGTTTCTTTTGTTGTTATTTTGTTATCAATTAGTTGTTTAGATATATTTCCTACCCATTGTAAGATTGCTTTATTTATATCTGTGACACAATCTAGATCTAAAAAGTTATATTGTTCAGTTATTGGTCTAGGCGTCCATTTTTTATTTAATCTGCTATTCCATATTGCATTTGTTCTATCTGATCGTTCATAATTATCTGTATAATAAGTTGGTGCTGTCCTTCTGGGACTACTCCTAGGACTATTTTCCGGGGTTTTAACTCTTGATGTGCTAGGTTGATTTACATCTCCTGTATTTATTTCTAATTCTTTCGGGTTATTTACTTGTTCTAAAAGTTCTGTGTATGTTTCACTTATATAACTTATTTATGATTTTTGATCGTTCATTGTATCTGATTCATTTATTTCGTCTATTTCGTCCATTTAAAGATTTTCATGTAATTTTTGTTTCATCTTATTTATTTCATTAGTCAATTCAAGTTCTTTATCTTTTTCTAGTTCTTTATTTTTTTCTATTTGTTTTTCTTTTTGTTTGGTTTCATATAATAATTTTAGCTCGGCTAATTCTTTTTCTAATTCACTTATTTTTATATTTTTTAGTTCTTCTAGGTGTTGTACTTCCTGTTTTGCTTGTGTTTTTTTCTCAATCTCTTTTGATTTATCTATTTCTTCGTCTTCTTTTGTTATTCTTACCATCGCTGTTAAACTATCTTCTAATTTTGCTGTTTCCTTTTCTAGCATTAAATACAAGTTATTTCCTATTTTTTTATATAGCCTTCCTAAATTTGAAAATATTATTTTTATTACCAGTCCGTCTTGATTTTCATATGTTTTTTCATCTACTGCAAATTTTTCTTTATTCATTATAATTCATGTTGTAATTTATATTCAACGCAAAACTTTTCTTTGTGCTAATATCGAATTATTACATACTCCTGCTAACATGTTTTCTTCTAGTCTTTCTTTTCTATATTTTAACTCTTGTCGTTTTTCAATTATATTTTCTATCAGTTGTTGCTTGTTTTTTCAGATAACAAACATATTTATATTCTGTTTTAGAAATTATATCTATCAAAGGATTTGTCTTGCTAGTATTTGTTTGAGTAAGTTGTAATAATTCATATTCTATATATAAAGTGCTTAACTTTTTCTGTATCTTTCGTATTTTTCTTTCTATCTTAGTTTTTGTTATGGTAGTTACTTTATTTGTTGTCGGATTGTTCTTCATGATTTTAAGAATAAAATATTTTTCCATAATATTCTTTTTTAAGTAGATCTAATCGTTGAATTTCGTTTGCGTTATTTGCAATATATTCTAAATATTTATTTTCTCGAGTTCTTAAATACTTGTACAAATTTTCATTTAGTAGCTTTTCAAGTAGTTCTATTTCTTCCTTAGTTTCTCTCCAGAATTGTAAGTTTAAATAATCAATCATTGATCTATGAATAATTCTAGATCATTATATAAATCTATATCAAAATCATCTGGTATAATTAATTCTTCCCAACCTTGGGTTGTTTCTTCGATTATCTCGTATGTCAATAATTTTTCATAAATTATTCTTTTTATATCAGTATTAAGATCATTCAATATATAGAGTATCAATATCTTGTAATTAACATCATCATCTAGTAAATAAGTATTCATTTCAACATGTTTTTGCTAAAAATCTTATTCCTTCTAACCTCTTAATAGATTATACTAATTTATTATGCAATAATAATGATTTAATAATCATCTCGTCTGGTCACTACTACGGTTTTCTTCTTTAATCAGTTACCCTAACAGCGCCTCAACTCTGTTTACTCCCCTAATCGGCCTTCTTGCCTACCGGTTTGAACTTTTGGATGGCATAGTCTGGGCATACTTACTCGCAAAACATTTCCGTAGCAAACTTTCTAAAGATGGTTATTATAACATTATTAAAACATGATAAACAATTATAATCAAAAAGAGATTATTAGGAATAAAACAGTTTAGCTACTCATGAATGTAAATGAGTATACCTGTTTTTGTAGATTTGTCATATCTGATTTGGTTTCCATATCTTTAGTTAGGTTAGCCTTTTTATTTAGATTATTTTTACCTGACTGCTCTGATACCAATGGGGGGTGGAAGTGGGATTTGGAAGAGAATATTTAAGAGGAGAAAGTTGCTTGTGAAGGATGATTTTATTATGAGGGGAAGCCCTCTATTTATACAAGAAAAACTTACTACTTTGGCCAAGTGGCCGACACATTCTACTATTCTACTTTACACATGGCCCTTTTTATTTTGGCCGACACACGAAATTAAAAGACTTAAGTTTTCATAAAGTTACTTTTAGAAAAGTAACTTTTGACTAAGTCTATTCTTGACTTAGACGTTTATTTTACAACTAATAATGAAACAAAAACTTTACATATCTTTTCTGATGTCTATCTTATCTTCTCCTATCTTTTCTTGCAAGCTGTCTCGCTTTCTTTATTCGAATAGGACTTCGGGGATAGTATCATCTCCTTCGTTACATTTCGAGCATATGTGTTCCGGATATTTGTGTCCAATTAACTTGCAGTATTTTGTTAATAATTCTTCGGAAATAAATCCTTTCTTTAGTGTTCTAGTTGTTGGTGTAGATTCTGGTTTCAGTAGAGATAAATCCATTTCTGGACTTCTTCCATATCTGCTTGTCTTACTTCTCGCGAATTGGCGTAGATCATTAAATGGTCTCTGGATTAATAACTCCATATAGCATTTCCTTGTAAATAATTATTAGCTAATTCTTGTATGATAGTTGATAACCCAATTATTCTTTTATTTGCATAAAAACTGGGTATCTCAACTTTTGGTATTTCCGGCTGTTGTCCTATCTCTTCCGGTATTATCATCTCCCGAGTTAATCTAATTTTTACTACCTGGATCATCGGTTTTATCTCATTGTAGAGTATCTCAGCTGGTGCTGTATAAAATTTAATAAATAATAAATTTCCTTTTGTTATCTTTTTATATGTTAAAAATGATTTGTGGATCTCTGGGATTCCACGTATCTCTTCTTTTGTATATGTATAAACTGTACTCAATAATCCATAATTATAACATGTTTTGACTAGATTGGGGTTTGTCTTTGGTTGTGCAATCAGTCTGTTGTAACCTTGTAGTTTTTTGGGTTAAATAATCTTGGGTCTTTTTGGTAGTCGTGGTAGATCTAGGTTTAAGGTTTAAAAAGGTTTGTATTTTGTATATATTTTCAATGTAAGTTTGGGAAATATGGTTATATATTTTCTTTTCTTTATGTAGGCTGGCTGCATGTGTGGATGTTTGTGGTGTTGGAGTATCTATTATTTAGATTTTTGGAATAAATGGTTTTGCTAATAGGCTATTTAGATTTGTATTTCATGGAGTAGTTTTTTCCATAGCTCCTGTGCTTGTACCTGCAATATTAACATAAGCTAGTATATATTGTAATTTATGAACAGCAGTAGGCATAGTATGAATCTGACACAAGAAGTAGAAGTAATTCCATCAACCATTCACATTAAGAACTTATAGAACCTTTCTTCAGATCCACAGATATGAAACAATATAGATGTAAATGCTAGTTGGTTTTGCAAAGTGAGGCAAATTTGAAAGAGACAGATAGAATGAAAAGGGAAAACATATAGAATGAGAAAAAAATTTAATGTTCCTCGACTCTTTGCTTGTAAATTACTCTATAAATCCAGCTATGTGCACCTGAAGCAAACTTGTGACCTATAAACAACTGATACAAATCAGCTGTCCATTCGTCTTGATACTCTTTAGAAACGTCCCAACTTTCATCATTATCAAACTCTAATATCATTGACAATAATTCTAAACTATCAACTCTTTCTTTATCTATTGTTTCCATATCTAGATGCCTCATTCCCAAGAATCATAAACAACATAATCTGGCTGAGGAATCATAATTAAACACTGTATCTACTTACATGCAACATATCATATGCACAATACTTATTAAAAGATTTTTGAACCATTTTCTCAGGAGGAGGACAGTATAACCAATCTGATGATTCCGTTAAAGAGGATTGTGCAGACGTATCCGTTCCAATGCATACACAGAGAAGTACTAGAAGACAAACCATCTGCACAATACACGTACATATCTTACTACTTCAACAACATACATAGTCACATATACACAACACGTGTATTCGGTACACATGTTCCGTATTTGTGTATACAATACTTATAATGTCTACCACCAAACTTATCGGACAGGTGGATACAATAAAACATGGAATTTGGGCCCTCCAAGCTACACATGTCAATATTGCAGTGCCATTCCATGGTATAAGAAACGGAAAGACAAAAGCGAAAAACCCTAACAGTGGTGCGTTCATTTACAACATACATAAAGGTATGTTCTTTTCAAGGTTTAACCATGTTTACAATAGTGCCTTCATTTACTTGTATCTCTAAAGAAAAAAAAATTTCGTCTGCTCAATATTCCTAGGATTAACTTTGACATTCAGAATTTTGCCACTTTCTTCCCTTACTTTAGAATTTCAGCTATAACAAACACAAAGTAATGAATTACTTATAAACACAAGACAAAAATTCAATCAATTGACTATTTTTAGTACTAGACTATTAATATAGAGTAATAAGGAATCTCGACTGTACGAAATTGGTACCTACGCTTGATGAAATTGGTTTTTCAGATTCTACTCTTCAGTTCTTCGATCGTCGAATCCTCGATTGATCCCAGTTCATCAACATCAGCTCTTCATCTATTCAAGAAAATTGAGTTTTGGAGAAGAGAATAAGCTCAGCTCTTTAGTTTTTCAGCTCAGCTCTTTAGTTCTTCAGCTTCCTCTCTTCGATCTCCAGCTTCTACTCTTCGATTTTACCTTCTGGAGAAGTGAAATTGTATGTTTTTTAGACGGGAAAGAAGGGTAAAGTACCGTGTGTTCTAATGTGTACATATGTTCTAATTTTAATCTTGGAGATAAGACAGGGAAAAGTTTTTATTATTGTTTTATTAATTATAATTTTTTTTTCCGATAAAAATAGAAGGGAGAGTTAAAAATGTTGGAGGGAATCTAATATTTTAGTAAAAAATTTTAGGCAAAACTTCTAATTTGTTGTTTTTACAATTATAAAAATGGAACACTTTAAAAATGTTGTCATATATGTAAATAATTATTTTTATTTCATACTATGACAACGCTTATAATGTGTAGCCTATACTATTTAAGAGTACACTTTGTAAATGTTTCCAATATTATTGTTGTCAAAAGTTAAAAATTTAGGCTACATTTTAAAAGCGTTCCCACAAAAATTTTAGGCTACACTTTTCAAGCGTTGTTGAGATTTAGTGTGGTCGTAGGCCTAAAATGGTGTAGTGTATATATACATACATAGACACGCACATATCATAAATATATATTCACTATTTATATATATTATTCATATTAAATAACTTATAAAAGTTCGTTCGGCTCTTTCCTCAACCCACACATCCGGATTCAACTCATTTTCTTTCTTCCTTATATGAATATTCTTGAAAACCTTCGGTCAATTGGTAGTGTGCCTCAATTATTTTCCAATAAATAACACTGAAATTTATAACAATATATATGAATCACTGATTATTTACATAAGAGTTTGAATCAGAACTATCATCTCTCTTGCAATTGTTTCAACGATCTTTGCAATTCCGGTGTGCATTGAGTCATAGCCTTTTCGGCTTGTGCTGACATTGCCTTACACTTATCTATCTTCCAATAGAGACGCAACTCATAGAAAATATGAGGAAACATTCAATCTAGACGTTGAAGCCAACTAGGAAATCTGGCAGATGTCCTCCTCTCAAATGTGGTCGTAATGGCTAAATTGTACCTCGATATCCAAATACACACGGTCTGAAAAAAATTGAATAGTGTTAATTAGATCGATATATAAAAACAGTTAAGTATAATAACTTAACTAAACATATATACTTTAAATTCATTAAACATCGCCTAGTGTATACTGTTTAAAATCTTGCTCCAAGAGTTATAAGCATGTATATGAAGTCTTCTAACACAGTCTTTTAAAGATCGGGGAGCATCCTTTGAAATATGCCACCTACAAAACACATAATAAATAAGTTAGTTCATAAATGATGTATGAAAAATATAAGAAATGAATAGAATAAACTAACAAATAGATAACAAAAAGAACTTATGATGATTCATCCGGCTCAATCACGACTCTACCAAGTCTGTTGATGAGTCTGCATTTGAGACTCATTTAAGGATATATTTAGTAGATTTAGCGTCCTCCAATGCATATTTTGTCATGAAAGCTGATGAAAAACCTTGAGTTTCAAGTATTTATACTTGAAGGAAAATCATGGACACAATTGAGCAAAAAAGAACAAGACAGTGGAAAGAATGAAAAAAAGACAGCCTAAGGATCGTCTAACAAATTTGGCGAGTCTTCAAATTACCTTATTCTCGCCTTATGTTCCATTGTGCTGATCGGTGAAGGAAATGCTTAACTAGGTGTGCCGCCGAGTAATTCCGCAAAGCAGTAGTACATCGCCTAAAGTTACAGAATGCGAAGATGCTGAAGGCTAAGGAAGGATGGCGAGAAGATATACCAAAGGGCGGATCGCTGAGTTTATCGGTGATCATGAATAACATCGATGAGTGGTCCTTTACGGCATAATTTTTAAAAAAAATATAAATACTCATTGTTATTTTATCTTAGTATCGAACTTTACTAGACTTTTACATTTGATACTGCATTACTCAGACAATTTTCAACTTTATTAATAGAGTTTTTGTGTGCCTTTGAATTGAAGTTGTGAAGACTTAAAGGTTTTCAACTCTAAGAAATTAGAAGTAGGTATTGAAGAATCATTAATTTGGACATGTGTAGACATTTTCTACCATACCTAGTTGATGGAAACACTAGTTGGTCTCGATTTCTATGTCCTTACTATGTCTAGCTAAAAGCTCAATTCTGTGGGTGTGATTATGTGATATGGGTTGAATTTACTATTAGGTCTTTCTCATTGATAGTTTATTTACTGTTTAAATGTGATTTCGTTCAGTAGTTGTGTCTGAATTTAATTGGATTATACTAGCAAATATGATTTCACCTCCGTGTCTTTGGCTTTCTCGAGAGATAGGACTTAAGCCCAAGACTACTGAATCGATAGCCAGTGGTTGTTGGGCTGACGTGGGTTTAACTCGAGAGAGTGAATCCAAAAACATTTCCCACACCTTTAGCTCGAGAGAGTGAATGGGCTAAGGAAAAGGCTGGCATAATCGCGACAAATTAGTGTTAATGAAAACAAATCTAATTCAGGGTAAGTTGCTCCAGAGAGAATTTACCCCAACTAAAGTCTAGCTTAATCACAAATTTACAACAATTTACTATTATAAGGTTGTATCTGGTAGTTTATCTGAGCTCATATTCCTATTAAATCCCATGAATATTGTCTCCATATTTTTATTTTTGTTTATTTTTAGATTTTAGCTTATAATTGCTTACAACCCCCCTCCCCCGGATAATTGATATTTGTGTCCCCCTTTTGACGTATTATAGTTTAAATAGTAAATGTCTTTTAGCTATGAAGATCTTGAACGAATTTGTACTTAACCCTTAATTCTCGAAACCACTCCCTATGGGAACGATACCAAACCTTGGTTAGGTTATTATACTACTTATGATTATTGGCACTTAGAATTGGAAGAAGTTTCCTAACATGTCAAGTAAAAACGACGCCTTTGTTGGGGAGTAGTGTTATTTCAGAATTTTTGGTTAAGTGGATTTTGATCTTGTTTGTTATAGTTGAACTAATTAATTTTCTTATTTTTTTGCTTGTGTATTGAAAACAAGTCGTATGAGCGTTAATGGCAGCCAAATAGGTCATCAAAAAGGCATCAGAAACCTCAACGATGTTAAAGAGCCTCATGTTGATGACCCTCATCTTATGGTAGGTATTGGTGCGATTCTTTTACCACCAACAGAAAGGAATGCACTGTTACACATCATGAGCTCCATGTTACAAATTTTGAAACTTAAGGGACTTTTTAGTAGATTGGCGCATGAGGATCCTTATGAACATCTTAGAAACTTCGTGGATGTATGTGGACCATTCTCCTTCAAGAGCATCTCTCAAGAGTCCATCCGGGAGAGGTTATTCTTATTCTCTCTAATGCGGGAAGCATGAAAGTGGTTGCCTAAGTTGCCACGAGAATCAATCACTTTGTGGGAGGAGTTAGTCACTGATACGCTCAAACATACTTCTCAAATTAAGCATTGTATTCGATATTTGACTAAGTTATTACCTCGTACCAATTAATACTTGCCTATTAGATAGTATATACTAAATCTATGTTGATAATTCTTTTCCTATTATCTACCTCCTTGGTCCGGCAAGTATCATTATGGCGAGTTCTAACGTTGGCCATCTGTTAAAAAGACTTCTAAACAAAAGAATTATCAATACATGCAAGACACTATTCTAGAATTGTTATTTTAGTTAGATTTTACCTTATTATTCACCCATGGTTCCCACAACCCTAGTTATGGAATTTAGTTACCCATTGTCATAATCACAATATGCATATATGTAATATAAGAATTCATGCACTTACTTCAATGAGAAAGAATAAAATCCAGAAGTTCACTTGATTAATCAACAAACACACCAACAATCAATTCCAGAAAAAGTGGATCAATTACTGAAATTAATCGAAGACTAAAGATTCTCCAAAATTATAACAATCACAAAGTCTACTAACAACGAGTCTAACATAAGAGAATCTAACATAAGAGAGTCTAACACCAAAAACGAGGTTTTTCGAAATATTTATAAAAAATAAAAACTTAATAAAAGAAGGATTCTAATTACTGAAAATCTAGCAAAACGCGGCTGGATCGATGGACCTCGTGATGGGCCGTCGTACTCACGATGAGCTGTCATGGCCTCCGTCATCCTATACTTTACACATCCTTTTGCTGCTTTCTTCATTACCCTCGACGAACAGGTATGACGGACCGTCACAGGAACGATGGTCCGTCGAGGGTCTCCATTCCATAACACTTAAACTCTTGGAATTTGGGTACTGGGACTACTTCTCTGATCATCACGACGAACCAGCAGGATGGACCGTCGTGGCTATGACGGTCCGTCATGAACTTCGTAATCCCACACTTTGTCAGACTTCCCATCTTCCTTTAGCAGCTTCACTACGGTGCCACCTACGGGCTGTCACAAGCTCGACGGACCGTCACAGGCCCCGTAGGTGGTAACTTTTCCGCATTTCTTGCTCAAAAACTTCCGCGTTCATCTTTAGACAGATTTCCTGCAAATAAAGAGAAACTTATATAAAAATCAATACAAAAAGGCTTTTGGACACACACTAAACTTAAGGAAAAAGCATTAAAAATAATGTGAGACCACGGTATGTCAACACCCTCAACTTATATTCGTTGTTTGTCCTCAAGCGACACACTATGACTCACTACAAAATCTTTGGACAATCCCGGTCAGTCTCATCATGTTTATTCATGTTATCACTATTAGGCTTGAATTATGTGGAATCAAACCAAGACACAGACTCACCACGCACTGACACCTATCCTCTTCAATTTCTCACTGAGGTGCTAATATTTCTGGTAGTGCAACTAGTGTCCTCACTTCAAAACAACATCCTCATTTTTCACACAATGATTTCAGTTTGAGTATAAGGATTACTTTTCAACAATTACTCTCAGAACAAATTCACAACTCATTCATACTTATTGTCATAAGCATGCCCTTATTTTCACTGCTTGAAGTTCGCTGTACAACTTTTAGTATCACGATAGGACTTTCTTAGCTTGTGACATAGGCTCAGGGCAAAGTAAGGTATATTTAGGTATACTTTAGTGACTTTTGCCCCTCCTTGACATAACGGCTAAACATACCACTTTTTATCATTTTATTTCGCCCAATTTTCTCATATTCTTTCACCATGCTATTTTCCCTTCTTTCTTCATTTGTGTAAGTGACTCTCTTCTTTTCATGCTTTTATTTGTTGTATTTTTTTATTGTACTTTTCTTTCAACTGGTTCTTGAGTTAGTTTACTTTTGATCTTTCTCTCTCTTTGTTCTTTCAACCCCACTTTCCAGAGCATTTCTCATAATAGCCACCCTCAACTCATGGCTTTGCCATGAGTCAAAGTACACAATACCCAAAGTTTGGTCAGGGCCATGAAAAGGTTGTTTACTGCATTAGCCACCCTCAACTTGTGCTTTTGGTATAAGCTGAGGTGCACATGTCGAAGGAGGGACGAGGGCCAACACATTATTCCCAAAAAAGATCAGTTGCGGTGAAAAATAAAGGTCTATTTTAAGCTCAAATCATTTGGATCAAAGAAGGATTAATTTCATTTGGTATTTTATTTAGGCTAAAAATGGGTTATATTGAGCAAGGTCCTACGATCCTTTCCTAATTGTCTATTACAGCTTACTTTTAGCAGGACTAACCAGACAAGTTCTATCTTAGTACAAATAGTGGACTATTCAAATCTTCCTCACACTCACTTGACATCTCATTACTCTACCAGATTATCAGACACCTAGTTCGAATTTTAGACTTAGGGTTATGCAGTGGTGTATCTCTATGTCATGCTTAGAGCCACACATTTATCAATTACTATGCCTAGTCATGCATCATTTTCATTTCATCAGGATATCATTTTATCCATCATGCTTCAGAGTTTAAACTATGTACACAAGATATAGACATGCCGGTTCAACAATAAAATAATCAGTCTCTTGGGGAAAAAGAACACAAGCAAGAAAACCCCAAAAGAGGATAGTGAGTTGGGCTACTCATACTTCACCCTAGCACTCACTTTCCAGTTACCCCCACCCCCAAGAAAAAGATATGCAATTGTTCCCAATGCATAAAAAAATTGAAATACGAGAGTGGTAGGTGAAGCAAACCTGGGGCGCAAAGCGCCGACGATCAGCAAGCTGGTTGGTCTGGTTCCCCGGAACCACTACCTCTGTAGTCTGGACACCCTCAGTAGTGTCCTCATTAGCAACAACACTATCAGCAGTGCCTCCCCGCTATCGCCACTTCTCTAGAGCTAGATGCCCCAGCAGCTGACTCTACAGCCCTTATCCGATGCGCCTCCTTATCAACAAGCGAGGCTCTCCTCGTAGCCTCCATCTCACAGCGCTCCATCTTCCATGATCTAGACTCATCCTCCTCTCGACCCTTACGCTTCTTGGCATGCTCTCGAGGGGGAGGTGGTGGAATCTCAAAAGTGGCGAATAATGCCGCTATCACTGTGTCCTCAGCAGGCTCTATAGAAGGGGCCTCATACTCAGGAACCCTAGCCAATAGGATCATATAAATGTCCTCTCGAAGACTCTCGACCACAGCCTGAAGGGTCGACACATCCACCTAAGGGGCTGGCCGGCTAGCATCCGAAACTCAAAAGTGTCCAAGCGCTGATGAACCTCAGCGATCTTCCGCTCTGTGTGCTGGATCATTTTACGCTCCAAGCGCTCTTCTGCCTCCGCAATAGACCTCTGCATCCAAGGCTGGATGTGATGCAAAAGTGTAGCCATCTGCTCCTCTAGTTTCTGGACCCTAGCAAGCAGGACCAGAGCAGGGAAAGAGGATGAGCGAGAGGAGATCAGGGTAGTTCTACTACCCGGGATAGACTCTACCGGGGTAGTGTTAGTGGTTTCAGAAGCATCCTGCGTAGCCGTGCGAGCATGTGCTACCGTATCAGCCAGATTTTCACCAAGTGGAGGCAACTCTGGACGGGGCCCTCTGCGTAGAGCCAACTTATTGGGCTCATCCTTGATGAGGCCGATAACAATAGTGCTCAGCGGAGTCTTGAACTGATCAATGTGCCAGATGGGCACACCTGCGGACCTGCATAGGTAAAATATCATGCAAGGAAAAAGGTAAGTAGTTGTGACCTTGAAAGCCTTCTTGTGCATGATAGCCTGTAGAAGCCAAGCGAAGTCCACCTCAAACCCGGCTATCATCGCCGCCATCAGAACTGCACGATCCCATGTGACTATATTATCACCGGTCGTGGGGGAAAGGCAGTGGCGGACAATCAGCCATAAGAACTTAGTCGTGAAGGTCATGTTATCCTTCTTGATGGCTCCCTTCGGCTCTGTTACCCAGTCGGCACCCTCTCCATCAAGAGACAAGTGCAGGGCCATACACCTCTTGGTGGTTTCTCTCAGCGATGGCTCACGAAAGAATTGTCCATCTTTTACAATTTGCCACCGGTAGTCAAACTCGGCGGTGGGAGGGGTCCGATTGGCATCAACATCCTCTTCGTATAGATACCGACGGATGGCAGGCAGGGAGATATTGACCTGAATGCCACGTACTGAGACATGCTCAAGTGGGGCCGATTTGGCAGGGGTAGCCCGCCTATCTATCTGTGATCTGAGAGTAGCCACGTAAGAGGCGTAGAACTCTTGGGCCAACTCCTCACTATAACGGCCCAAAGAACACGCTGTCCACTCCAGTCGGTGTCTTTTGAAGAGATTGTGGATCTCTGGCATGGTCGGAAGACTACCCGTAAGGAACCGCCTCTCCAGTGTAAGGGTCCGTGTCATGACTCCTTTATCATTCCTAAACTTGGCGTCTGAATAAACTTGATATTGCCCGTCGACACACCACCGGTTGGATTGGTCGGCAACCGGGGTGAGAGCACGATTCGGTGAGCCTGGAGTGGAATCAGAACTGTTAGCCTCATCAAACGAGGCTGAATGTGTAGCTCTGGCGGGTGCAGGGACTTCTGCGGACCCGGAGGATTCCTTCGACCACGAAACTCCTAAGGAGCCAGACGCTCCTTCTTTATGTGTAGCTGACCCAGAAGGTTTGCCGGTCAGTGTGTGCTCCTCATCAGATTGGAAGGCAGTGACTACGCCGGATGCCACCTTTTTGGGCGTAGCTCTAGTAGCACGTGCAGCTCATGATGGAGTGGAAGTACCTAGGGGAACATACTCAGGATCATGCTCATCATTAGAGCCTATGACTAGGCGGGCAGTCGGGGCGACAGACTTTGAACGTCCACATGCGTAAACTCGATCATGTTTTGGTGACATTAGAGGTAGTACCTGTAAAGAATCAATATTAGTAATAGCAGGAGCAAACAAGACGAGAAAAAAATGACACAAAATAAATATAAGAGCTAAGCTGTAATGACTTTTCTGCAGTAACAGTGAAACACGACGGACAAGGTGACGGCTCGTCGTGAGTACGATGGACCGTCATGGGGTCCTCATGTCTTACATCAAATATGTTGATGTGGAGACCCCTGAAGGAAAGAATCTGACAAGTAGGATGGCTAAGCAGGACGGACCGTCGTGACAATGACGGTCAATCATCGATGTCCGTCGTGGGGTACTTAGAAAAAAGTAAGGAGACCCTTAGGAGAGGGGTCTCTGACCTTCACGACTGTTGTGCAGGACGGACCGTCGAGGGTATGACGGTCTGTCGTAGATGTCCGTCAGAGGACACTTAGAAAAAGTTGGAGACCCTTAGGAATAGGGTCTTTGAAAACCAGAACGGTTGTGCATGATGGACCATCGCGAGTATAACGGTCCATCGTAGATGTCCGTCAGAGGACACTTAGAAAAAGTTGGAGACCCTTAGAAATAGGGTCTCTGACAACCAGAATGGTTGTGTAGGACAGACTGTCGCGGGTATGACGGTCCGTCTTAGATGTCTGTCAGAGGACACTTAGAAAAAATTGGAGACCCTTAGAAATAGGGTCTCTGACAACCAGAACGGTTGTGCAGGACGGACCGTCGCGGGTATGACGGTCCGTCGTAGATGTCCATCAGAGGAAACTTAGAAAAAGTTGGAAACCTTGAGGAATAGGATCTCTGACAACCAGAACGGTTGTGCAGGACGGACCATCGTTCCCACGACGGTCCGTCGCATGTGTCCGTTGGTGGAAACTTGGAAAAAAATGGACAGTGGGGTGTTGGGGGTGTTTGAAAGGACCCTATGACGGTCTGTCGTGGGTACAACGGTCCGTCATCGGGGTCTCGTTCTTTCATTCAGTGACAGAACTAAGGATGCCACATTCATCCTCTATGACTCACATGGGGTACTTAGTGTTAATCTATATGTTTCTAATCCAAATACCTAGTAAACTAGCAATGTTAAAGCACCTATTTCTAGAGTTTTAGAAAGGCAATTTAAGGATTCTTAGCCTAGGTTATACAAAATTGGGTCAAAGCATGAAGACCCACAAAAAAGAAATAGGCTTATACGAATTAAAAAAAGCAAAAATGCAATGTAAATGGGTAGAGATCAGAGACACATACATGAGAATTTGAGAAAAACAAGCAAGGGAGGTACTTGTTGATCAAGAACAGAACCACATCAACTGACTCCGACCAGTAGAAAGGAGATATCGGAATCGGGGAATTTGGGGAAGCAATCGGTTGATAGAGAAGGGAGATAGAAAGTTGGAAGTTGAAAAGGGAGGGAAATGGGAGAAAGAGGGAAGGAAATGGTAGAAATGAAGGGGTGGGTTTTTTAAATGTTACCACTTTTTCCAATTACCCCCAACCGGGTCGGGTCGGGTATGCTCATTAATGATGCAACGAGTGCCCGACGACGGTATGTCTCAGATGCGATGGTCCGTCATGAGTTCCGTCGCAGATGCCCTAATGTTAAAAATAAATGAAAAAAGTACCTAGCACGAGGGATTCATGCGACGGTCCGTCGCAAGCGTGACGGTCCGTCGATGTGTCCGTCAGTGACTGTTGTAGTGTATTTTTCTTCAGAATTTCCTGGTGATGTGCCTGCAAATTAAAACCCATTAGTAGAAAATGCTACCATTACTAGAAAGAAAACTATAAGTATTGGGTTGCCTCCCAACAAGCGCCTGATTTAACGTCGCGTTACGACTGAAGATTTCCACCCAATAGCTCTTTTGAACCTTTTTAGCACTTTCACCAAACTCTCAACTTGTTCTTCATTCAGGTCTGATGCAATGATTGCCGGCAAAGTGTCACCATTTCCCAAGAATTCATACCTGAGATGAGACGGGAGAGCTTTTAGTTCTAACTTTAGAGCCTCCTCTATAGATGGTTTCGCGGGTGGAGACTCGCGATTCTTCATGTCTAACTTATATTTCTTCGTTTTTAAACCGAACATCACCTCGATCAAGAGTTGGGACTAATGACTCATACACTTCAATGCAATTGTAATCAAAATTCATTATCACTGCTGCTAATGTTGAAGGTCACTTCCTCATTATTCAACCGAAATTTCATCTGCCCGTTTTCCATATCAACTAAGGCTCTTATCGTAGCAAGGAATGGCCTCCCAAGAATAATGGGCACTTCAAAATCGACTTCACAATCAAGAATAACAAAATCTTCCGGAAATATGAACGACTCCACTTTTACTAGAACATCGTGGAGTATCCCTGTAGGCCTTTTTACTGTTCGATAGGCCATTAGTAGCCGCATTGCAGTGGACTTTGGATCACCCAAACCCAACTTCTTGTAAATCCAGAGGGACATGAGATTTATGCTTGCCCCAGATCACATAATGCTTTCGCAAAATGTAATAACCCGATTGTACAATGAATAGTGAATGCACCCGGATCTTCTTCATAACAAGATCTTTCATAAACTTGGAATAACCGGGCATTTGTTCTAGAGCTTCTACCAAAGGGACATTGATAGAAAGCTGCTTCAACATTGTTATTAAACGCTGATATTTACCATCCTCGGTCTTTTTCACTAATCTTTGAGGAAACAGGGGTGGTGGTCTAAGCATGGAGGTTACTTTTTTAGGCACTTCAGCATCTTTACCAGTGTTATCTTCTACTTCGCCATTAACCTCTACCACTTTATCATTATCTTTTATCACCCTTTTCTAATTAGACGGCATAGGTGGGTCAATGGTTTGCTTAGCGCCGAGAGTAGTGATTGCCATACAATGTCCATCATTTTTCAGATTTTGGACAGTGTTGCTAGGAAGAGTGCCCGGTTGCCGTATGTTCACAGTCGCAGATAATTGGGCCAACTGTAACTCTAATTGCTTAATCGATATTGCATGTGTATCGACTTTCTGCCCAATACCCGCTAAATCACTCCTCAACTCTTTAGTGTGCTCATCCCTAGTATAGAACCTCCTCATCATTTTGTGCAACATATTCGCGCCATACTACCTCCACCATCCCTAGGAGTAACTTCACGATTTTGAGGAGGAACATAGAGCCCATTCCTATCATTTCTATTACCATAGTTATCCCTGTTGAAGTTGTTGTCGCGGTTGTAATTTCCTTCTCGAACATAATGACCCTCACGGTTATAGTTACCATAGATCCGACCTTGGTTCCCTTGACCTTGGCGTCAATTCTCCTGATTAGAGCCTTGGGCACTCGGTCGGAAACCCCCCATCTGCTCATTTACTACATAGGAATCCTCCTCATAATAGCATTCATCATTTGGCGGTGGTGGTTTAGACAAGTAATTGACTGCATTTATCTTTTCTGGACCCCTAGTGACATGTTTTAATACCAACTTAAGCTCAGTTCTCATCTGAGCCATCTCTTCACGAATCTCATCTGTGGCTGGGTTGTGAGTGAATTGCACTGTGAAGGTATTTCTCCCAGTATCTGACTTCCTAGTACTCCAAGCTTTATTGTTCCGGGAGATTATCTCTAACTTTTTGGCAATCTCAGCATAAGGACACTCCCCATAAGAACCACCCGCTATAGTATCCAACACCGCTTTGTTATTATCATCCTGTCCCCGGTAGAAGTATTCCTTCAGTGACTCATCATCTATGCGGTGATTGGGGACGCTTCTCAAAAATGAGGTGAATCTATCCCAAGAACTACTAACTGACTCTACTGGTAGTTCCACAAAGTTGTTCACTCTGTCGTTGTGGTTTAGTTTCTTGGAGACCGGGTAGTAATGTGCTAAGAAAATGCCCCTTAGTTGGTTCCAAGTGAAAATTGAGTTATAAGGGAGCTTAGTGAACCAAATAGCAGCCTCTCCCATCAGTGAGACAGGAAATACTCTTAGCCCTATTACATCCAAATCCAAATCAGGTCTCCCTACACAACTTTTACTCACTTTCCTTACCTTATCTATATGGGCATGTGGATCCTCAGTAGCCCTGAAAACAAACCTCTTGCAGTGAGCATTTGCATCAGGCTACTAGTTACCTCAAAGGTGTGGCCTGGTGGTATAGGGGGCAAGACAAGTGGCCCATCGGAGTCTTTTATATTGTCATAGCCTCTGTAGTATTCTTGAGGACGTGAAGCAGGATTTTGTCCCCTCTGTTGATTTTCACCTGGAGCATCGGGCAATAACTTACCATGAACATCAACCGGAGCTGGGATGTTCTGGTTTGGATCATCATCATTAATACCCAAGTTTCGATTCATGTTGCGTAGTGTATGCTCTAATTCGTGATCGTAGGGAAATAAGGGTTCTCTTCCTCTCCGTGTATTTGGCATACAAGCAAGATAGTTCTGCAAAAATCAGAAACAAAAATAAAATTAAGGAAATATCGACTAAACTTTAGTAATAAGTGTATGTTAATCTAAAAGCTACTTTCCCCGGCAACGACGCCAAAATTTTATACGCTCAAACTTACTTCTAAAATAAAATGTAAAACGGTCGTATCAAGTAAAGAACCCAACTAATGAGGTTGGCAAGTTCCCACGAGGAAAATAGTTCAGACTTAACTTCAATCTATTATTACTATTATTTAGTCAATTATTTCCTAAGAAAACAAAAGACAATGAAAGGGGGGTTTTTGATTCTAAATTAATAAACATAACTAACTAAATTAAAGTAACCAACTAACAGAATCAAACCTTGGAGTTTAATCAATGTGTTCCCCACATGTTCCTAACTTGATAATTCTAACTATAGTAATTCTTTCATAGTATCTTGCATGCTAAGTGATAAGTTATGTATTTCTAAACCCTTGGTCCGGCATCTAGAAAATTTCACTCTGCCCCTTGGTCCGGCTACGTGTGTTGCTATACTAACCCTTACCTTTACCTCATATTAAGCATTGTATTCGATATTTGACTAAGTTATTACCTCGTACCAATCAATACTAGCCTATTAGATAGTATACACTAAATCTATGTTTATAATTCTTTTCCTATTATTTACCTCCTTTGTCCGGAAAGTAGCATTAAGGCGAGTTCTAACGTTGGCCATCCGTTAAAAAGACTTCTAAATAAAAAAATTGTCAATACATGCAAGACATTATTCTAGAATTGTTATTTTAGTTAGATTTTACCTTATTATTCACCCATGGTTCCCACAACCCTAGTAATGGAGTTTAGTTACCCATACTAATAATCACAATATTCATATATGTAATATAAGAATTCATGCACTTACTTCAATGAGATAGAATAAAATCCAGAAGTTCACTTGATTAATCAACAAAGGCACCAACAATCAATTCCAGAAAAAGTGGATCAATTACTGAAATTAATCGAAGACTAAAGATTCTCCAAAATTATAACAATCACAAAGTCTACTAACAACGAGTCTAACATAAGAGAATCTAACATAAGAGAGTCTAACCCCAAAAATGAGGTTTTTCCTACTATTTATAAAAAACAAAAACCTAATAAAAGAAGGACTCTAATTGCTGAAAATTTATCAAAATGCGGCTGGATCGACAGACCTCGTGATGGGCCGTCGTACTCACGATGGGCCGTCATGGCCTCCGTCATCCTATACTTTACACATCATTCTGATGCTTTCTTTATTACCCTCGACCAACAGGTATGACGGACCATCAGAGGAACGACGATCCGTCGAGGGTCTCTGTTCCATAACACTTAAACTCTTGGAATTTGGGTACTGGAACTACTTCCCTGATCATCACGACGAACCAGCAGGACGGACCGTCGTGGCTATGACGGTCCGTCATGAACTTTGTAATCCCACACTTGGTTAGACTTCCCCATCTTCCTTCATCAGCTTCACTACGGTGCCACCTACGGGTCGTCACAAGCTCGACGGACCGTCACAGGCCCCGTAGGTAGTAACTTTTCTGCATTTCTTGCTAAAAAACTTCCGTGTTCATCTTTAGACAGATTTCCTGCAAATAAAGAGGAACTTATATAAAAATAAATAAAAAAAGGCTTTTAGACACACACTAAAGTTAAGGAAAAAGCATTATAAATACCGTGAAACCACGGTATATTAGTCACCATATATAATGTGTGATTTCCCGCCCCCCCCTTCGAAGATGATGACTCTTTGGTACAACATAAAAAACATTAAACATTTGGAGGGCAAGAAGTCTTAATCCCAAGACTACTTTAAGTATATCAAATATGATTTCACCTCCGTGTCTTTGGCTTGCTCTAGAGAGAAGTCTTAATCCCAAGACTACTTAATCGATAGTCGGTGGTTATTGGGCTGACGTGGGTTCAACTCGAGAGAGTGAATCCTAAAAACTCTCCCACACTTTGAGCTCGAGAGAGTGAATGCGCTAAGGCAAAGGCTAGCATAATCGCGACAAAACAATGTTGAGGAAAACTAATCTCATTCGAGGTATGTTTCTCCAGAGATAATTTACCCCAAATAAAATCTAGTCTAATCACAAATTTACAACAATTTACAATTAATAGGTTGTATCTGGTAGTTTATGTGATCACATAATCCTATGAAATGCCAAGAATCTCGTCTCTATGTTTGATTTTTGTTTATTTTAGTTTTTAGCTTGTAATTGCTTACAACCCTCCCCCCACCCCGGATAATTGATATTCGTGTCCCCATTTTGACGTACTATGTTTTAAATAGTAAATGTATTTTAGCTATGAAGAGCTTGAACGAATTTGTACTTAACCCTTAATTCTCGAAACCACTTCCTGTGGGATCGATTCCAATCCTTGGTTGGGTTACTATACGACTTACGATTATTGGCACATAGAATTGGATGAAATTTCCAGACATGTCAAGTAAACATGGAGCCTCTATTGGGGAGTGGTGTTATTTGAGAAATTTTGGTTATGTGGATTTTGATCTCGTTGGTTATAGTTGAGCTAATTAATTTTCTATTTTATTTTTCTTGTTTGTATTGAAAACTAGTCGTGTGAGCGTTAATGGAAGCTAAATAGGCCATCAAGATTGCATCGGATACCTCAATGATATCAAACAGCCTCATGTTGATGACCCCCATCTCATGGGAGGTATTGGTGCGATTCTCTTACCAACAACCGAAAGGAATTCACTGTTACACATCATGAGCTCCATATTACAAATTTTGAAACTAAAGGGACTTTTTAGTGGATTGGCAAATGAGGATGCTTATGAACATCTTAGAAACTTCGGGATATATGTGGACCATTCTCCTTTAAGATCATCTCTCAAAAGTCTATCCAGGAGAGGTTATTCTGATTCTCTCTAATGAGGGAAGCATGAAAGTGGATGCCTATGTTGCCACAAGAATAAATCACTTTGTGGGAGGAGTTGGTAACCATATTTAATGTGTGATTTTCTGCTCCTTCGAAAATGATGACTCTTTGGTACAACATCCAAAGTTTTAAGCATTTTTTGGGTGAGCAAATTTATGAATATTGGTTGTGATTCAAGAAGTTGGTGCTACAATGCCCAACCCATGTCTTTCCTGACGACGTATTGTTGTAGTAATTTTACTGGAGTCTTGACTCGGTAAAAATGGGTGTCGCTGACCAACTTTCTCCGGGATGTTTAATACAACAACCTTATGTGATAACGACATGACTATTGAATGGAATAACAAAAATCAACAGGGCCTGGTAACCCGTTAAGATCGGGTATCTCCCCTCTCATTCAAATTGACCAAGGAGAAGATGGATAAATATCAAGAGAGATAAGAACATGGAAAAATTCATGACACAAGTTTATATTTTGTCTAATAATGTCATGGGAGTTGGTGCTCGAGGTGTTAATGTTATGGGTGTCGGGTGTATTAATTCGGATGAATCCAAATTTCATGACTTGTATAATGTAGAGGAAAACTTCTTAGACAACTAAGGTAGAGGTTATCCTTCAAACTACCCTAGGAAGGGTGGTAACCAAAGTTGGAATAGTGATAAAGGATGGAAATATCAAGATCAGGAATGGAGGGATCAAAATCCCAATTCAAATGAGTAGGGAGGGATATGTATGTGCCTCTCTACGAACGTCAAAATCCAAAGGATTAAGATGGTGGAAAGTCTGAATATATGTTCTCGCGTATCCTCAACAAGGTTAAAGGTCAGACAAGATTTGGAAAGAAATGAAAGAAGATGCGTCGACCCGTAGCCAAATTGTCACCTCTCATTCTTCCTCGATCAAGCATTTGGAAGCCTAGATAGTCCAGATTTCTTCGCATTTTAACCCGCGACAACAAGGGGATTGCCTAGTGACACCATGGCAAACCCCACGAATGAGGTTTGAAAGTGGACTTGCATCGTGCCATGAAATTTACTAAGGCTTTGTTTGGGAGGAAACCCAAAACCCTTTTTATTGCTTTATGTTTGTATTAAAAATAATGGTGTTTTGGTTCTGCAGGATGAAGTGAGATACGTGTTTGGAAATAAGGAGATTGGCAATCAAAAAGGTCCAGGCAGCGCATCACCGAATATGTTGGCGATTGTTGGACTGAAGATAACATTCAGGTACAGTGAGTAAAACTCGGCGTGTCCAAGAAATTATTGGTGAATCGCCGACCCAGTTAAAGATCCCGAGCATTCCACCCGTTTTGACTCCCTAATTTAACTAGAGTTTTGTAAAACTGTCATGCCCAGAGCCTACACCCTGGATGTGGCCGGCACTCAAATAACATTGCATACCCAAAGCGAACCCTTGGATTGGCCATTCTTAGCTCAACGGAAGACTTAAATATTAGAGAAATAACTCAAACATAATAACTTTAAAGTATTAACTTAGCCAAAATGTCAACTTAAGTCTTAATCGTACACAACTAAATGAATAAGACAAAAGACTAATGATATCTGCCTATAAAGCCTCTAAAGTAAAGATGGATGTTGGGACTGGAACCCCAGGCATCCTAACAACTGAAAATGAAAAAAAAATAATTGAATGATAAAGACGTCCTCCGGAATGAAAGGGAGGCTCACCAACTGACTCTAAGTTGCTCATTGGATCAATTGTATGCCAAATGCCAATCCTAGTTACTTGGATTTGCATCATGATACGATGCAGACCAACTGGCATCAGTAAATTGAATGTACGAGTATGCGAGTTGGAATGCTAAATAACACTAAAGATTGAAAAGGAGTAAGAAGGAACACTTATCTTGGCTCTGTTCAACTCATGAATAACTAACTCATTTTAATATAAAGGGATAATGCTCAAGTACCCCCTCAACATATGCCCAAAATCTCAGAGACACACTTATACTATAGTAAGGTCCTATTACCCCCCTAAACTTATTTTATTAATAATTTTCTATCCCTTTTCGTCCTACGTGGCACTATCTTGTGTGCCTAATGCTGGTTGATTCTTTCCTATAAGCTAGCCCCATGTAGGCCCAAAGGGGTAGAAAATTACTTATAAAATAAGTTCCGGGGGGGAATAGAACCTAACTATAATATAAGTGTGTCTCTGGGATTTCCGGCATAGGTTGAGGGGGTACTTGTGCATTTTCCCTAATATAAAACAATTTAACAACACGTGTAATGTAAAGAAAAGTTGGTTCAAAACATGTTGTACACTCTAAATGTATACAAGGACATAATTGACTCTTTGATGTATGTAAAAGTACAAATAAACTAATGTATATAAATGAATAAATTTAACTATTGTGGGAGTTTCACTAACCGACAACCATCACTTAAGAGTTATAGTGATGATACAACGATCTACCTCACGCTGCCAGCGCATCCGATACCCAGCCAAAGATATAAGCCCTGAACTGCCTAATGGATCCTTTGGTCTGATGTGAAAAGGTTCATCTAAAGATTTCACATCCGGGAAGTACCCCCTAGACGTAACCAACATCGTCGTCCTCGGAGAGAACTAAGACTAGCCTCTTAGCATTCATTATAACATATATAGGTTAAAAAGTGAGGAAAATTAAAACTTTTCACCTACATCTACTTCATGAGGTTTACTTAGAACTCACTTACATATAATATTATACTTACTATATATAGACTTCTCCTATAAGAAGATTACATAGTGTCACGGACCTAGAGAATCTGCTCGTACTCCGTGCGGCACTTGACAACTTACTCACAATTCTTTCACGATCTTGTAAGCTCAAGTAAGCCTTTACCACTCGGAACTCTAAGAGAATGCAAAGAAAGACTTATAAAAGGGCAAAGAGATCTTTAGAAGAAGGAACCTTGTATTACTACTTTACTTGGTTGTTGGATTCTTGGATGATTTACAAATGAAATGGCCCTCCGATTTATACTACATCCTAAGGGCCTTAGTGTAAATAAAATTTACTATACAAGTCCTTCTAACTACACTTTAGTCCATATTCTAGAGAATTCCACATTGTCTAGAATATGCTAAAGTCTTCTACAAAGCTCTAAAGTGTTCTAGAGAATTCTAGGGAATTCTCTAGTCTTCTCCACAAAACTAGAAGGTTCTAGAGCCTTCTTGCAAACCTCTTCAAGACTGTAGCTCCTCCTCCCCCGTTTGGACGTGAAATCTGGCTAGAATTGTGGCGGGACATCACACTCTCCCCCACCCATTGATGCAACGACCGCGTCGCATTGCGGCTGTATCGGTGTCCGAGTTTTGTCGTGCGATCATCAATTCACGCACTCGATCAATCCCTTCGAGCAGCCTCCTCATCGGTTGCCCGATCTTTCGAACTTCCCCCTTCATAGGAGGCAGGTGCCTCGGCGGCTTCTTGTTCATCACGGCAACGTTCCTTCTTGGAACCTTCTTCGTGCGCAGTGGCAAGGCCTTCTCAGCGCCATTGTCTTCTCCCAAACTTGCAATGGTAGCTGCAGATGTCATCTTCTTTCCCTCGTCGACTCTCTCGAGCTTCATGGCCGTCAGCCAGACTTGTCCCTCCGTCTTCTGTGCCTTCACCATGGGAACCATACATGTTCCTCCTTTCTCCATGACCATCAGTTGTTGGAGATAAGGATCAATCACCGCATGACACTGTTGGAAGAACTCCTGCCCAAGAATTATATCAAAGATATCTAAGGGAGCAACGGTAAATTTGGTTTTACCTTGCCAATCGCCTATTGTGATGCTCACTCCGTGCGCAACTCCATCTACCGGAGTTGGTGGTGCATTGACCGTCTGGATTTGGGCGTTGCTGGGACTATATCGCAACCCCAACCTTGTTGCTGCCGTCTTCGCCATGAGATTGACCTCTGCACCTGTGTCAACCAATGTACGAGTACGTTTACCATTGATCGTGATGTCGACATATTGAGCGCATGCCTTAGGCTTTGCCGGACCCTGTTCCGCATGCTTCTGCTCCTCCTGCCTTGGCTTCTCTTGCCTTGGCTTCTCTTGCCTCGGTGGCTTCGGTGGTTGCTTGGTGACAGCTCCGCATAGACTTATCAAGCCCAACGGCATAGTCTCCTCGACTTCATCTTCCTCTTGTGCTTCCTTCTCCTTTCGCTCTCGGAGGATAGCACCAAGGTTCTTCAGTTCAGGGCACTTTGCATAAACATGCGGCCCACCGCATATGTAGCAACCATCTCCCTTGGCAACCTGTGTCTTCCTCACCGTGTTGCCATGATCTCCGGACCTCTTGCCGTTGGACCTATAGGTATCATGCCTGTGAGGCTGTTGCTCCTCGCCTCGCTTCTTGGGTTGTGGCCGTTGCTCCTCGCATTCGCCACGATCTCCCCCACCATTATCACGACTACCTCCTTCGTCGTCCCCTCCGGCACTGTGAGACTTCTCCTGCCTGAAGTCTGTCAAATCTTCGGCCTTTGTGATGGCTTCATTAATAGTCCTGACCTGTCGCCGCTTCAACTCCGTCGTGGCCCAACTTTGCAGCCCATCCATGAAGTGGAACAACATGTCTTCATCCGTGAGGTTAGGAATCTGAAGCGTAAGGGTGGTGAAATCCCGCACATACGAAAAATGTGGTGCCCTTTTGCTTTAACTCCCTAAACTTGCGCTTTGCCTCATAGATGACGTTGTTGGGGAAGAACGCCTTCATGAACTCTTCACGGAATTGCTCCCACGTGTTAATGGTGCACGTCCCCCTCTTGATGTCAGACTCTTTAGGCCTCCACCATAGCATGGCCATCTCCGAAAGATACAACACAGCCGTGTTGATATTGCTCTCATCACTTCGCACCCGACTACACTTGAAGTAGTTCTCCAAGTGCCATAGGAAATTCTCCACCTCTTGCGCGTCGCTGACGCCTTTGAACATAGGTGGCTTGGGAGCCTCGACTCTGGCCTCTCTTTCCCGGTCAAGTGATGTTGATCCTCCAACCTCCCTGTCTTCCTTGAGTTCTTTCACTTCGGCCTTCAATGCCTCAATCATGCTGAGCGCGTCCATAAGCCGACACTCCAAGGATGTAATGGCCTCCTTCATCTCAAACTTGGCCCGCAGGCGTGCCTCCAACTCCTGCTGAATGTTTTCATTCTCCTCGAGGGTGAAGTCTTCAAGGGTATTGAATTTGCTGTCACTCGCGTTCAAGCGCCGGCCTATTATCTCCACGGCTCATCTAGCCACTTCTACCCTTGCGACCCAGTTTTCTCCGGCAGTAACATCGACGGCATCCTCGCCTACTTCTTCGTCACTCGCCCCGACAGTCGAGGGTGGATGAGATGTTAGCGCCTCACTCGGTGCGATCTCGGGCAGCATCTCTTCGTTACCCTTCTGATGCTTCTTCCCCTTTCGGTTCTTTTTCCCTCCATCCATGCGGACGTTGCTGGTGCTGGCGCCGTTTACGTCTCCTTCGTTGGTCATTCTCTTACGATTAACCTGCTCCGGTACCACTTTGTCATGAACCTAGAGAATCTGCTCGTACTCCGTGCGGCACTTGACAACTTACTCACGATTCATTCACGATCTTGTAAGCTCAAGTAAGCCTTTACCACTCGTAACGCTAAGAGAATGCAAAGAAAGACTTAGAAAAGGGCAAAGAGATCTTTAGAAGAAGGAACCTTGTATTACTACTTTACTTGGTTGTTGGATTCTTGGATGATTTACAAATGAAATGGCCCTCCGATTTATACTACATCCTAAGGGCCTTAGTGTAAATAAAATTTACTATACAAGTCCTTCTAACTACACTTTAGTCCATATTCTAGAGAATTCCACATTGTCTAGAATATGCTAAAGTCTTCTACAAAGCTCTAAAGTGTTCTAGAGAATTCTAGGGAATTCTCTAGTCTTCTCCACAAAACTAGAAGGTTCTAGAGCCTTCTTGCAAACCTCTTCAAGACTCTAGCTCCTCCTCCCCCGTTTGGATGTGAAATCTGGCTAGAATTGTGGCGGGACATCACAATAGTCTTCTACTTTTATGCAACATATAGGTAACATGCATAATATGGTCTTAATAAGGATGTCTCATATTAAGCCATCTAAATAGAATAAAAGAATATGGTCATAACCCTTACACAAATGTATAAATGCCACTTAGGACTTACAACCGTATCTTGAAACAATAACAGTGAAATGATTGTCCTTAGACTATAACAATGCAATATAGGTAGAGTGAAATAAAGGCATCATCCTCGAAACTTGAGGACATAACCACACTTTGAGAAATGATCCAATCCTTCCTTGAAAAGTGGTCACAAACCCTTAAACGAGCGAAACCTAAAATGTTAGGGAAGAGAGTGAAATAAGGGTTAGCAGATCACTTGTACTAATTTTGGAATCACATGCAGACACAACATAGAAATCATGCTAAAAAGGAAATTGTTCAAAACCATGCCAAATTACTTTGAAAAGCCTTATGCACAATTAAGAACACATATAGGAAAATAACTACATATTTGACAAGACAATAGTATGTTCAACACAAGACCAACATCATCAAGTACAACCAAGTCAATATGATTAATAGCATAATAGAACCATGTCCAACACAACTCCAACATCATGTTAAATTAAAAAAGCATGTATAAGAGTTTATTCCAAAATAACACATACAAGACCCTTACTCATAATCCCCTATAAAGTCTACAAGTGCAATGACCAAGTAATGCCCCATAATTTACTTTATAAGCAAACCAAATAAAAGATCACAAGAAATGCCTAACATTAAATAACATAACATTCAGAGTAGTCATCATCATAGTTTACAAATAATAGACCAATAACATGTGCGTACATAAAAACAACATAATATAGTATCATCAAAACAAAAAGTCAACGCATACATTTGATTCACTTTATAAGAGCTTGAGAACATAAGAACACCCTTCTGAGACTTCCCTCAAGGCTAACAAGTGCAATTTATAGGAGAATATCATACCCTTACCTAGACTAAGTCAAACCCCTTAAGTCATCCTACTTAGAGTTCACTTTATTACTTCATTTTAACTTCGAGAACATCTTTCCTTAACCGACATAGACCACATGAGCTAATGTGGAATCCGGTGTCATGGAACCCTACACCGAAAAAAGGTGGACCACTTGCCAATGTAGTACAATAAAATGAACATGTCATATTGGTGGATCCACTAGCTAGTATTCCTATGGGTGCAACATCTTTTAAGAACTAGTAGATGTGTTTGGGACCCTCTTGATGATACATGCATTATAGTCTCCCCTATGTGGGAAGGGACACTCCTCACTAATAGTTCCCTCAGTGCTAAGCTATAGTCCCTTTTGAAATGTCTTTCTTCAACAATCATAACTTAGTTTAGGTCATACGAGAATAGCTCCTTGTATTGTCATAGTCATTATCTCAATAAAAATTTCATGAGAACACCTTTCATTACAACCCTCATATGTGAGATTAGCACATTAACATCATTATATCATTGTAAGGTACCTAGTTAATTCATAACCAACCTAATATCCTTACATCTTTAGCATAATCTCACAATCACATAAAAGAGACATTTCAATCGTATCATCTTACCACAACTACTTAATCCAATTACAATACATACTTCAATTGATGTTCATCACCAAGTACAAGCCATCATAATTCAAGTAAAGGTTTAGGATATCAAGACTTACCCAATCTCCTTCAAGAGCCGTCATCATGGTCTTACTATCAACCAAGTCAATTAAATCCAATAATATGAGTAGTAAAATTAATCAATGGTAATTAACACAATAATGAAATCAATTGCAACACTACAACTCAATTAAATACTAGTTCACAACCTAGGGTTAGAAATTTGGGTCAATTTATGATCAATTCAACAGACTAGGTTAATTCATTAAGAACCAATGTAATTGAAACATAATACAACATAATCTAATCATAAAAATCAAAATAAAACATAAACAATACAATTTAGAAGATTAAATTCGTATTAAGAAGAAACCCATATGAAATCATCTTTTGAAAACCAATTTTGAAGGAACCCTTTGGGGAAAGGAATCCCAAAGGGGAAAGGATCTCATACCTTGTTATTTGTTGAAGATTGATGGAGAAAAGTAATTTTATTAATGCCCTAGAGGCCTTGACCTATCCCTTCAATGGAGTTCTTCTTTTTTGGGAGAGATAAAGTAGAGAGAAAAGAGTTCAATTGTGTTTTGGGAATTGAGAGGTGTTCCTTGACGTTTTGACTCTAAAACTTCTTAAATGACTTTTATTCTCTATTATTGACCTTGAAACTGAATTATAGACCTTAGACACTCATGTGAGGCTCTAGACTTGGTCTTGGATTTTCGGAGTGTTACATTATCCCCTTCTTAGGAACATTCGTACCCGATGACACTAAAAATCTTTCGAAGGGAAAGGATAGACTCAATACTAGCAGCCCAACCAATAATATGCAAAATCAATATTAGTTACAACTCAAATCATAAAAACATGGCATTTGCACAAAGTTACTCAAAATATCAATTATAGCACCTATGAGCTCAACATCACAACATGAGGAATTTCCTTCTCACAACAATATGGTCTCAACATATCATTAAAGAGTAAATAATGCAAAAATTCACCCTATCATCATTATCAATATCATTTCATAAAGGCAACAAGATACCAAGTACACAATAATAAAAGAACAAGCAAAAGATCATTTTCACATGAAACTTCTTTTTAGCAAAATTTTATCATAAACTTGCACATATTTGCAAAAGAAAGTCAAATTCAATTTATTCATTATTAGTAAGAATAACTAGCCTTAATAAACTACGAGATGAGGGTAATGGTACTTCATGTCGGCCTCGGCCTCCCATGTTGCCCCCTCGGCTAGGTGGTTCTTCCATAACACCTTTAGAGAAGCCACCTCCTTGTTCCTCAACTTCTTCATTATCAAAGATTACAACCGGAACCTCCTTATAAGAGAGGTTCTCTGCTACACCTAGACACTCAATAGGAAGAATGGACTTGGGATCATCTATGCACTTCTTAAGCGTGGAGACATGGAACACCGGATGAACCAAAGTCAATTGACTAGGTAATCTCAACTCGTATGCAACCTTGCCAACCCTTTGAAAATTTTCATAGGGAACCATATAACGAGGACTCAACTTCCCTTTTTTGCCAAATCTCAACACTCCCTTTATGGGAGAAATTTTTAGATACACCTTATCACCCTCTTCAAATTCTAAATCCCTTCTCATATGGTCGGAATAAGACTTTTGCTGTCTATAGGATGTTTTCAACCGGTTCCTTATCATGTGAACTTTATCCAAAGTCTTATAAATCAATACGGGACCCAAGAGTGAAGACTTGCCACTTCAAACCAACCAATTGTAGATCTTCATCTGCTACCATAATGGTAACTGTTGTTATATGAGAAAACAACCAAATGCAGCAGTTTATCCCGATTTCCTTTGAAATCAATTATTGAAGCTCTAAGTATATCTTCAATGATTTGAATAGTACGCTCCGCAGGGGATGAGAAGCGGTGTTTAACTTCACCTTTGTACCTAAACCTCTTTGGAATGACCTCCAAAACATAGATGTGAATTGGTGCCCCTATCAGATATGATGGATAATGGAATACCATCGTGACACACAATCTCAGCTTTGAAGATCCTTGCATAATCCTCCGCCGAGTAAGTGGACTTGACGGGAATAAAATAAGTGAATTTGGTCAACCTATCCACAACCACCCATATTGAGTCATGTTGCTTTTGTGTCCGAGGTAACTCTACTACAAAGTCCATAATAATATCTTCCCACTTCCAAGTGGGAACTTGTATTTCTTGAAGTAAACCGCTTGGATTTTGGTGTTCGGTTTTCACTTGTTGACAATTTGGACATTTTGCAAAAATTCTGCTATTTCCCTTCTTTAGCCTTCCCACCAAAACACTTTCCTAAGGTCATGATACATCTTTGTAGAACCAGGATAGATGGAATAACGGGAACCATGAGCTTCCTCAAGATTCGGTTTCTCAAGTCATCAACATTGGGGACACATAACCTTCCTTGATACCTCAAGTCACCATCCCCCAAGGAAAATGACTCATTAAGCTTATCAAGAACCGATTCCTTCAACTCCATCAATGATTGATCAACGTGTTGCTTATACTTCACCTCAACCACGAGAGACGATTCAGAGTTATGATGGACCATAAAATCACCATTTGGAGAATCTTCCAATCTAACACCCAACTGAGCCAACCTATGAACATCTTTCACTAGGTCTTTCTTGGCTCCTTTTCCATGAGACACAATACCCATGGTAATGCGACTTAGAGCATCCGCAACCACATTAGGTTTGTCGGGGTGGTAGTGAACACTCATATTGTAATCTTTCAACAATTCCGACCATCTTTTTCGGAGATTTAACTCTTTTTGAGTAAAGACATATTGAATACTCTTTTTGTCGGTATACACATCAACATGTACACCATACAAATAATTCCTCCATATTTTCAAGGCAAATACCACCGTTGTTAACTCAAGATCATGAGTTGGATAATCTTCTCATGCACCTAAAGTTTCCTAGAAGCATACACTAGTAATTTTACATGTTGCACAAGAACACACTCTAAGCGCACTCGGGATGCATCACATTATACAACGAAGCCCTTGGTACCCTTCGGCAAAGTCAACACTGGAGTGGAGGTAAGCCGATCTTTTAAGACTTGGAAGATTCTTTCACATGCCTCCGACCACTAAAATTTCACACTCTTTTGGGTCAAGGTGATCAAGGGAGATACACTAGATGCAAAACCATCCACGAATCTCCTATAATATCCCTCTAGACCCAAAAAGCTTGTAATGTCGGTTGGAGTCAATAGTCTAGGTTAATTTTTGAGTGTCTCAATTTTTCTTTGGATTGACCTCAACTCCTCACTAAAGATGATATGACCATGATACACCACAAACCTTAACCAGAACTCACATTTACTATACTTGGAAAGTAGTTGGTTTTCTTCAAGAACATGCAACACCACTCTTAAATGGTCCATGTGTTCATCCTCATTTTTCAAATATACCAAGATGTCGTCCATGAATACAATGACAAAGGAATCTCAGTATCTTTAAAACACCCTATTCAAGAAGTCCATAGATGCCGCAGGGGCATTAGTGAGACCAAAGGACATTTCTAGAAACTCATAGTGACCATATCTAGTCCAAAATTCCATTTTTGGTATATCCTCACCCCTTACCCTAAGTTGGTGATACCCCAATCTAAAGTCACTCTTAGAAAAGTAGCTTGCCCCTTGGAGTTGATCAAACAAGTCGTCAATTCGAGAGAGAGGATATTTGTTCTTAATAGTGACTTTATTGAGTTGGTGATAATCAATGCACATTCTAAAGGACTCATCCTTCTTCTTCACAAATAATATTGGTGCACCCCATGGGAGAAATGTTATGTCTTATAAAGCCTTTATCTTGCAATTCTTTAAATTGAGGCTTCAACTCTTTCAATTCGACTGGAGCCATCCCATAAAGAGGAATTGAAATGGGGTTGGTATCCAATAGCAAGTCAATACGAAAATCAATTTCCCGTTTAGGAGGAATTCCGGGAAGATCATTAGGAAAGACCTATGGAAATTCCCTCACTATGGGGAGTAACTCAATGGGAGGATTTTCGGAGTCCAAATATTTGACCACTACAATATGGTATAAGGACCCTTTAGAGATCATCTTACAAGCCTTTAGACAAGAAATGATACGTCCTCTAGGAATAGAATAACCCCCCTTCCACTCTAAGACGTATTCATTTGGAAAATGGAACTTAACAAAACTTGTTCTACAATCAATGGAAGCAAAAAAATCATGCAACCAATCCATTCCCAAAATGACATCGAAATCGACCATATCAAGTTCAACTAATTCAACATGAATAACTCTATTAGGTAACTCTATGGGACAATTTCTATATACCTTCTTTGTAAGCACGAACTCACCTACCTTGGTAGTTACCATGAAAGGTTCATTTAGAATATCGGGCAAACTATCAAACTTCCTAGCTACCAAGGGTGTAACAAAAGATAATGTAGCACCCGGATCAAGTAAAGCATAAACATCAATAAATAAGACGTTTAACATACCGGTCATCACATCGGGATTACTATCTTGTTCACGCCTAGAGCAAAGATCATCAAAGTGATTCTTATTTGGAGCATCCACATTAGAATCACTAGCTTGAGCTTGCCCAGTTCCTTTGTCTTGCCCCTTCAAATTACAATCCCTATCCTTGTGGAAACTCTTTCCACACCCAAAGCATTAGTGCATCCCAACAAGGCAATCACCATAATGTTTCTTGCCACACTTTCCACAAGTTGGATTTGAAAGGAACTTGATTAGAAAACCTCTTCTTGAATCTAGGATTGTATTGAATTTCCAACCTCACCTTTGAATCTCCACCATCATAAGACTTGACCCTCTTAGCCTCTCTTCTTTCTCCTTAACCTAGTCTCTTCCACTTGTTGAGCATGAACAATGAGATGAGAAATATTCATATTATCATGAAATATATCCGAATGAAATTCTTAAACCAAGTCATTAGACACCCCCCTGAGAAAATGATTCATCTCATCTCTTGGGTTTGACACTAAGGATGGATAATACTTGGACAATTTAGTAAATTTGAAGGAGTAGTCAAGTACACCAATTCCTGAAAATAAAGCAACTCCATAACAAGGGCAATTGCATCATTTTATTGCACAATTCAATACTAGATCATAGCTTAAGGCAAGATAGTTAGGTCAATTTCACAATATAATTCATAACCTAAATTAACATCTCAAGAACTAGCATAATAGGCCAATGATTCATCTCAATATATCCCTAATAAATACAATAACATCATAGGGTAGTACTTTGATCAATAACCAAGACAATTGAATGGACATTATACAGTTCATATCAAGATCACAACCTAGAGTTATGGGTTGAGAGTCATATTCTACAATTTAGACCAAACCATAAACACTTATCATAATCAAGTTAAATTACATGTTAATATAATCATCATATCCTAAAGAAATCATAAACAACTCAGTTCATAACATAAATTTTGAGATTAGATGAAACCCACTTCAAAACTCAGCTTTTACAAATACTTTGAAGGAGCCCTTCGAGGAAAGAAATATCAAAGGTAAATTAGATATTATACCTTAAGGTTTGATGAAGATTTGATGGTGAAATCTCCCCTTTACAGACCCCCAAATATCCCCCTACTTTGTCTTCAATGGTGTCTTTTAATAGAGAGAGAAAGAAGAGAGAAATAAAAGGATTTGTTATTGGGGCCTTTATATGGAGGGGTAAATTAACTTTATTATACTCTCTTACACCCCTAACTAATAAATTTACCCCCTAACTAATTAAATGATTCTAACTTAAAACGTGCAGGAAAATTACAGGCCCATCAATGAGACCACGATCGACGGATCCTTGGTCCATCAACAGCCAGGCCTCCCTCTATGCTGCACAAGCGTTGTTTCAGTCAGAGACTTGTGCAGGAAAGGGCTCCAGAAATTTGGCTAAGTGTTCATTGACGATTTTCATCGACGCCTTGTCCATCCATACACGAGCCATCCTTTGCATGTCGTTGTTGACCACTGCCTAGGCAATGTTGCCTCCTACGTTCTAGGGTACTCCACAAGTGACCTTGGTTGGTCCTTGTGGATTCGTACCCAGACGTTTTCACCATGAATCAACTTTAATTCATATTATACACCCGTTCACCTTATTTTATTCATTTCTAACTCCTAAAAGCTAGTCAAATAGGCTAAGGCACGCTCGCACCTCCTTGAACTAACTTTTAGAACCTGATGCACATTCATGGACGTTTTGGTTTCTAAGCTTTCTAAATGACCTACATTCATTAATATGGTCCTCAAAATAGTGTCTAGTCCTCAATACACCTATGCTAGGCTTTAAGACATGTCTTGGATTTTCGAAGTGTTACATTATCCCCCCTTTAGGAACATTCATCCCCGAATGACACAAAAATTCTTTTGAGGGTAGGAATAGACTCAAGACTAGAAGTCCAAACAATAAACTATACAGAACAACATGAATTTTACCATTTAAACAAGGGAAAATGTACAAGTACCCCCTCAACCTATGCCCGAAATCCCAGAGACACACTTATACTATACTAAGGTCCTATTACCCCCCTGAACTTATTTTATAAGTAATTTTCTACTCCTTTTTAGCTTACGTGGCACTAGTTTGAAAAAAAAGTCAACCATCATTGGGCCCACAAGATAGTGCCACGTAGGCTAAAAAGGGGTAAAAAATTATTAATAAAATAAGTTCAGGGGGGTAATAGGACCTTAGTATAGTGTAAGTGTGTCTCTGAGATTTCGGGCATAGGTTGAGGGGGTACTTGGGCATTATCCCTTTAAACAAGGAAATCTTTCAAAACTTCAATTACCACAAATAAGGCTCAAACATTTCATCATAAGGCATTTCCTTCTCAAAACACACATGAGCTCAACATACTTTACATGAGTCAATTAGAACAAATTTCAACTTATAAACATGCAACATATCATTTCATAAGGACTAATCATATTAAAATGCAACACATAACTAAAACAAGTCAAAAGCAAAATGTCAAGTTTAAGTGCACCCCTCATTGTAATTCACTGTAAGGCAAAATCAAAAATGCACATTTTTGCAACACTTCACCAAAAATCAAGAAACTTCAATTTCTAGTCATATTTATATTAGTAAGAAGAATTACTAAACATAATTATCAATAAGATTAGGGTAACTGGACTTCATGTCAGCTTCAGCCTCCTATGTTTCACCCTCAACTAGGTGATTTTTCCATAACACTTTTACAGAAACCACCTCTTTGTTCCTCAACCTCTTCACTTGCCTAGCAAGGATTTGAACCGAGACCTCCTCATAGGAGAGATTATACTTGACACCATGACCCTCAATAGGAAGAATAGACTCGGGATAACCAATACACTTCTTCAACATCGAAACATGGAAAACTGGATGAACCGAACCCAATTCACAAGGTAATTTAAATTCATAGGCAACCTTACCAACCCTTTGCAAAATTTCTTAGGGACCCACGTAACGAGGACTCAACTTCTCTTTCTTGCCAAATCTAACCACCCCCTTCAGAGGTAAAATTTTCAAATACACCTTATCACCTTCTTCAAACTCCAAACCTTCTCCTATAATCGGCATAAGACTTTTGCCGACTATAGGCCATTTGCAACCGGTTCCTTATGATATGAACTTTGTCCTAAGTCATATAAATAAAATTGGGCTAGGGCTTGAGCGGTGGCGGCTTGTGAAACCTACACCTCCTACCGTACAAGGCTTCATAAGAAACCATAGAGATGAATGAATGAATGCTATTATTATAAGCAAACTCCACCAAAGGTAAATGATTATCCCAATTCCCTTAGAAATCTATAATACAATCCCTAAGCATATCCTCAAGGGTTTGAATAGTGTGTTCCTCTTGACCATTCTTTTGGGGATGAAAAACGGTACTCAACTTCAACTTAGTACCCAAACCTTCTTGGAATGACCTCAAAAACCTAGATGTGAATTGTGCACCCCGATCTGATATGATGGATAACGGAATACCATGGCAACACATTATCCCATCTATGAAGATCTTTGCATAATCTTCTGCCAAATAAGTAGACTTCGATAAAATGAGCAGACTTGGTCAACCTATCCACAACCACCCATATAGAGTCATATTGTTTTTGAGTCTGAGGCAAACCCACTAAAAATCCATATTGATATCTTCCCACTTCCATGTAGGAATTTGGATTTCTTGTACTAAGCCACCAAACTTTTGATGTTCGGATTTTACTTGTTGATAGTTTGGACACTTAGCAACAAACTCTGCTATGTTTTTCTTCAAACCTTCCCACCAAAATATTTCCCAAATGTCATGGTATATTTTTGTCGAACCCGAATGAATGGAGTAGAGGGACCAATGGGCTTCCTCAAGGATCGGGTCCCTCAACCCATCTATATTGGGAACACACAATCTCCCTTGGTATCTCAACACACCATCCCCCTAAAGGAGAATGACTCATTTAACTTACCGAGAACTGATTCTTTCAACTCCATTTATGGTTAATCAAGGTGTTTTTTGGACTTCAACTCAACCACTAATGATGACTCGGGGTTGTGATGGACCATGAAACCACCATTGGAGAATCTTCTGACATCACACCCAACCTACCCAATCTATTAACATCTTTGACTTGGTCTTTATTGGCTTCATCTATGTGTGACACACTACCCATAGTCATACGACCTAGTGCCACCGCAACCACAGTGGATTTGCCGAGGTGATAGACGACACTCATATCATAATATTTCTACATTTCTAACCCCCTTATTTATCACAGATTCAACTCCTTTTTTGTAAACACATATTGGAGACTCTTATGGTTGGTAAAGACATCAACATGAACACCATACAAGTAATGCCTCTATATTTTCAAGGAAAACACCAAGGCCTCTAACTCAAGGTCATGAGTTGAATAGTTTCTCTCATGAACCTTAAGTTTCCTATAAGCATAGGATATCATCTCCCCATGTTGAATAAGCACACACCCTAAACCCACAAGGGATGCATCACAATACACAACAAGCCCCTTTGTACCCTCCGGTAAAGTCATCACCGTAGCGAAAGTAAGAATATCTTTCAACATTTGGAAGGTTTTTTCACATGCCTCCGACCACTCAAATTTCTTACACGTTTGGGTCAAAGTAGTCAAGAGAGATGCAATGGACGCAAAACCCTCCACTAACCGCCGATAATGACCCTCTAAACCCAAGAAACTCCTAATGATAGTTGGATTCAATTGTCTAGGCCATTTTTTCACCGCCTCTGTTTTCCTTGGATCAACCTCAACTCCCTCAGTAGAGATGACATGACAAAGAAATGTCACCGACCTCAACCAAAACTCACATTTGCTATACTTGGAAAACAATTGATGTTCTTTAAGTACTTGCGACACCACCCTCAAATGGTTCACGTTATCACCCTTATTTTTCTAATAACCAAGATGTCACCAATGAAGACAATGACAAATGCTTCTAGGTAATTTTGAAACACCCTATTCATTAGGCCATAAATGCCGCCGGAGAATTATTGAGACCAAAGGACATTACCAAGATCTCATAATGACCATATCTAGTCTGAAATTCCATCTGTCCTACATCCTCACCTCTCACTCTAAGTATGTGATACCCCAACCTCAAGTCAATTTTTGAAAAGTAGCTCGCCCCTTGAAGTTGAGCAAACAAGTTGTCAATCCGAGGGAGAGGATACTTATTCTTAATAGTGACTTTATTGAGTATGCGGTAATCAATACACATTCTTAAGGACGAATCCTTCTTATTCACGAACAAGATCGGCATGGAAAAATACTAGGCCTTATAAAGCCCTTGTCTAGTAAATCATTGAGTTGATCCTTCAACTCCTTCAATTCCTTCGGATCCATATGATAAGGAGGAATTGAAATGGGATTTGCATCCCTTAGAAAATTGATACCAAAATCAATTTTCCATTCAGGAGGAATACCGGGAAGATCATTTGCAAAGACCTTCAAAAATTCTCTCACTACGGGGACCGACTCAATGGAAGGAATTTTGGAGTCTAGATCATGGACTCTTACTATGTTATATAGACAACCCTTTGATATCATTTTGCATGCTATTAGACAAAACATGATATGACCTCTAGGAATAGAATTCCCCCTTCCACTCAACAACGGGTTCATTTGGGAAATTAAACCTCACTACCCTCGTTCTACAATCAATAGTGGCAAAGCAAGCATACAACCAATCCATACCCAATATAATGTCAAAATCAAGCATATCAAGTTCTACTAGTTCAACATAAGAAACTCTATTGGGCAATGTTATAGGACAATTTCTATACACTTTTTTTGCAATAACCGACTCACCCACCGGATTAGACACTATAAAAGGTTCATGCAAAATATCGGGCAAAATATCAAACCTTTTGGGTATTAGAGGTGTACCAAATGATAGGGTAGCACGGGGATCAAGTAAAGCATATACATTAATAGAGAAGACTTTCAATATACCGGTCACCACGTCGAGAAAAGTCTCTTGCTCACCCCTAGAGTGGAGAACATAGAAGCGATTCTTCTTAGAAGCATCACTAGAACCACTTGCTTTAGCTTTACCACCCTTCTCTTGACCCTTCTATTTTGGACAATCCCTTACCTTGTGACCACTCTTTCCACAACCAAAGAAATTTCCCGTTCCAACCATGCATTAACCAAAGTGACCTTTTCTACACTTGGCACATGTAGGCTTCTCATTTGGTGAATTCACACTCCTTTCCTTTTGGTCTCTAGGATTAGGCACCTTATCATCACGAGCCTTAGGGAATTTTGATGGAACTTGATTTGAGAACCTTTTCTTGAATATAGGCTTGTCTTGGATTTCAAGCCTATTCTTTGTAGAACCACCATCAAAATATCTTGCCCTCTTAGCATCTCTATTCGTTCTCCTAGCCCTTGCCTCCTCCACTTGCCTAGAATGCACCATCAGACGGGAAATCCTCATCTTGTAATTTAGCATAGCCAAATGACACTCCTCTTGAAAATCATCCGACACCCCCGACAAATAGTGACTCATTTAATATCTAGGATCGGAAACCAAAGAAGGAGAATATTTTGACAATTTAGTAAATTTCAAGGAGTATTCAATCACACTCATACCTCCTTTATGAAGGTTAATGAACTCCACCACTTTTGCATCCCTCATCTCCTTAGGAAAGAACAGATCAAGAAACGAATTTTTGAAGATATCCAAAGTCACCGGTCCACCCCTTAGAGGTCTTTTGTCCCTCAATTTAACATACCAAGTTTGATCCAAATTATTGAGTTGATATATAGATAACTCGACCTTGTCACTAGTAGAAAACCCCATTGCACAGAGTATCTTATAGACTTCATCAATGAACTCTTGGGGGTCTTCATCAACCTTGTACCCATAGAAAGTAGGAGGATTCACTGAGTGAATCATTTAGACGGGAAGCCATAGTAGAAACTCGGTGATGAGCTTGGGGTACAACCTCCCAATAAGCTTTGGACATCATGGCTAGGGCTTGAGCGGTGGTGGCTTGTGCTTGCGTAGTAATGACTTGGGCCATTTGGAAGAGAGCGGCCTTGATATTCTCATCCGTAAAAGGAGGAGGATTTACCGAGTCTTGGTCATCATTCACACCTTCCTCAAGAAGAGGAACTTGATCACCACGGATGGGGCTCTCGCATTGGCAATCTCTTCTTCAAGTCTCCATGTCGCATTCTTTCGAGTATTCATTGCCTATAATCACAATGAAAGGATTATATGCAAAAGCACACAACATGTATACTGATGTTAGATTCCAAGAAAGTAAGAGTTTCCTAAGCATCACATAGATTTCTATTCAAAAGTGTGGTGCGCTCCAGAATTATGAATACAAACCTACATAGACGTGGTTGAGAGAGAGACACATACTCAAAGATATTATACCTCATGCTCTGATACCAAGTTTGTTATATCCTGATTTACCCCTAGATGTAACTGGCGTCGTCTTTCTCTTGGAGGACTAAGACGAGCCTCCTAGTCTTACATAATTACATTCATATGTCGAAAATATGCAAAAATTAAAACATTTCATTGCATCTACTTGGAGGTTTATATAGACCTCTACATAAACATAATGTATTCATATCGAGTATACATAGACCCTTCCTATAAGAAGATTACATAGTCTTCTACTTTTATTGCACATACTTATATATAGAACATAGTATTAAAGATTGTCTCATCTCATACCATCTAAACGAACATAGTAAATTTCGACATATCCCTACATCAATGTAAAGAAGCCACATATAGGCTTATACAAATCGTACTCAAATGAAAATAGAGTGAACATAAGAGTCTTAGAAACAAAGCAACTCCATAAGCTAGATATTGGCATTGCCCTCGGAAAGTGAGGACCTACCCACTTGTATGGTTGAGAATATCCAAGTCTTCTTCAAGTCTCCTTGAATAAGCTTTCAATGACTGGAACCTAAAATGTTTAGGAAAAAGGAAGAAAATGGGTTTAGTATGCCTTTTGTACTAAGTATGATATCATATGCACATACAAGGTCAAAACATGCTAAGAAAGGACATTTAGTTAAACCATGTTATTTTACCCTTTGAAAAGCCTTATGCATAGTCAAACAAGCTATACCAAGCCACAAGACATACTAATTAAAAGTAAATCAGGTAATATGCACATCATACTTGAACCCGTAATCTACTTTAACTCTATCATCAAGGAATAACTTCACAAGAATGAATAAGATTTAACCATATCATAATAAGCAAGACAAATACCCATGAATCCTCATCAAGTCAACAAGTTCAATGACCAAGAAAAACCCCATAACCTTAATCAAGTAGCCCTAATAAGAAACCATAACCAATGTCCAACTTTACATAATATAACCTTTAAGCATACATAACATCATACTTTAATAATATAATCCAAATACATGTTCATAAGGATAATCATCATCATATAATACCATTTAATCATCATCAAATAATACCATTTACATTGTAGAATCAACATATTATCATCATATACATACATAATAAGAGCTTCCTAAAGCTTCCATCAAGGCCAACTGATGCAAGGCATAAGTAGACTCCCATACCCCTACCTAAACTAAGTCAAACTTCTCAAGTCACCCTAGTTAGTTTATACTTCATTATTTCATTTTAATTTAGGGAACACTTACCTTAACCGACATAGAACAAAAGAGATAAGTGTAGAATCCATTGTTGTAAAACCTTACACCGATAGAAGGTTTTCTACCAACCAAACTAAAAGAAAACATAAACATAGTTTTCTAGGCGGATCCACTAGCTAGTCTTCCTTTCGGGGAAACATAGTTCAAGAACTAAGAGATATGGCCTGCTCTCATGGGAATATATTGGATGAGTATTCCTCTTTGGGAAGTCAACACCACATGTAGAACTATAGGGTGAATCTTCCTCTTTGGGGAGTAATCACCTCCCATTGTCAAGTTCACTTGGTGCTAAGCTAAGTCCCTTTATTGAAATGTCTTTAAGTCTTTATTAACAATCATAACTTAGTTTAGGACATAGGGTCTAGCCCTAGTATAATTTTCATATATAGCTTAATAAGAATTGTATGAGTATAATCCTTTCATTACAATTTATATATGTGAGGTTAACACATTTCATACCACTTTCATAATAAGGCACATTGTTAAGCATCACCATCATTATAACATTTACATCTTAATCAACCTCACAACCATAGTCAAGATATTTCAATTCAACATCATACCACCCTATCAATCCTAAATAACGCATACTCCTACACAAAATCATGACTTTATCACAATTAACCACAAGTTGAAGTAAATAATAGGGATTACAAGACTTACCAAGTCTCCTTCATAGTTCATCATAAAGGTCTTACCATCAACCCATAATCAACCCAATTAGGTTAATAACATTATCAAACAATGATATCCAATAGAATAAAAATTCAATTGCATCACTATAAAACAATTCTACACTAGATCATAGCTTAAGACAAGATACTTAGGTCAAGTTCATAATATACTTCATAACCTAAATCAACATCTCAAAAACTAGAATAATAAGCCTATGATTCAGCTAAATCTATCCCTAATCAATACAATAACATCATAGGGTAGTAACTCAATCAATAACCAAGACAATTGATTGGACATTATATAATTCATATCAAGATCACAACCTAGGGTTAAGGGTTGAGGGTCATATTATACACTTTATATCAAACCATCAAGAATAATAATAATCAAGTTAAATTACATTTTAATCTATTCATAATATCCTAAATAAATCATAAACAACTCAGTTCATAACATAAATTTTGAGATTAGATGAAACCCACTTCAAAACTCAGCTTTAGAAATAATTTTAAGGAGTCCTTTGAGGAAAGAAGTCTCAAAGGTGAATTAGCTCCCATACCTTAACGTTTGATGAAGATTTGATGGTGAAATTGCCCCGTTACAGCCCCCAAAATATCCACCTAGTTTGTCTTCAATGGTGTCTTCCAATAGAGAGAGAAAGAAGAGAGAAGGAATAGGATTTATTTTGTGAGTTGTGTTAAGTCTACTGGGGTTGGGGACTCCCTTAAACCCCTAAATAATCACCTAAACCCCTAAATAATTGAATGAGTCTAACATACAACATGTAGGAAGATTGCAAGCCCATCAATGAGACCATGATCGACGGATCCTTGGTTCATCGACGACCAGGCCTCCGTCCGTGCTGCACAACCGTAGGTTCGGTCAGAGACTTGTGCAAGCGAGGTCTCCAGCATTTTTTCTAAGTGTTGGTCGATGGTTGACATCGACGCCCCATAGATCATACATGGTCCGTCCTTTGCATCTCGTGGTTGCACACTGCGCAGACAGTGTTGCCTCCTACGTGCAAGGGTCCTCCTCAAGGGACCTTGCTTGGTCCTTGGGGAGTCGTACCTGGACATTTTGACCATGAATCGGCTTTAATACATTTTATACACATTTCCACCATATTTCATGCATTTCTGACTCCTAAAAGCTAGTTAAATAGGCTTAGGAACGCTCGTACCTCCTTGAACTAACTTTTTGAACGTCATGGACGTTCTTGAAGGTTTTGGTTTGTAAGCTTTTTAAATGACCTAGATTTATTAATATGGTCCTCAAAACAGTGTATAGACCTCAAGACACCTATTATAGTCTTCATGTCTTGGACATTCGAAGTGTTACAATATCATAGTAAGACATATAGGTACTTCATAACTAACCTTATATCCTTACATCTTAAGCATAATCTCACAATCACATAATCAAGAAACGTCAATGTCATTATAATACAACACCTAATTAATCCAATTACAAGGTATACTTCAATTGAACTTCATCACCAAGTACAAGTTATCATAATTAAAGTAAAGGTTTAGGATATCAAGACTTACCCGATCTCCTTCAAAAGCCATCATCATGGTCTTACCATCAACCAAGTAAAGTCAATCCAATAATAGGAATATTAATATCCATCAATGGTAATTAACACAATAATAAAATCAATTGCATCACTACAACTCAATTCAATACTAGTTCATAGCCTAGGGTTAGGGAATTTGGGTCAATTCATGATCTATTCCACAAACTAGATTAATTCATTAATAAACAATGTAATTGAACCATAATGCAACATAATCTAATCATAATAATCAAAATAAACCATAAACAATACAATTTAGATGATCAAATTTTTATTAGGAAGAAACCCATATCAAATCATCTTTTGAAAATCAATTTTGAAGGAACCCTTTGGGGAAAGGAATACCAAAGGTGAAAGGATATAATAACTTTTTATTTGTTGAAGATTGATGGATAAAACTACTCTTATTTATTCCCTAAAGTCCTTGACCTATACCTATAGTGGAGTTATTCTTTTTTGGAGAGAGAAAGTAGAGAGGAGGAAGATGAATTGTGTTTTGGGAAATGAGAGGTGTTAAGTAGTGTTCAGACTAAGGTAGATTATATAGTTAATTAATATAAACTAATTAACCAACCCATAAACACAAATTAACTCCCTAATTAACTAACTAAATTAAATGACCCAACTAAAACTCACTAGCAAAATTACAGAACTGACCTACGAGACCCCGAGCTATGGATCGTAGTTCAGTCGATGGTGTCTTAGACAACCCATCCTTCGTAACACTCTTTTTGATAAGATATTTACAAAAATAGATTTTTGGTAAAATTTCTAACTGACCATCGATGCAGGCAACCGATGCCCCGTCGATTAGACCATGCCTCGTCACCTTCAAGTCGTAGGTAGACACTACCTGAAGGCATCTTCATGACAAAAATGGAAGGGTCCTTATCAAGGACCCTTTGGGTAATCCATGGGGAGTAGTAGCCAGAATTTTAGACCTTAAACAAACTTTAATACATGTTATACACCTTACCACCAAATCACATCAAATTTCATCTCTTAAAACCTTATCGAATAGGCTAAGGCACACTAGCATCTTTTGCACTCGTCTCCGAACGTCATGGACGTTCTTTGATGTTTTGACTCTAAAGCTTATTAAATGAATTTTATACTCTATATTGAACTTAAAACAGTGTTATATACCTTATGCACTCATGTGAGGCTCTAGACTAGGTCTTGGATTTTCGTAGTGTTACAAAAAAGTATGACCCTTTTCTACCCAAGGTGGCTACATGGTTTTACGGGGATATGAGTTATTTGAATTCATGTTCATTCCCAATTAGGTGCTTAATACTACTCCCAAAATATAATGGCTAGTATATTTTGAAAACATACTTCTTTTTTTGTTTGATATTAGTGCTCAAAACTTAGCTCAAAGGCTATTGTGGAAACCTTAGTCCCTGCTTGCTTCATTTTATAAAGCTATTACTCCTTTCTAAAAACTAGCCCGAAGGATCTTCGGAAATCAAAATTTCCTTAGTTATTAAATGTGATAACATTTTAAAATCTATTTGGCAATTTTTAATCCACATATACTTTTGAAGAAAAGAACTTCAACATTACTCTTTACTCATTACTACTTACTCTTTATATAACTTGAAACTTGAGTCTTCAACCAAAGTTAAAACGTTGTTCAAGACCCTAGAGATCTCTTAAGGACTTTGCTTTAACTTACTTCTTAATTTTTAGACTTAACTCTTAGCTTCTTTGACTCTGATCTTAACTTTCCTTGATTTGGATTATGGATTCAAGGTTAATGATCTCATGTTTATGGATAATTTCATGATGTTTAGATGTATATCAAAGTGTTGGAATCAACTAGGAAACATGGATACATAATTTAGGAACTAGTACAAAAATATGGGGAATGAATGGGGTGCATTGATGTCCTTGGCGCTATGGGAGGCGTGGGGAACCAAGTCCCAAACTTATGAGGCCAAGTTGGGGAGCTCTGTCTATCGTGCAGCCCCAAGGCTCAACGGACAGAAACTATAATGTGGGTCTATGGTAGGCGCGCCCAAGGGCCTACGGACAAGAATTTTTACTTTGCTCCTCCGTTTTTGATATATGAACCCTATAAACCTCCATGTTTATTTCCCTAAAACACTTATGATCACTAATACCCTCAATGCCCAATATATTCGACTCAAAAACAACTAAGAAACACTAACCAAATCAACTCTAGCCATGCAACAACTAAACCATCAAGAATTCTACAATATTCTTCTGTAACTTCATTTTTCACGATTGAATCTACTCAAAATCATTGAATTAAATAAGTTGTTCTGTGGGTGAACTAACCAAACACGAAAAGATCTCACATACCTTGTTTGGGATCACCCCCGAAGAATTCCACTCCCAAAACCTTAGCGTTCTTGACGAATGCAAGATCTTTCTCCCTTCTGCTCTTCTCTTTTCTCCAAGCCGTAAGCGTAAAATAATTTTTCTAATATGAATTAAAACTTTTTTTTACCCCTAATAAATCCCTAAAATGAAATAGGAAATAAATGGGTGAAAAGACTAGTTTTCCCTTCCTTAAATCTTGAATTGGACTTTCCTCACTTTAGCACTCCAACTTCCGATAGGCATATCTCCCTCATACGAAATAAAAAATGTGCAAACTTTGTGGCTTTGGAAAGATCTTTTCCAGGGCTTCCCTGCCATATCAATAACTACCTCTAACTCATCCTGATCTAGAAGTTATGGCTGATTGAAAATGGTAAAAAACTTACTTCTTAACTTAAGGGAATTTTTCTAGAGCCACCATAGATACACACAACCTACCTTGATATCTCAATTCCCAATAACCCCCTTGTTCAAAAGCTAATACTCTTCGATTATAAAAATTTGCCTTTAATTCAAGAAAAGTGGGATCTTTGTCTTGCTTCTCTTTTACTTCTAACACTATTGAGGATTTAGCTCCATTGGTCACCACTATTCCTCCTTCTGTGAAATCCACAATTCGGACTTTTAAGTGTGCAAGTATATGCACATCTTTTTGTAGTTCTTTTTCTCTTCTTCTAGATGGGTGGTACTACACATAGACAACATTCTCAAGACATCAACGACACATTAGCCTTACGTGGGTGGTAATGGATGCTCATGTCATAATCCTTGAGCAATTCTAACTATCTCCTTTGTGTGAGATTAAACTCTTTCTCAGTGAACACATATTGTAGGTTCTTATGATCAGTGAATATATAAATACAGACGCCATATAAATAGTAAACCCATATTTTAAAATAAAAAACTACGGCAACCAACTCTAAGTCATGGGTTGGATAATTTTTCTCATCAACCTTGAATTGTTTGGAGGCATAAGCTATAACTTTACAATTCTGCATTAGAATAAGGACCAATAAAACTCTAGATGCATCACAATACACCACAAAACCTTGAGTACCCTCTGGTAAGGTCAAAACTGGGGTAGAAGTCAACCTCTTTTTCAATTCCTGAATGATTTTCTCACAATACATAGACCATTAAAATTTAACTATCTTCTGAGAAAACTTTTTCAAAGGAGACCAGATACACGAAAACCCCTCAACAATTCTTTCATAATACCCAGACGAACCCAAGATTTTCCTAATATCGGTAGGAGACGTGGCTCTAGGCCAATTCTAAGATACTTCTATCTTTTGGGTATCCACTCTAATTCCATCACCAGAAACTTTGTGGCCTAAGAATGTAACAGAATCAAGAAAAAACTCACACTTGGAGAACTTCGCTTACAACTCCTTATCTTTCAAAGTCTAAAGGACTATAATGAGGTGACTAGCATGATCTTCTTCATTTCTTGAAGATTAGTATGTCATCAATTGAAGACAATAACAAAAATATTTAAACAAGTCTTGAAGACACTTTACAGAAGATCCATGAACGTTGCTGGTGCATTAGTTAAATCAAATGACATATCCAAAAATTCATCATGCCCATATATGGTTCTAAAAGTTGTCTTTGGAATATCAGATTCCCTAACTTTCAACTAATTTTAGAATGACCTGAGATCAATTTTCAAGAAGGAAGAAGCACTCGGAAGCTGGTCGATAAGATTGTCAATTCTTGGAAGAGGATATTTATTCTTAATGGTAACATTGTTCAATTGGCGGTAATCTATACACATCTTAAGGGAACCATCTTTCTTCCTAACAAACAAGACCAGAGCACCCCAAGGTGAGAGAATTGGTTGTATGAAACCTTTATCTAAATAGATCTTTCAATTGTTTTAACTCTGCTGGTGCCATTCAATATTGCGGAATATAGATAGGACGAGTATATGGAAAAAGATCTATGCGAAGTCTATCTCTCTCTCAAGAGGGACTTTGGGAAGATAATTTGAAAAAACTTCTAGGAGGTATTTTGCTATTTGAGCTGTCTGAATAAGAGGTATCTCAACACTAGAGTCATTAACTCAGAGTAAGTGATAGACACGCCCCTTTGAAACTAACTTCCTCGCCTTAAGGTACAAAATTAAATGACACTTAAGCACTACTGAACTGCTTTTCCACTGTAAGACTGGCTTATTTGGAAACAAAATTTTACTACTTGAAATCTACAATCAACTGAGGCATAGTACCCATGAAGTCAGTCCATACCAAGAATGACATCAATTTCTACCATGTCTAACTCAACTAAATCAACCTTGGTATACTTGTGATTGACGGAAATGGGACAATCAGGATAGACTCTTTCTCCTAGAATGGATTAACAAACAGGTGTGGAAATACTGAATACTTCACTAAGTAGCTCTGGAATAATACCAAAGTTCATGGCAACATATGGAGTTACAAAAAATAAACTCGCTCCTGGGTCTAGAAATGCATAAAAAGTAAAGTCAAAGACTTGAATTATGCCAGTGACAAAATATGGCAAAATCTCATGCTCTTGGCGATTTTTGAAAGCATATAAGCGGTTTGTTCCTCCACCAGCTCTTGAAGCAGCTCTTATAGGCGCAGTCCTGTGTGGTGTAGCAACTGAAGAAGTCTTGGCTGTATTTCCCCATTACTATTTCCCTGCTTATTCTTTGGACGCTCTGATGAAATGTTTGATCTGACCACACTTGAAGCAACCCGTGAAGCCCTCACGACAAACACCAGAGTAATTTCTACCACTATAGTTGTAGGTAGGAGGATTACTACCTCCTTGCGCCACACTACCTTGTTAATAGATAGGTTTAACTTGAGAACTCTGCCTATAGTACTCACCCTTGTTCTTAGGTGCAGGTGCACTAGCTGATAATGGAGTAGGACCCTTCTATTCCTATTGGAAAGATGACTGGTTTGAATTACTCTTCCGTTGCCCGGATTCATTTCCTATGTTATCCCTCTTATTCCTGAACTTCTATCTATCCCTAAGTTTGTCTTCCTCTATATGCTGCACATAGACCATTAACCTTGAAATATCCATGTCCCTAATAAACATTGGTTTTTGGTCCTCTTTTCTTGATATACGGCCAAACCCAGCAACAAATAAACTCATTTTACTCCTCATGTCTTTAACCATCTCTGAAGCATAACGGTATAGTTGGGTGAACTTCAACCCACATTTGTGAACACTTAGAGAATCATGCTTATGTGTGAGGAATTCTTGTACCTTAGCCTCTTTGAGTTATCGGTAAAAGAAGCACCTAAAGAATTCCTACTCAAAACAATCCCAACACACGGGTGGTGAATCTTTTATCTCTACCCTCTTTCAACTGATCAAATAAAGTTCGAGAAATTCCCTTGAGTTGATAAGCAGCTAGCTCAACTCTTTCGGTGTCAACAACATGCATCACCTCAAACACCTTTCTCAATTCCTCATGAAGTTCTCTCGATCCTGACTAGTGCTCGAGCTAGTGAAGCCTCAGGGAGCTCCTGTTTGTTGACCAACTTAGTTAGTCACAATTTGACTCAACTTTTTAATTTTCTATATGAACAAAGCATTAGTAGCTTCTCCTTGTGGTTGCACTTCAGGTGCATCGGGTAACTCTTGTTCCTAAGGTTCAACATTCCTCCTACATGGACGACCTTTTGTTGCTCTTCATGGAGGAATGGTTATCTGAAATTTGCGCAAGCACAAATTAGAGAAAGACTTTTACAGATAAGTTCTAATGCATGAAAAGGAATATGAAAGTAGTAAGGAATTCCTACATGTTGTAGCCTTCTAATCATAAATGTGGCGTGCTTCACACCGATTACTAGGACTTTACAAATATGGCTTCATACACTCCCTAGGACTCTTGAACTTTGTGCTCTAATATAATATTTTTTATGCCCTGAGCCTACACCCTAGACGTGGTCGGCACTCGAAGACCATTCCGGGCCCCAAGAGAACCCTTGGCCTGTCATTCATAATTCAGTGGAAGACTTAAACATTAGTGAAATAACTCAAAGATAATAACTTTAAAGTACTAACTTAGCCAAAACAGAAACTTAAGTCTTTAACGTACACAACTAAAATGAATAAGACAAGGCTAATGTTATCTCTCTATGAAGCCTCTAAAGTAAAAAATGGATGGCGGGACAGGACCTCCAATCAACCTAACAAGTGAAAATGAAAGAAATTAATTGAATGATAAAGACGTCCTCCAGAATGAAGGGAGGCTCACAAAGTGTCTCTGAGCTTTTCATTGGATCAACGATACCTCAAATGCCTATCCTAGTTAATTGTGTCTATATCATGATACATTACAGCTCAACTGGCATCAGTATATTGAATTTATGAGTATGCGAGTAGGAATGCTAAGCAACACTAAATCTTGAAAAGGACTAAGAAGAAACACTTACCTTGGCTCACCTCAACTCATGAATAACTTACTCATTTCAATATAATGCAATTTAACAACAAATTCAATATAAAAAAAAACTTGTTTAAAAACATGTTGTAAAGTCTCAATGTATACAAAGATACAATTAACTATGAGATGTATGTAAAAATACAAATAAGCTAATGTATATAAACAAATATATTTAACTTGCATGGGAGTTTTTCTAATTGAAAACAATCACTTAAAAACTATAGTGATGATACATCGATCTAGCTCATGCTACCAGCGCATCCTATACCTGCCCAAAGGTATAAGACATGCACTGCCGAACGGATCCACTAGTATATATTGTGAAAAGGGTTCATCTTAAAATTATGATTTTCTACCCATGGTGGATACATTATTTTATGGAGATTTGATTTAACAGAACTCATGCACGTTCCCAATTCGGTGCTCAATTCTACTCCCAAAGCATACTGTGGTTTGATATTAGTGCTCAAAAGTTAGTTCAAAGGCTATCTTGGAAACCTTAGTTTCACTGCTTGCTTCATTTTATAAAGATATTACTCCTTCCTAAAAAGTAACCCGAAGGCTCTTTGGAAATTAAAGTTTCCTTGCTTTTGAAATGTGAAAAAAAATTAAATCTCTTTGGGGATACTTAGTCCCTATATACTTTTGAAAAAAAGAACTTCAACTTTACTCTTTACTATTTAATCCTTACTCTTTACTTATCTTAAAACTTGAGTCTTGAAACAACGTTAAAACGTTGTTAAAGACCCTAGAGCACTCCTAAGAACTTTACTTTGATTTACTTCTTAACTTCTAGACTTATCTCATAGCTTCTTTGGCTTTGTTCTTCACTTTCCTTGAATTGCATCATGGATTAAAGGTTCATGATTTCATGTTTATGGATGATTTCGTAATGTTTAGATGTACCTTAGAGTGTTGGAATAAACTAGGAAACATGGTACATCACTAGGAACTAGTGCGAAAATATGGAGAATGAATAGGGTGAACAAGCATCCTTGGCGCTCTAAGAAGCGTGGGGCGCCAGGCCCCTACATCAAAGGCCAAGTTGAGGCGCTCTGGATGGATCGCCCCCCCCCCTCCCTCCGTACCAAGGCCCTACTAACAGAGATTGTCATGTGAGGCTATGGGAAGTGCGGCGCCCTAAGGCTCTATGGGCTGGCTTTTTGACCTTTCTCCTCCGTTTTTCATATCTAATCCCTCTAAAATTCCATGTCTATTTCCCCAAAAAATAAGGATCACTAATACCCTAAATACCTAATAGATTAGACTCAAAAAAACATCCTGGAAACATGAACCAAATAAACTCTAGCCATACAACAACTCAACCAACAAGAATTCTACAATATTCTTCAAAAACATCACTTTTCATCATTCAATCTACTCATTATCTTTGAATTAAACAATTATGTGTGTGTATGAAGTAACCCAACATGAAAATGTCTCACATACCTTGATAGTAATCACCCTCGACGAGTTGTACTTGAAAACCTTAGTGTTCTTGACGAATGCTTGATCTTTCTCCTTTTACTAGCATATCTCTATGATAAGATATTAAAAATTCCCAAACTCAGCTGCGTTGAAAATCTCTCTACAAGGGTTTTCCAACCATATCAAGAACTACTTATAACTCATCGGGATCTAGGAGTTATGGCCGTTTGAAAATAACCAAAAACTCATTTCTTAACGAAAGGAAATTTTTCTTGATTTTTTCTTATCTTTCCAAAAGTGAAAAATTTTAGTTTCTCAGCTTATTCTTGGTTATTATGAGTTGCGAGATGTTACAAAAACTTTCAAGGGTAGGTTATTGTTTGGCATGAAGCCAAATTGTTCGGCGACCTCGACTAATGTCGTGCAATGGGTGAGAACAAATGGTTTTTCAAGACAAACGTTTAAAAGTTTCATTTTCCTTTATTTTCCCTCGTCTTCAAACTTTAAAAACTAACATCTAGTTCTAGTTTAAATATTCCTGCACTTTTAATGTATTTTAGTTAACAATTCATGCTCGCAACTTTGAGTACATTGTTGCCTAGATATTCAATCTAAAATTAGTTAGCGCAAAAGGTTTATTTCTGAGCCCTGAGTTCTTTTTACCACTTTTATACTCTAATACAATGATATTACCATATTGATGTGTGTTAGGCCACTCTGGTAGGATTAGAATGTTTAATTGCCTATCTTGATTTTATAATCTTGCCCTTTCTGTGTTAAATAGTTGATTTTCAAAATTTGTATGTTAAAGTGGATGAATTTTGTGGGGTTTTGCATAAGTGTTTTTGGTTCTAGTCTTAATTTGGGTTGTGCATGATCTGATTTTGTTTTTGGGGTCTGCGGGTTTAAACGAAAGAGGGAGATGACACTAGGCACGATGGGTCGTTTGACAAACTGCGCTGTGCTCGCCAAACCACTTGGAAGTTTGCCTAAACTTCTTACCTCACCTTTAAATTCCTGACTTATGTGATTTAGGAGCCTTTAACTTTTGGTGAGAGGCTTTAGGTCAGCGAAAGATCATAGCAACTCGCCGACAGTCTTCTTTTTCTTCCTTTGTCTTCACCCAATTGTACTCTATGCACTACACACGGCGACTCTCATAAGTGGTAGTGCAATTCGCCGATATTTCTGCGAATTTATCTATAGCTGATCTTTTATGCTTGCATATGAATACATTCTAACTCTTTTTCAAAGCTTTGAAAATATGGCTAGGCCAAATATTGTTGGAATAAATATGCCACCACGACATGTTTGAGCAAAAAAATTTAGGAAAAACACAAGGAAGACGAAACCTCCTAAGACGGATAGTGAGGGAAAATAGCCAAATTTCACCAAGAGGACTTATCCCTGAGACTCTATAGTTCCTTCATGGACCCGTGGAATATACACATCTATACACGTTTTTTTGGTAGCTCATGACTTGTACAATTTTGGCAAGTCATCCACCGCTGAATTTTCTAAAGCGACTCCAGGGATTAGTACCCAACTCCTGGATGACACAATGAGAACTGATGCCCAGGTAGATGGAGCGACTGTGTAGACAGAGTTTTTCTCTATATCCGTCTTTGTCTTTCTCTATTTTGTCCTTTGGGGTGAGCCCACCTTTTGATTTGATGTGTGACTATGTTTTAGTGATGTATTTAGGTTAGCATAAAATTGTGTTTTATACTACGTTTCGTGGATGTTTGAGCTTGTGGATCCTTTTGTTTTAATTGAAAACGATTTTGACCCGTCAAATTTTTTTTGCCACCTCTTTTATGTATTTTAATGTGGATGTTCCTTGGAAAATTTAAGTCATAGTTTTGATCAATACCGATGTCTTGAATAATGCTCAAAATTGAACGAACATGAATATGTGGCTACAATGGGGCCAAATGAAGGTGCAGAAACAATACGTGAAATTTTTTGTATCTCATTGTTACTAGCTAAGTATCAAATTGAGTTTCTTGTTATGAAAATTGCAAACTAACGAAAGTGTGGAGTCTTTTTTGACTTTGGTGTCGATACCTTGTGGGATAACCTAATCGTGAACCATGCATGATGACACATAAAATTTGCCCCGTTGGTCCGGTTGACTAAGTGATGTTATATGATGATAGGATCTTATAGAATCTTGAAAGAGTGTGAATCAATTGAATATATATTTCTTTTGTGGCCTACCTTGTGAGTGTGTGAACCTCTTTTGAGCATCTGTTGAGCCTTACATTTCTTTGGAAGAAACTTGATGAAAAAATGAACTTTCTTAACCTACTACCTATAATCCTCTTGGTTTGTGGTTAATTGAATAGCCAACTAAGGCCAAAAGCCTATGTTGGGGGTGTGGTTAAAAGAGAAGGCAAGTCAAGAAGTGCAAGAAAAGTCTCCTTGGAGGATGTGTTGAAAAGACCTAAATCCTCCATATACAAATATAGAAGAGAAAAAAATGAAAAGTTGTTGAATAAATAGTTGAAAGTGAAAAAGTTAATGGGATCTCCAAACAATCCATGGAGAAGTGAATAAGGAGATGACTTATGAGCACAAAATAAAATGATGAAAGAAGAGGTAAGGAAGTATCGGGAGCACCACATTTCATGAAGATAAAAAGTCACTGAGCCTAAATGATCATACCTTTACACTCAGCCCTGTTACAAGACTTGGAAACACCTTTATGATCTTGACTTAGCTGAAACAAAGTTTGATTAGAAAAACTGGCAAACCTATGGGTGTAGTCAGGCATAGTGTTCATCTTTGTGAGTGAGCATTGCATTTGATTATTAAATTTAATGTTTTTGAGCCATTGTGTGAGAATATGGATCATTATTTGTGTGAGGGCATTTGATCACCTTCATTGAGATTCAACATGAATTGAAGCAAGTATTGTGAGCTCGAAAATCTTCGATAAAGGTGTGTCACAACTTGAGACTGTACACAATTGATCCTTGCATGAGTAAGTTGATTCTTGTTGTGTACATTTATGATTTAGTATTGTTTAGAACTGTTTAAGACGTCTTTTTTGAACAGTTGAACTTGAGTTTTACTTGTGGACAAGCAAAAGTTTAAGTTGGGGGGTGTTGATGACTCCTCCTTGATTTGGACTCATTTGGAGATATATTTTAGTATATTTAGTGTCCTCAAATACATATTTTGTCCCAAAACTGACAAAAAACCTTGAGTTTTTGGTATTTAGATTTCGAGCCAAAACATGGAATCAATTGAGCAAAAAAGAACAAGGTAGTTGAATGAATGAAGAAAAGACGGCCTGAGGATCACCAAACCAATTATGTGAGTCTCTGAATGGCTTTATTTTTGCCTAATGTTCCAATGTACTGAACCTGAAGTAAAGACTTACGCCGACCAAAAAAACGAGCAGTCGGCGTGTCATCAAATAGTTCCGCGAAGCAATCCTACATCACCTATAGTTAGAGAACGCGAAGATGTGGAAGGCTAAGGCAAGATAGCGAGGAGATATATACCAAAGGGTGTATCACTAATTTGGTCGGGGATCGCGACTAATTGCACCGAGTAGTCCTTCACAATATAGTTTTTCCAACACAATAAGTACTCGTTATTCAGATCTTTTATCATCTTTAGCCTGAATTTTTATGAGAACTTTTTCTTAATATTTGAAGATTTTGAAGCTTTCCAACTCCAATAAATAGGTAGGTATTGAAGAATCTTCATTGTAGACCGGTGTAAAGATATTTTCTATTGTACCTAGTCGATGGAACAACAACTTGTATCGAATTCTCTTTACTATATCTAGCTAAAACATTAAATCTTAGGGTGTGATTATGTGAATATGGGTTAAATTTACTGTTGGGTCTTACTTAATGATGGTTTATTTGTTGTTTAAATATGATTTAATTTATTATCTGTATCTGAATTTAATGGGATAGTAGTTGCAAATATGATTTCACCTTAGTGTCTTTGGCTTGCTCGAGAGAGAGGTATTAAGACCAAGACTACTGAATCGATAGCCGGTGGTTATTGGGTTGACGTGGGTTTAGCTCAAGAAAGTGACTCCTTAACCCTCCGAACACTTTCAGCTCAAGAGAGTTAGTGTGCTAAAGCGAAGGCTAGTCATTAACTCAAGAGAGTGACTCCTTAACCCTCATAATCGGTGTTCGAAAGCAACCAATTTGATTTGAGGTAAGTTGCTCGAGAGATAATTTACCCCACTAAAGTCTAGCTTAGTAAAAAATTTACAGAAATTACTATAAATATATTGTACACGGTAGTTTAAAATAGCCAATATTCCTATCACATCAAAAGAATCCCGTCTCCATATTTCTATTTTCTTTATTTTTAGTTTTTTAGCTTATAATTTCTTACAACCTTGTGTCACCCCTTTTGATCTATTATGTTTTTAATTGTAAATGTCTTTTAGCTATATGAGTTTCAACTAATTCATACTTAAGTCTTAATTCTCGAAACTACTCCCTGAGGGAAAGATCTCAACCCTTCGTTGGGTTATTATACTACTTGTGATCGTTGGCACTTAGAATTGAAAAAAATGTCATGATACCTCAAGTCATATTTCCTTCTAGACAGGAGCTAGAGCAGTCATCTCATCATCTGGTGTGGAACTAGGTGCAACTATAAATGAAGGTAATACACCAAGATGCACACAATGCTGAGTCAATAAAGGTGTACCGTCCATAACATTTCACTACATGCTACTAGAATCTCCAATACTCATGTTATATAATAGGAAGTAGTACCTATGGGAGATGGAGTACCATCCAATATCCGATCTTCCGATAAGGGTCGTGGTCGACAAATAGCTGTACATGTATGTCCTCGTAGTGCCGTGAAGTAGAGGAAGCACCGACGAGTCGATGATAATTTGGATATTAGTACCGAGGATCCTACGTAGCAAATGGAACAACAAAACATTGAGTATCATGACTTATGCGCTCTGGTGCAGAGGAAATAGATACCGAATATCCTCAGGATTTATTGGTCTCCTATCTGACTTCTTTTTTTTATTTTCTTTATTCTGGCCAACTCCGAGATGCTCGCGATGTCTATAACCGTCACAGTCAAATGATATTTCTATGCAAATTTACATATATAAGATTTAAAAATCATAAATTAAATAAAATTAGAAAGATACACTAACTTACATATATACTAGCTCTCATTCTACACTATCCCTCCTCGCAAGATTTGATTCACACATTCTCCATTCTTCCCCCTAAATTGTTTCATTTGTATGATCGTCTCATTCATCATGGTAAAATGACTCATTTTTCACATTCCGGGATATTTATTCCTCAACATTCATTATCTCATCATCAGGTACTTCTTCTAATATGTGTTGAGGATGTGTGGTTTCCAATTCAACATCAACTTGTTGATGAATAATTGCAACATCATTTTGATACACCATATCTAAATCATTTCCAATTTCAATTCTTTCCATAAACTTATTTTTTATAACAATCTGTCAATCACATTTGTCTTTATGCAATGAATATGGAGCGCTATATACTTATTTAGCATTTTGTTCAAAACTTAAAGGATCCTAACTTTTGTATTTCCTGATGTTCTTAACTTTAATTATATTATGTTTATACTCCGCCATTGTTCCACTACGTGATGGGTCAAACCACTCACATCAAAACAATACAATCTTCTTCTTAGGTCAACCTGAATACCTCACTTCTATAATCTCATGAATGACACCATAATATTCAATAGCTTGGCCAGTACCATCAATATCACCTTTTATGTAGACACCACTATTATTTGTTTTGTTGTTCCTATAAACTTCTTCAGTTTGAAACTTAAATCCATTGAGACAATACTTATTCATTGTTAGTACTTGAGATTCATGTCTAAGTGTTACTCCTTTCACTAATTACAAATGTTGGACACTTGAGTATTCATCGTAAACCTACGTGATTGTTATTCCAAGTAATATAATTTAGTATAACATGCATATATTATTTAATTCTTAGTAATTGCACAGTTACATAGTTTCTCAACCAATTGGAAAATTCTTTATAGATGGCTTCATTACCCCATGTTACGAACAAATTGATCGTTTTACATTCAAGTATTTCGTTAGTTAATGATCACTTATTAGTATGTAATTTGATAAAATATTTTTAAAACATACTTGACATATGGTTGAATCTCTTAATAATAAAGCAAAATATGTATCACAACTGATTGCATTTCCATATCATTGAAGCCTCACTTTCCACGCTTTTTGGATCCTCAACCATTTTGATCAAAAATTTATATTAGTGGAAATAAAAGATCAATATTTCCTTCATCATTGCGATTGGGAATTTTTATCCTACATGAAACATCTTCACCAAAGTAAGAATAAACATCACCTGTTTTTCTTCCAATATGACCTTGAACGGTTGGTCCTTCGATATTTCCTCTTTGCTTAATTCTTTACTTGGAACTGCCAATTTTTTTTTTGTATATATATGTTAATAAAATTCTTGGTTAACATATATAACTTAGTAAATATTTCAAATGGATACATGCATTTTTTTTGAACTGGACCTCCGAGGTTGCGGGCCTCTTGTACAAGGTGAATTGGAAGATGCTCCATACATCAAAGAAACCACGTGGAAATATCTTCTCCAACTAAGTAGTAATAATAAGAATATTTTCCTCCACCCCGTCTAAACTACTCTCCAACAAATGACTTTTCATACCTATCAATTTCATTCCTTCATATCTGCCCTCTTTCCTAAATTCGAAGCATAGACCTCTGACATCCTCAAATTTTTAACCCACTCACAAATTTCACGTTTCTCATCTAATATGAATGGAAATCTTGTTTTGAGCTTAACTTTTTACAATTTTTTAATTCCTATAGTCATAATCTTTTCTCCTACAATATTCCTTTATTTCCATTCTAGCTTTGGATTATCTTTTGTCTTACCCTTAACATCCATCACTGTGTTAAAAAAATTGTCAAAATAATTTTTTTCAATGTGTATCACATCAAGATTATGTCGTATCATTTTGTTCATCCAATCCGGCAACTCCTAAAATATGCTTTTTTTTTAACCAATTATGTTAAACACCATATACAGGAAATCTAGAAGGTGAATCTTCTTCAACCTAAGATAATTTAGAAATTTTCTCTCAAACTTGATGCCCTATGAATAACGGAGGTAGCATGTCAGTTTCAACCTTTATTTTCGTAAATGCAGTTTTCATATTTCTAAACTCTTCCACTGGCAAGAGATGACGCTTGCAATCAAGCCATGTATTTTTGATGTCATGCATTAAAGTGAATGCCATACTATTTTCCATGAGATACGGACATGCTAGCTTTTCAACTGTCATCAAACTAGAAAACATTCCATATGCATGAAAATCATTAATAGTCCATAGTGAAGTACGCTATAAAAATATTCTACTTAGTTGATATATCATAAGTCAAAACATCTTCAAACCACAATTGTTTGAGCACCTTATCAACGGTTTCAGATAGACATCAATCAAACGTTTTCGATTATGGGGGCCTGAAATAATAGATCTTAGAAAGATGTAGGAACTAGTCATGCACATTTCAGGAGGAAGATTATATGGAGTAAGAACTATCGGCCAGCATAAATGATGCAAAGCAGCGTTAGAGAACGGTGTGAAGCCATCGGCACACAACCCCAATCTAACATTTCTTGGTTCACTAACAAAATCGGGATATACATTATCAAAATGCTTCCATACTTCACCATCAGATGGTTTAGACAAGATGATCGACGACCTTCTATATTCATGAAGCAATATCATTGATGCATACAACGTCTTTAACCTAGGAATAAGAGGTATATAATGTATCACCTTAACTGGGACCATCTTTCCAGCCGGAGTCCTCTTATAACGATCATGTCCACAAAACTTACAATTTTTTAATTCACTATCAGTCTTGTAAAACAACTTGCAACCATTAACACAACAATGAACTCTATCATAGGTCAATCCTAATTTGGAAATGAAACGCCTTGCCTGATAGAAGTTCTTAGGTGTGTTAAACATCGAATAAACTAGTTCACCCAAAAGATCAACCCTTGACTCCATAGCCACATTTGGAACATTCCAACCTGTTTTAATAATTATTAATCTAACTGCAACTGACAAGGAAGAATGTGGGATCCCTTAACTATGTGGACAACTAGATTCTTTTAATTGATCATAGAAGTGTATTGATTCTTCATTAGGAGCTTTATCAACATACTGTTCGGGTTCCATCCCATGTTGACCCCCAAAGGTATCATTGATCATTTCATTAACCCTATCATGTTCAACCCTAAGTTGTTCATGTGGTGCAAGCATATATATTCATCCAAATGCATCAAATTATAAAATATACCATCGAATCCATCTCTTTCTCCATGATCAAAACATACAAAATATCTAGGCTTAAAGTCATTACAGTACAAATGAATAATAACTGTATTCGGTTTTAAAATTTTAAGCACTTACATGCAATACACGAACTCCTAACCAATTCATTATTCTTGAAAATGTCAAATATCATTGTTTGTTCAATAAAATCTCTAACATCGTCAATAAACTCAAGTTTCAAACAGCACCAGTTCCATTATGCATCCACGAACGGCGATCCATCCACAAAATATAGATATTTAATTATTTTATAAATTAAATTTAATAATAATTTTACTACATTAATTAAATGTTAATATATATTTATAATACATAAATACTACATTTCAATATCTAGAAAGTGCGAGCTTAATTAATTCAGAAATTTTAATAAAGTTTAAGATTTACATTGATTAATTATATTAATTCTAATTAAGCTCAATTCATTATAAATTAAGTTCAAAGGTCACCAAGAATTAGTTATTCAAGTTCAAGTTGTAAATTCAATTCCATATAAAAATTATTACTCATATATAAAGTTAAACTAAATTAATTTAGTATATTCAAGTGCTAAGTTCAATTATTTCAATACTAATTAAATGCAATAGTACTATTCATGTTCCATATTCAAGTTCAAGTTCAAATTTTTAAAATCAAGTTCATATCAAATATATTAAATTAGTTATATATTAACTTCTAAACAAACAATTTATTATAGATAAAATTCTAATTGAAAGAACATATTCATGACATCCAAACATTCATCAATATATATTTTTTTGGAACAAGAGGTAAACAAAGATAATACAATCACAAGAAAAGAAGAGAGAAACTTGAGTCTTTCTTCTATCTCAGAAAACTAGGGTACAAGATTATAAATAGCACTTGAAAAACAACAAACTAAGAGAGAAAACAATGCACTATCCCATGACCTCCTAATTGACTAACTGCAACTAAATTAGGACTCCCACTACTAATAAATTGAATACGTAAAAGGCTCCTAAAATACTGACATAACTTAGTGACTTTCGAATTAGTCAAATAAAACTTCCCCTTAATTCAAAATCACAAACTCCAAACTGCAACCTGAAAAATTCATACATAGCTTTAGTAAAGAGACTTCGTAAATATATCCGCTGCTTGCACGTTTGTGCCGTAGAATTTAAGCACTATTCTTCCGTCAGCTACCAGTGTCTGGATGAAGTGACATTGCACATCAATGTGCTTGGTTCTCCCATGAAAGGAGGGATTCTTATCCATAGAAATTGTTGATTTGCTATCAGAAAAAATCTCATGGACTCTTTTTGCTCGTAATAAAAATGTGCAAGTAATTTCTGGAGCCATAAAGCTTGTCGTGCTACTAAACTTGCTGATGTATACTCCGCTCTGACGTTGACAGAGCTATTGTCTCTTGCTTCTTTGAACTCCACATTAATGCTCCTGAACCAAAGCTGAAACAACTACCAGAAGAGTCTTTTCCATCGTCCAAACAACTCGCATAGTCACTATACGTATAGCCAACCAATATGAAATTTGATACTTTACAATACCAAATACAAAAGTCTGTTGTTCCAGTAAGATAGCGATGAATTCGTTTTGCAGCACCAAAATATTGCTTTGTCGGACTATGCAAAAATCTGGATACAACACTAAGAGAAAAAGCAATGTCAGGTCTAGTGTGAGTTAGATAATTTAAACCACCAACTAGACTTCTGAAACATCTTAGATATTCTTTCTCAGTTCCATCTGCACACTCACTTTAGAGATAGATAAAAACACGGATAACTTGTCATTGATATTCATAGGTGTAGCTGCTACTTCACAATTTATCATACGATATTTTTTCAAAAGATCCTCTGCATATTTCTTTTGAGAAATAAAAATTCCATCTTGATCTTGGTTACTTCAAGCCGCAAAAAGTATTTCAGTAAACCCAAATCAGTCATCTCAAAGTTTCTCATCTAACTTAATTTGAAATCATCAAGTAAAGGCTTTCGGAACCAAAATAAATCATATCATCAATATAGAGACAAACTACCCAAAATTCTCCATTACTTGATTCTTTAAGTACAATGTGGGTTCATTTTCAGTTCACGTGAACCCGCTATCCTAAAAGAACAAATTAATTATGTTGTACCACGCACGTGGAGCTTGCTTTAGCTAATACAAAGCTTTTCTTAGCTTGTAGATTTTGTTCTCATTGCCATTAATAACAAAGCCCTGAGGTTCTGAAACATAAACTCTTCTTCTAAAACACCATTCAAAAAGGCAGACTTCACATCAAATTTATAGACAGGCAAACACAAATGTGTAGCCAAAGCAAAAACTACTCTCACAGTTTCAGATCGTGCGACAGGGAAAATGTTTCTTTAAAATCTATAACTTGTTGTTGTGAATATCCTTTTTACACGACACGAGTTTTATGCTTTTGAATGTTACCATCTGCATTTTTCACTTTTTTCGAAAACCCACTTTAGCCCTATCACATTCCCTCCTTCAGGAGAATCAACTAACTCCCATGTAGAATTTCTTTCAATTGCTTGCATTTCTTCTACCATAGCGTTCATCCATTCAGATTGTTTTGTCACTTCTTCATAAAAACCAGGATCTGAAAAAAGCAAAGAAGATTGACAAGAAATATTTACATTGTTTGGATATCTTGGATTTGGTTTCCTTTCTCTTGCTGATCTTCTTAGTTGAATTGGCTCATCTCTGGGCAAGTTTCCCGGAGTAGGATCTGCTGTTGCAGGTTCTTCATCAGTAGATTACGATTATCTGATCTCAAATTCCCAGGTTAGCGTTCCAAGAGCCAGTCTCATTAAACACAACATTTCTACATATGATCACTTTGCCACTTATAGGATTATATAGATGATATGTTTTGGATTGAAGAGTATAGACAACGAAAATACATATTTCAGATCTTTCATCAAGCTTCGAATGAAAATCAACCAAAGCATATGCTATACAACCAAAAATTCTTAAGTGGATTACCCGTGGCTTCTTAACATTCCAAGGTTCAAGAGGTGTCGTGTTCCAAACAACTTTTGTTGGAGAGATATTCAAAATATAAACAGTGGTTGCAACAGCTTCTCCCCAAAAGAAATATGGTAGACCCTTTTCTTTCAGCGAGCTTCTAGCCATTTCCACTATCGTACGATTCTTTCGGTCGGCCACGCCATTCCTCTCCGGTGTATATGGGACTGTAAGTATCCTGCGAATTCTATTTTCATCACAAAAGACATTAAATTGTTTAGACAAGAATTCACCATCTCTATCGGTAGGTAGTGATTTATCTTCCTTCCACTTTGATCTCTACTAATGCTTTAAATTTATTGAATTTATCAATGGTTTCTGATTTGAAATTTAAGAAATAAACCCAGCTAAAATGGTTGTAATCATAATTAAACATCAAAAAGTACCAACTTCCACCCAGGGATTCTGTTTTCATTGGCCCACTCAAGTCAGCATGCACAAATTCAAGACAAATTGTTTCCCTCCATGATTTTCCTACCGAAACTGATTTCCTAGCTTGCTTCCATATATAAATCGTTCCCACAAGTCAATTTTATTGATTTTGCAAGCCAATATCCATATCTTATTTAACAAAAGTTTCAACCCATTAACGTTCAAATGTCCATAACATAAGTTCCACATAATAGTCTCATTCTTTCCTTTGACAACTAAGGCAATATTTTTAACACTTGAAATATCAAGGGGAAACATTTTTTTTAGTTATAGATACATGAGCTATGGTGCATCAAGATTTCTTATCTTTAATACCGCGTGCTTGATCATCAAACACAATTGAGTACCCACTAGTCATCAATTGGCCAACACTTAATGGGTTGTAATCCAAAGTAGAAACATAATGCACGTCATATAAAAGATTCACATTACCTTGAGCAGTTTTAATCTCATCAATACATTTTGCTTCAACATGCACCTCTTTTTCATCTCCTAGTCGCATCTCTCTTTTCTGTGACTCTTCAAGATCTCTAAATAAGTATTCGAACTTGACATGTTATTAGAGCATCCACTATTAATTAACCACATAGAATTCAAACTTTCAGTTATTGGGGAATGAGTCATAAACAATTTGCTTTCTTCTTTCACATTTTGAGTGAAATTGTCTTCCTTCTACTTTCTACTTCGTCCAGCAATCAACTTCTTTATGGCCATATTTTTTGCAGTATCGGCTTTGAATTGTGCTCTTGTATTGACGTGATTAAACTAACTGGTTTCTACCTCTGCCACCACCACGACCTTGTCCACGAATTTTGCTTCTAACATGTCCTCTACATGTTGAGTTTTCTTGTTTTCCCTTGTAAGAGAACTCACCCTTTACATGGAATGCCTTGTTTTGAACATTGTCATGGGACCTATTTAGCCTATCTTCATGACCTAGCAAGGAAATCATTAATTCATCAAAAGAATATGTAGATAGATCGTTAGATTCAGTAAGTGCAGTAACTACATGCTCAAATTTGGTGATTATGTTTCTCAATATTTTAGACACAACAATTTGACTGCCAAATTTTCCACCATAGGACCTCATCCTATAAACAATAGCAGATGTGATAGACAAATAACGTTGCACAGATTCATATTCAGTCATGAACAATGCTTCAAAATCACATTGAAGAGTGTGTAAATTTACGGAAAGTACCTTGTCATCATCAAAGTATTCTTGTTTCATAATATCCCATTCTTGTTTGGAGGTTTCCATTGTTGATATGCGAGGAAAAATATCATCATGAAGAGCTTGCTGGATCATGAAAAAAGCTTTCGAGTCTCTTTTTTGATATTCTCTCAGTTTGTTTGCATTCCATTCCGGAATTCCAGTCTCAACTACATCCCACATTTCTTGAGACTTGAAAAGAGTCTTTATCTTAAGACTCAAAAACTGATAATTTTCCCCTCTAAAAATTGGAATCATGGGCTACGACGATGTTGCTGTGCCGTTCCCTGCCATGGACATTATCTTGTTGTTTTTCAAAAAGATCTCACAATTTCACTCTTTTTTTTTCTTACTTTACCAATCCCTTCTTGAGGAAAAGGTGGATTCTAACCTGGATTTAAGTTGTTGATACCAAAATTGGTGGCACAAGAGATAAAAAAATATAATAAAATAACAAAAAAAGCAGAGAGAAACTTGAGTCTTTCTTCTATCTCAGAAAAATTAGCGTACAAGATTATAAATAGCACTTGAAGAACAATAAACTATCCCGTGATCTGCTAATTGACCAACTGCAACAAAATTAAGAATCCTAATGCTAATAAACTAAATACGTAAAAGGCTCCTAAAAATATTGAGAGTAACTTAGTGACTTTTGAATTAGTCAAATTACAATTCATAACATTCAAACATTCATCATATAATACTCGAAACATTTCAGTAACTAATCTAACTTAAAATTAACACTTTACTAGCCAACAATCAATAAAAATTTGAAAAAAAAATCCTAAATTCAAAAATCATCAATTAAAAACCCTAATAATAATCCATTTAAAAATATTGAAAACCGTAACAAAAATCATAATTCATTCACTACCTAACAATGCTCAATTCAAAATATGCCTAATTTTTTAAAAAACCTAAATTCAAAAATATTTAATTCTCTATACCTAACTAAGAATAATCAAATAAAATTGACCATTGATTAAACAAAACCTAATAAACTAAAACAATAGTATACTAACTAAAACCAAATATAATCACAAGAACTAAAAAATCTAAAATTACGAACTAGCCTTAACAAAGAGGAGAGAGGCAGCGATGGGTGGCGTCTCACGACCGGAATCTAGACCCCAGACGAGATTGGCGTCGTTGACCTCTCAGAGGTCGCAAACAAGCCTACTTACGTCATTCTTACTTTACATAGGTTAATTTTAGCGGAAAAATTGAAATTTTTGATTCTTTATATATACTTGCTAAACATTTTCTTTATATTTCGTAATTGTTCATCATCAAACATCTAACATTTAAGATATAAGCAACTGAAAGAAATAATTCATTAAGTATTAATTGTATATCGGCCAAAATAGCACTAATACAAAGTCTGAATCAAAATAGAAAAGAAGTGCTAGTGGAACATGATCCACTAGCTCAAATCTAAAACTACTCTAGAATGTAACACAGTAGCATCCTCGAAAGCGTGAGGATCTACCAAACTTCGGATGAATGCTGACGTCCAGATAGCTGCAACAACGAACCTGTAGCTCTACTGTCCACCTGTGCCTGCACCTAAAATTAGATGTTTGTATGGAATTAGTACACACTTGTACTAAGTATGAGTATATGCAGGCACACACCAGGGACATGCATGAGAAAGAATAGCTCTTTCCCAACGACATGATTTTTGGAAGTCAAGTCAGTGAACTTGCCAATTTGAGATTGGGAAAGTTATGCCATGAGAGTGACATGCATCATTATAATTATCGTTCTACACACAACACATAACATCTCATATAGCACATAACATATAATACATAGTTTCTTTCATATTATTCATTCATATGCCATGAGACCTTGTTATCACGGACTTGACCTTAAGACTTTCCAAAATGAGGGCTCAACATATTGGACCTCAACTAGGGAGCCTTCTTTAGCAAACACAGAGTCTGCTTCATTCATTCACACGTACCTCATTTCAGTTCATTCATAGGCCAGTGTGAACACCAGCTATACCTAGGATGTAGTTTAAGACTTTCATCGGGTTTGCTGTGCAATGATCAGGAATAACCTAATGTCATTACCTTGATCTATCTCACCTCTTGATTATCCTATCCCAACACCTTCGGTATCATTCATTTCTTTATATGATTCATTTGAGGCTTACCGCATTCATTCATTGGGAACTTTAACTTAAGCGACATAGATTATGGGAGCATCATGAAATCCTGTGTCTCCCCCACACCGAAAAGAGGTGGAACCACCGGCCAAAGTGACTCAATAACATGCTAGCGTATATGGGAATTTAACCCCGCCAGATCCCTATAGTGGGAATATAAGTTCAAAGACTAGGAGATGTATGGAGCCCCATACCCGGCAAGCCGGACAGTCTCATCTCATGAGAGTTATGTGAACCTCCGCCCTTCCCGGAAGAAGGCATTACCGCTCATATCTAGCCTATCGGTGCTCATTATAAAGTTTCATTACATTCAACTCATACATCATGGATGATGGCTTCTAGTATGAGGGCATCATAGCTCAATAGATGATTTCTCATCTCATCATTATTATTGAGTGTTTTCAACTCAATATTTTCATTAGAGTGTTCATAGAGACTGATCTCTTCATTATCTTACACTCTCATTGGTGAGTACATATTGGTAACATTTACTTAGGCTCATTTGAGATTGCTCTCATCATATACATTTGCCTCACATCATGATTGTCACCACATTCTTCATTATTAGCACCTTTGTTTTTCATAGTTACTCACCTCTTATTACGTGAATGTTCATTTCTTCATTTCATAGTTCATCTCATCGTATGCAAATGCACTTGGCCATTTAGCGTATCTTACACTCATATTTAATCCTCCTAAGGTTCATCATTTCATTACGTACATCTTAGGTTCACTTATTTTTGAACGTATGTTAGACTTATGTGTCTATACATACAAGCCATGGGCTTTATTCATAGTTCGCTAAGTGATTCTTACTTTCCTAAGATTATGTATTAGAAGACTTATGTATCTTGCATATATGCCAAGATCTTGATTTTTGATCTAAGTAGATGGCATTATTCGTGAATATTTTACTCACGTATGACTTATGTATCAATACGGAGGTTTGGGCACGGGAACCAATTCTTGAATCACCTGGATATCATTTATATTTTTTTTAATGATTTTATTTCTAATATTCAAAACATTAGAACTCTAAATTAAATCTCAACATTTTCATGAAATAATAAATTTTCTATTTTAATTAGAATTCTAAATTAAATGTCAATTTACATGAAAGAATTAATTTTCTATTTTTAATTAGAATTCGAAATTTAATCTCAATATTTACATGAAAGAATAAATTTTCTATTTTAATTAGAATTCTAAATTAAATCTCAATATTTACATGAAAGAATTAATTTTCTATTTTAATTAGAATTCTAAGTTAAATCTCAAAATGAAAGAATTAATTTTCTATTTTAGTTAGAAATCTTATTTAAGTCTCAATATTTACATGAAGGGATAAATTTTCTGTTTTAATTGTACTATTTAATTAACCGAAGGGTTGGGGGTTTGAGCCCCAACAACCCCTTTGATTTTTTGAATTAAATTTGCTACAATAGGGAGGTTGTGGGTTCGAACCCCCACAGCCCCCCCTTATTTTCTTTTAATTTTCTCTGAAGAGGAGGAGGCTGTGAGGTGGTGGGTTCAAACCCCCACAGCCCCTCAATTTTTTTAAAAAAAATACGAGTGGCAGTGAGGTTGTGGGATCGAATCCCCACAGCCTCACTTCCTTTAAAAATGATTTCACCCCCTTTCCTTCCGCCTTGAGGTCGTGGGATCGATTCCCACGCCTCGCGTTATTTTTTTTTCTTCTTCGAGCCTAGCTGGGGGTCGCGAGTTCGATCCCCCAACCCCCTTTTCTTGTCCTTTTTCCTCGCGCAAGATAGGGGCGAGGGTTCTATTCGCCCAGCCCCGTATTTTTTTAATTAAGGCATGCTGCAGGGAGGTCTTGGGTTCGATCCCTGCAGGCCTCAAAACTTTTTTTTATATTTCATTGACGTCCAAAAATTTCCAAATTCTTTTAAAGCCTATTTCTAAGTTCTGGAAATTTATTCCACGATTTTTCTGCACTTTTTCATCAAATTTCACATTAGTTCTTAGGGAGATTTCATGGTTCATTTATAATGTTTTAGGTACATTTTCATAGATTCGTTTAACCAAGAATTTCTAACTAAATCAAGACACCTAACATTTCATATGAACTTCACGCCTTACCCCATTTTATTCACGAAAAATATACAACCATATTGCATTTAACTTTTGGAGCATTACATAGAGAACCTCATTCACCGTAACATTCTTACACATACACACTTGCACATAATTAAAAAAAAAAAAGCATGATTGCCTTACCTATGATTCCAAGTACACCAACATAATCATATTCATCTCGAAAACATATATACACCTAAGTCTACCAGCAATCATACCCAACCTAAAATTCATTGGGAGCTAGTGACAAGGACATACAAAGGGAAACAACCCTAGTTATCGGAATGAATATCTTGAACCTTAACGGTATCTTGCGAAAGGGACCAAGAGAGAAGAAACCCATACCTTAATCGATGTTCAAACGCTTATGTTGCTGCCCGGAAAATTCCTCCAAGCCACTACCAATTTACTTCAACGTACACCTCACTCGACGAACCTCTCTTAGCCTTGACGTTTTGATTACTTTTTCTTTTACTTAAAAATTCTTGGGAGTTTTTCAAGTGTGATTAACTCTTGATGTATTTTCAGTTCTTGAAATTATTTTTGGAAGAAACAAACGTGAGAGAGAGATATGGAGAACGTGAGAGAGAGAGATAGAGTTTTATTAGGATTAGGAGACTAAATTCAAGACTTAGTCAAATAGGATTTAAATTAGATTAATACAAATCTGATTTATTTTAATTAATACGTGAAAGGACCATTATGCCCTTAAAATTTTAGATTTTTAATTAATAATTAAATCGCCTTAAGTGCCTATTATTTGATTTAATTTAATTTTTTTTTGAATCGTTACATGGCAATTGGTAGGACGACGAGGCAACGAACTGGGGCGGCTGGAACAAAATGTAGAGAGAATGCAGAAAATGAGGTGGATGAGAGAAGAGAGAGAGAGAGAGAGAGAGAGAGAGAGAGAACAAAATGAAAATCTTGATCTCGTCAACGATGTTTTATAAGAACAACGTACAACGTCTCTTTGTCCTGCACTTTTTTTTAAATAGTTGACCAAAATTTTGACCAAGAAAGCGACGGACTCAGAGACATTGTCCTTCACTTTTATTAAATGTTTGACGAGACATTTTGTGCAAAAAGCGATGGACTTTGAGATGTTGTATGTCGATTCTTTAGAAAATTAATTAATTATTAATTATATATATAGTTGACTCTAAAATCCGTGAAAAAAGAGACAGACTAAGTGATGTCGTACGTCTTTTTTTTTAAATAATTAAAATATTATTTTTATTGAAAATTGATAGACAATGTGGCTGGTGTCGCTTTTTGGTATGGCGCCGTTAGTCGCTTTTATATCCACCATTTTTAGTAATTTTTTAGTAGTGTTAGTCGTAGTGTAAGGTAGCATGCCTTTTTGGCGTCCTTTCTTCTCACCCACCAAACTGTCAAATTCACACGACAAAGTGTGTGGTAAATCTCTCTATAAAGTTGCGCTTCATTCATCTCTAGATATTATGTGGCATCAACATGGGGTTGTGCCAAGAAGTCATTCAACACCGAGTTGGGAAATGGATAGCTTTCTCCTAGACCTCTACTCTTGATCCTGTAAAATATAGTGAATTCCCAATTGGTAGACCATCTAATAAATTGTGGGGAACTCTTCAAGCAATTAGCTCACATCCACGTGATCATCTTCAGGGGGGTTCCCTACAACATTTTTTTACAACGTGCCCTAGAACATGTTTATCCCGACAAACTGGAGGCATCACTCTTTTGGGATGTACAGTTTGCTTTTAGTCATTGCAGTCACTTTTTAAAATAACAAGTTACCTAGTTTTAAGATAATTTTAAATTTTAAATATTTGTAATATTGTTGTAATTGTTGATATTATTTAGTCTTTTTAAATATTTGTTATGTAGATTTTCTGCTTATTATGTTATCAAGTTTGATATCTAATGCCTTATTATTCTTAGTTAAATATTGAGAGACATTTTCAATCTTTTTGTGTTTGTCCATTTTTTAAAGTACACGAAGAGTGATATTAAGAGATTCAGTGATCTTAAGGGATCTGTGAAATCTTCAAAAGAACTACCATACATTATTTTAACCCATCAGGGATACCCATTTTAACCCATCATGATACCTTCTCAACCCTAATTTTTTCGACGCACATGCTTTTTTAATTGATTTTAACCAAAATAATGGCATGCAACAATTTCTCTTTGAATGCCCCAAAAAATTTAACCGATGAAATATATCAAACTTGGTTAGTCAAAATGAAATGATATCTTCAAGCCCATGATCTATTTGAAGTTTTAATGCAAGATATACCCTTTCAACCTCTCCCTGCAAATCCTACCCTTGCACAAACTAAATCTCACAACGATGAAAAAATGAAGAAATTCAAAGTCAAAACTCTAATTCAAAATAGAGTTGTGGATTCAATTTTTTCTAAAATCATTGATTCTGAGACGAAAAAAGAATCTTAGGGAAATTTTAAAGAAATTATATCAAGGAAGTAACTGAGTCACTCAGACAAATATAAATATATTTTTAATTTGAAAAGATATTTTGAATCTCTTAGGATATAGGAGGATGAAACCATCTTTATGTATTCTGCCGAAATTTCTATTATTATTAGTAAAATCTGGTTGGTTGGCCAGCGTTTCAAAGATGACAAAATAGTAGTAAAACATTCTTGTGACAATTCCAAAGAGATTCGAATCTAAAATTTCATCTCTCAAAGCGTATAAAGACCTCTCTACTATTTATGCTAAAGAACTAATAAGTGTTTTTCAAGACAAATTAAGAGCAAAGAATATCCTTATGTAATTATCGGGTTCTGTCGTTATAAAAAAGACATTTCTAGAAAAATTTTGGGTCGGAAAAATTTATCGTAGTAACTTATAATTTCCCAACCTAGTCCAGATGGACAAAATCAGAGTCATTAAGGTGTAGGAAAATCTTGTAGAAATCGGATGAATTATTTATAATTTCGATTATATGAGGGGATATATGGATTGTTAAGGAATCTGTATGACTTTACAGGATTGAATTCGAATGACTAGAACTCCAGAAAAATAATCTTAGCGTAAAAGGTAATTTTTGGGTGTCTTGGGTGAAAGGTGTTTTCTGAAATGGGAATTTTGGATTTCATTAATTAGCTGAATGTCTCATGTAACCCGCTTTGACGGGGGATTTTGCCTCTCTAGTGGAGCCACTACGATGGGGTGAGGGTCGTTGTGGCGGGATCTATGAAACATAAGGCCGTTAACAAACACCTAAACGACCTTTTCTAAAAATTTTGAGCAAAGGAACGAACTCCAGCCGACTCCTACTCATTTTTTACCATTCTTGAGGCTAAAGGTAAGCTTCACTCATCGAATCTGTTTTTTGATCTGTAGAACATAATAGAATGAGAAACTAATGATTGGGGACGGTTTTGATATAGATTCTATGGTGGAAACAACCCTAAATTGGATAATTTGGATCATGAGTATGATCTATGATTCATAGAATTGATATAGTTTCGGGTAATTAACGATTGTTTTTTGATTTCTATGTTATTATGATTGTTTATAGAAGAAGAACAAGGAACGAATCCGAAAAGGGAAGGATGAAGTCTCTTAGGGTTTCAAGTTTATTTTGAGGTAGGTGATGGTTGTGATTACGTTATGTATGTATGTTCTTGCTTCATTGTGATACTTGTATGTATATAAATGTTGCATTAGTGATCATAATTGTTAAAAATGATATAGACGAATGATTATATGCCATTATTCACTCTTAATTGTATAACTTGAAGGTATATTTATGTTTGTAATTGTGCTGTGTTGACGGATTAGATTACCACGTTCTAAAATAACTAATTTGGATCGAATTGCCACGTTCTGACATAAAAATGAGATCGAAATGCCACATTTTAGCATAAAATAGGAATCGGAGTGCCATATTATGGCATAATTATGGGATCGGGTACCAAATTCAAAGATGCTAACAACTTGGGTTTGGGTTCCATAAAAGGACCAGCTACTTGATATGATTGTGTAATGAGAAAATTGAACTTGATTTTTGTACGTAAATGTTGATAATGTATTTTATGATGATATAGATGCATGTAATGTTGTATGACTTTCCTATAGTAAACTTAGTAGAATAGACGTGTGATCCTATCAGTACACTGCGGTTGTGTACTGATCTTGCACTTACTCTTACTTTTGGTTGAGTATAAGGCATCATATAACGACTATTGACTTACCTCGCTTAAAAGATCACTGATCTTCGCTTCGAATTCAAGGGTAAACCAATTCTTTCGGGCTTCAATGGAATTCTCTTTTGTCTATGTCCACCATTTTCGGGCTTACACATTTGTTTTAGTTAGTTGATTAGATTGGAGTCACATCCTTTCTTGTTTAGACTTGTTGAACTTTAGATGTTTTGGTGAATTCATTTTCAGGTTCTAGGTTAATTCTTTCGCATTTTTTAAGTTGATAGACTTTTGTTTGATTTTCCCAAACTCTATTTATTTCCTTATATTTAACTTGTTTCTGTAATTTAAATGTCTTAGTTTTTGGTTTAGTTGCTCGGTTTGGATCGTAGTAGTGGTTATGTTACAGGAGAGTTAGTGTGAGTGTCAACCACGATGGTCTGGTTTGTGACGCCTTCAGATAAGATAATGTTAATGAGGGTTGCTTTTACGCATAAAATAAAAAAAATTACCCTCTTTGCAAATACTGCAAAAGAAAAACGGACTTGGAAAATATTTGTTGGTGGAGACCGGATGCAATATATGGAAAATTCAAACAAGCCGGTCATGTTACAAGAGTGTGCAAGTTAAATATCAATCTTCAAGTACAAAATGTAAAAGCAGAAATCGAAGAGGTGCAACTTTTTAAAATTCTATATCTAAAGCAAAGGAGGTGTATTGAGTATGCTCTTAGTTACTACAGACATTTTCTAAAATTATAAGTTACCTAGTTTTAACATGATTTTGAATTTTAAAATTATAAGTTATCTAGATTCATATAAGATAATGTTAATGAGATTGCCTTTTATGCACAAAATAAAAAGAAAGATAATTATCCTTTTTGCAAATACTGCAAAAGAAAAAAGCACTTCGAAAATATCTATTGGTGGAGACCAGATGTAATATGTGGAAAAATCCTACAAGCCGGTCATGTTACAAAAGTGTGCAAGTTTAATAACAATATCTTCAAGCATATAATGTAGAAGCTGAAATCGAAGAGGAACAATTTAAAATTGCAATATCTAAATCAAAAGAGGTGTGTTGAGTTTGCTTTTAGTTACTACAATAATTATTTAAAACAATAGGTTACCTAGTTTAAACATGATTTTTAATTTTAAATATTTGCTAGATTGTTTTAATTGTTGAAACAATTAAGTGATTTTAACTTTTGTTATACATATTTTCTGCTGATTAAGTAATCAAGTTATCTATTTAAAGCCCTATTATTCATAATAAAACATTGAGAGATATTTTCAAAAACACTTTGTTGCCCATTTTCGAAAAAAAAACACAAAATGGGACTTTTTGCTACCAACTCCACCTTCAACTTGTTTACCGTTTTGTTCCATTATGACTAGATCAAGAACTGAGAATGGAGAAAGTTTGTGAGGAAGAGGATAAATGGAAAATTTGGGTTTCTGTTTTGTGTAGGAAAGTGAGGGGGGCAAAGTTTATTGCGGTGTGGGGTTGAGATTTTGGGGAAGGCAATGATGTACGAGCAAACAAACTATTTTGTAGAGAAGAGAGGGGTTTGCTGCGGCTGTTTTGGAGATGGGTGTGGTAGGTTTTTTTTAGGGAAATATGGTTTTAAAGTTGTGGGGCCAAAAATATTTAGTTTTTAGTTGGTGGGCCCTCCTTCTCGTTAAGATCTTTCTATTTGGCCGAATAGTGGTTGAACGTGCTTTCTAGAGCACACAAAACTTTTTGGCCTGTCACGGCCTGCCAGCAATGTGCCTCTCTTGGAAACCCCTTGACACGACATGACTGTAGTGCGCCACGTCAGGCGCTCAGAAATTTTGCTCCTAGAATGGGGTGCTAACAGTGCTTCTGCCTTTCATTGATGTGACTTTTCACTAATTTTGCGTACCCCCCATCTCTCATGGAATGTAATACCCTAGAGCTTCTTTCATGCACATCAAATATTGAACATTATTAGAAAAATGGGTGCCTCTGTCCTAATGCCTTCGTTTTTGTTGTGGCACCACTTTTTTTTTGTATTTTTTATTATTTAATCTTTTATATATCACGATAAAAATATATCCTAGATATGACATTGAGAATAAGACCCCTAAAAATCTTAACAAGTCATTTGACATAAGCATGATGTAATCAAATATAATAAGTGAAAATATAAGCAATGTAAGCGTCAACTCATAAGTTGACATAAAAGATACAAATAAAGTACTAGAGAATATGTGATTAGTACTTAGTCTGACATAAGACTTCTATTCACATATGTTATAAGAACAAATCCTTAAGTCACAAATAAAATCGGGAAACTCTAAAGACATCAAAAACAATAAAGCAGTCCAGCCTTGCCCTCAAACTGTGAGGACTCACAAATACAAATAGTCAATCGCTGAAAAATTTCAATCAAGCCATGCCCTTAGGGAGGAAGTCAAACCCTATATTATGAAACAATGAAGTAATAGTGTGCATCTGTAATTTGGATGTACTAAGTATAGGGAACTGCATGAAAGGTCGACAAATCCATCGGTGGCCCCCTAAATTTGGCAGCAATTTTCACCTAGACACTTCAGTTAGATGATGTTCATTTTAGACACCTCAGGTAGAATTTCAATGTGTCATCTTGACACTTCTTTTATATTATTAGAAGTAGATTAAGCGTGTGTAGCCAAATGCCTCCTACGTGGATAAATGAGTAAATGAACATGCGACATGTGGAATTGTATTTTTTTTTAAAAAGTCACTTTTACTTTCTTTTATTCTTAAAATTATATAACCATAGTCCTCAGCCCCCACATCTTCAGCTTCTTCTTCTTCTATGCATCTTGTTATGTTCTTTCTCTTTGTTCTTCTTCCAATCCATTAAAATTCACGTGTTCTTCTTGTGCTGTACAAAATTGTGATTGCTTGATGGGTTTCCCCTAAAAAGGTATCTAAGTAAAATTTGGTGCTATGTTTAAGGGGCTATCGATGGGTTAACCCTAAAAAGGTGGGCATGATAATATGATGAACTTAAACAAGAATATGACCAAATAAAACATCGCAAAAGGCTTTAAAGGGAAATCATAATTCACAAATATGGTCAATGCATATTGAAAGAAATAGAAAACTTTGAATAGATATTCGAAGAAAACATAGTTCATTTATGGGATATTCAATGTTAATTGGCAATAAGACCATGTGATATATAACATGAAATTTGATGTAACACTCACACCAAAAAAAGAGATTCTACTTGCCAAGGTATTTCTATGGTTGATCCACTAGCTAACTTATTTTAGAAAATCCTAGAGGGGCACGTAGTTTGACACAAGAGAATTGTTATTAAAGACCAAATCTTTCTAACAATAAGTCTCCATTCAAAAGTTCTTTCAATGCTAAAAAATTCCAACGTAAAAGACATAATCATATGAAAATACTTGGAAAGACTAACTATAAACTACCAATCTAGTCATAAGTTTCTTTTTTAGAGTAGCTTCTTTCAAACCATGAATTCATACTAAGACACTTACCTTCCTAAGCGTCTAAAGTTATTATTCTATTCAAATGTGAGAAAATATTTCACAAATCGTTGATAGTTTATTCTAAAAGCATGAGTTAGTCATAAATCATTACTTTCATAAAACATGCATTGATGAATAATTATAATTCATAGGTTCATAATCATAGCTAGTATTAATAAAATAGACATTGGCATGGGTCCGTATGAAATCAATTGAAAATCATGGAATTGAGTTAAATCATGCATAATAAGATTCAAATTTAACAATTGAATCACATTGACTTGAATCCATGGAGAATAAAATGCAACCGTAGATTTTGGGTAAAGATCAAATAGGACAATTGAGATTCTTTTTTAATCCAATTTATTAAAGGAATTCATTGGTGAAGTTCCTCCACACCTTGGGTAATAAAAGTCCTAGCAATGGAGGGAGAGACCTTGAAACCCTGTTTTCACCTCAGAAGCTTGAGAGAGAATTGGAGAAGAAAATCATTGAGAGAAATTGTGAGTTTGAATAAATTGGATGGAATGGGTAGGTTTGCAAGGGTAAAATAAGTTGTAGGGGTGGTTATAGGGTTAAAATGACATAGTTTAGGGGTTAAATGGGTATACAAAGATTTTTTAAAAAAACCTTAATGAAAAACTAATATAAGGATTATACGGCTCCACCTATGATATGTAGGAACTTCTACGGATCATTTGGTTAGTTGTAGAACAAGTACTAGAACTTGACAATCCTGATAAATTTCTATGGGACCTACCTACAGTAAGGCAAAAATCCTTTGGCTCCTATAACAAACACCTATAACCTATGTACCCAAAAATCTTTTAAGTTAACTCCCACGAAAGACGTTATATAATTTTAATCTTTACGACGACCCATAGGTCAATTAATTTCACCAAGTTTGGGGACCATTTCCATGGGCACTTCCTACGACCTATAGAGGTTCTTATGGTTCAACATGTCCACTCGTAGATTATCATCAGAGACTTGAAATTTTCATAAAACCCAACTCATGTTCCACGAGATCATCCTACGACTTGTAGATATTTCTATGAACCGTAATAGGATTCATAGAAACTACACCCCTGCATTTTCTGCCACTTTTTCCAACTCAACTTTCAAATTCCGTTGTGTTATAACATATAAACAGCTCATATCTATTACAATCAACACAACATTAAATTGAAGCCTCAAAACAAAAATTACGAAAATAAAAACAAAAAAATTATATATTAACAATGTAACGAGTTGCCACCAGTGTAGTGCCTACTTTAATATTGCGGCTCGAAGTAACTTGTGGATCATTCATAATTCAACTTGAGTGCTTCGCTCTCTTGATCTGCATTGTTTATGAAATACTGCTTAACATGTTGTCCATATAAAAAAAATGTGGATCGCTTTATCTTATTCCTTTTCTCTACAACACCACGTTGCACCATCCATACCACTTCGAATAGCCTACTCCGCTTGGACTTTAGTTTCCAAGGAATAATTTTGTCTAGAATTAAAAATTTGTATATGTTGGCCCAACACGAAACTGTGAATGATGGTGTGCTTGTTATTCCACCTCTTAGTCTTCTCCATGTACAACTTGGTGTTTTCATAAACATTGATAAGTGAATATTTTTATCAACTTATCTTGTTTTAGACTTATTAAAGTGAGAATAGGTGCATTTGATGTGGATTTCTTCATTTTTGCAGAAAAATGGAGTGAAGAGTTCCTTTAGAAGATAATTGAAGAAATAAAGTGATTAAATCGAGTAAAACAGAAGACAAAAACTATATTTTTGTCCATGATCTCGGTCAACTTAAAACCGACGTGTCACGATGGCATGGTATGGTCATGATCGCAAGATACAGACTTGTGAACCATAGTGATCGTGTAATAAATGTCACGAATGTAAGAGCAACTTTCATGCGTTTGGAAAGAACTTGAAATTCACCATGTTGATACAAAAATCCTATTTTACACCTATGAAACAACCAATGTGCATATCTATATTGATTCCATCCAGAATTGTAGATTCATAGCTTTCGGTATTTGGCTTGGATAACAAATTCCTCACAATTCACCTTTTTGATTGAAGATTCAATACTCTGTTATTGTAATAATTTTCACTCTTTCGTCATTTCCTTTTTTAGTATTGCTTGAATTGTAGGTGTAATTTTATCAGAAGATTTTTTTTGTTTGTTTATGTTGATTAACATGTTAATTGTAATTGATTGAATGTTTCTCACTTATGAAAAGGGTATTTCATTATTTAATCAATTTCTTTCTTTACATGTTCTCCTATAGATTTGATCACTCCTTGGAGTTTCCCGTTTACTTTGATTGAGCTTGAAGGGTTTATTGAGGTTGGGGAAGGTGGATTAGTGCATAATTTGAGGTTTAACAACTCATATATCAGATTATAGCTAGAAATTGTGAATCCATGCAATGCATATAATTATATTGATGGTGTTTCTACTTGGCTAGGTACGATAAAACTACTTTAGAAATATTTGTCTAGGTATGAATGAAGTAGGCGGATAATTGAGTTTCAATGACATATATGATTTTACCCATGAATGAGTTTTCGTTATGTTAAGGTGCAATGGATCTTGTGATTGATAGTTAGCTCCCCATTACCTAATTCCCTTTGATTCCTTTTTTAAAAGACCTTTTTCATTGTTAATTATTGTTACTAAAATCATCTTATAATTGTGTAATTTTCATTTGGATTCAAACTCGTATTTTATAATTCTTGATCTTCTTAATCATCAAATATTGTTTCTTGTAGGACTCCAGCCTCATAATTTGGTTATTATATTGTTAGCGACCACTTACTCGTTGATTCACAAGATGGGTAATTACGCATTATCAAAATTGCATCATTGCTGGAAAGAGTAAGGCGTATTGAATTAGTTTGGAATTTAGAGTGTACCTCTTTCTAGGGGTATGCATTAGTCCGTTCGGTTCTATGTATTATTGGTTCGATTTATTAGTTTTTGAATTTTAGATATGTTAAAGCAATAAGATATTTTTAGATTTATTGGTTTGGGTCGTAACAATCCCTATATTGATGACCCATGACCTTGACCTTGTTGTGGAGGACTTTATGTTAGATAAGGTTATGTGAATGATGCTTTAGATGAGGTGATGTGTGAAAAAATGGTGTGGTGAGTCCAATTTGGCTAGTATATTTTTGGATAAAAGCTTGAACATGATGAAAGGCTAGAACATCTTATGTTAATAAGGAATGATTTATGCAGGGGCGGATCTAGGATATGGAGGTAGTGGGTGCTACAATACAAGTAATATAAAAGGATCGATTGCTTTTAATTTTGGTCACAATTCGTATTACTGATTTTTATTTTATTTTTACGTACAAATTTATCAAATATGCATGTTAGTGATATTTTCTTTTAGATATTCTGAGATTAGAGATAACTATTTAATTCAATTTTTATTTTGTTTTTGGAATTAGATGTCTTATTAGCTTAAACTTTGAGCAAAAAAAAAGATTTTTTTATATTAAAATTTGAGCTTCAATAAACCATATAATAGTATTAACATAATATATTATGTTGACTTTATGTGTTATTAGAGATATATATTAGGGAACGAAAAAAATTGTAAGTTCAGCCTAGTCATCTTAATTATTAGCAAAAACATTGGTGAAGATAGAAAGAAACTTTAAATTTTTTTTAAAAAACTCTAGAAATAATATTCATCATTTTTAAAACTTATATTTTTAAAAAATATTATTTAAACATATGCTTAATAATATTTATTTGACGTTCATAATTTAGTACTCATTAATTGATAAAAATTAACATGCAACATATCAAAAGATTAATAATTAGTGCAAGAGAAAGTAAAAAACACACTAATAATTAATCATGAAGTGAAGTCAATTTGAATTAATAAAGAATTAGTAAATAAAGAAGAATGAATGGAGAAAAAAGTAAATATTAATCATGAAAAGGAGTCAATTTAAATTAGTAAAGAATAACAAATAAATAAGAATAAATGGAGAAGAAAAATTAATCACTGAAAAAGGAAAAAAAAGAAAAGACAAGAAGAAAAGGATTTATGCAACTTGCACCTATCTTGGCCCTATGAAATGGTTCAACTTGTGTTTTAAATTGAAACATTGAGGACCAAAGTGAGAATAAGAATTGGAGTGTATAATGCACCTCGTCAAGTGGTAAAAAATAGAAAATTGAAGTTGGAGTCCCAAGAAAAAAAGGTTGTGATAAACCTGAATGAAATCTTGGGTGTTTTCAAGCAAACCAAGCCAATAGAAAACCAATATGCAGATATCAAATAAATGATAGTAAAGTTTCAAGAAAATGTTAAAAAGTATTATTTATGGACTTCGGTTCGTATGGAAGTGAGAGTGTCACTCACTTGAATGCCAAGAATTATAAACTTTAAATTTCGAATGGCCTATATATCCTCTAACTCTATCCTCTAACTCTTGCCCAATGCTCCTCAAAGAAATAACAGTGTGAAATTGCTTATGAAATTCACATATTTGAAATGAAGAGATTGAGTGAGACTTTTCATGCTACCCAATGCATTTTAATGAATAATTGATTTAAAGTTGGGGAGAATGTTGATCGCCTCTAAATAGAAACATAAAGGGTGATATATCTGGCAGCACGCCGCGACATTAAATTATGTGCTTGTGCAACCCCATTTATTTCCAAAAGAATTTATTTTGAGTTTTAATTGTGAGTTTTTATTTTCTTAGATTAGACTATAATTTAAATATTAACTAGTCGTCCTAGTTTCAATGTCTTTGAAGGTTATTTGGATAGGTTTGGAAGCTCTTGTTTTTTTCATAAAGAAATTAAGAAAATAACACAGAAAGAATTTGAGAGAAAAAAATATTTTAATATTATCAAAGGGGATTATTTTATTAATAATCCAACGACATAAATTTATAGATGTAGTTTCTAACTAAAAATAGAAAAACATGCTACTAACTTATCAGTAAAATTCAAATAATAAATAAAAGAACTTACTCCTAAATTCAAGTCACATATGACTCAAATAAAATAATTTTAAAAATACTAAAAGTTATTAACGCTTTTATTTCTGCAATATCTTGAGACATTTTCAACACTCCTCCTTGGATAAAAAATTGTAGATTGTATTCTCATATGGAATTGAACTTGTCAATAAATCTGTCAATTCATCATTTGTCTTGCAAGACTTTTTTACATCTTCAGCTAAATTAAATGAGAAACTTATACCTCTCATTTCAACTTGTAAAATCTCTTGCTTAGTAGAATCAAAGATTTAATAATATTTGTCTCCAAATAATAATTTAAATCCTTTTCTTTATATACTGACCAACACTAAACAATTTTTTATCAATATCAAGCACATAAAGAACATCTGAAATTATTTTTGTACCTGAATTTGTTTTAATTGAAAAAGACCCTTTTCCTTTTGCAGGATACAATCACCATTCCTAATTCTTAGTTTCTTATTTTCCACAGGAAAGAACTCTCTAAAAACATTTATTTCATATGTTATGTAAAACGACTATCAATCATTCAAAAATCAGATTTTTTGGCTGAAAAACAAGTTGCCACAAATAAGTGGTCTTCTTCTTCTTCGGTAGTGACATGGGCAAAAGTTTAATCATTTTGAATTTTGTTTTTCCAAATCAATGCTTCATGACCAAGTTGTTTGCCATTTGTGCACTGTGCATCTACTCTTTTCCAACATTTATATGGAGGATGTCCATTTTTTCTACGGTACTGACAAGGTGGGTAATTTTTCGAAAATTTATCCTTGCTTTCAGTTTTGTTGCTGGCTACTAATGCTCCTTCAACCGTGTCATCTTGGCTTATAAGTCTCCTTTGTTCCTCAGTCTGCAAAGAATTTAACAATTCTACCAAAGTAATTTTAGACAGATCTTGTGTATTTTCAAGGTAGTTATACATACTTCATATCTTTTGGGAACTATAAAAAGAACTTTTTCAACACTTCTTGTATCTTTAAATTTAGTGCCTTGTAATTTTACCTTGTTGAATATACAAAGCAATCTGTCAGAACATTCCTTGACTATTTCTGACTATTTCATTCTCTCAATATTCAAATTCCCTCATTAAATTTAATACCTCATTCCTCATATTCTTTCATCTCCAGCATATTCTTTCTTCATATAATTCAAAATATCTTTTGGTGACGTGAGTCATGATTTTCGTGAAAACAATTGTTGAAACAACAACAAAGAAAGTTGTTTTTGCCTTTGACTTAATGATTTTATTTTCCTTGTAACTCTTGATTTCGGCCATAGTGATATTATTTGGTAGCGAATGGATTTCATAATCCTCTTACACGGCTTCCCAAAGATCAAGAGCCTCCAAGTACGTTTCTATTCTCACAACTCATAGTTGATAATTCTCACCATAAAAAAAAATAGAAGCCATGAAATGATAACTATTTTAAGAATACATTTTTCTACTCATAGGTCCCTCATAAAGAAGTCTCTGATACCAATTGCTGGTTTTTTAATAAAGAAATTAAGAAAATACTAGATAAAGACTTTGTGAGAAAAAATACTCCAATATTATCAAAGGAAATTATATTATTAATAATCCAAAGACTTACATTTAAAGATATAATTTCTAACTAAAAATAGAAAAATATTCTACTAACTTATCAGTAAAATTCAAATAATAAATAAAAAAATAATTCCTAAATTCAAGTCACATATGACTCTAATAAAATAATATCAAAAATTCTAAAAGAAGCTACCTCTTTTATTTCTGCAATATCCTGAGCCATATTTTCAACAAAAGCCAATATTCAATTTGTGAATGAAGTTTGGGTCCAAAAACCTTCAAAAACGAACTTGGAGTACCTTCAGAAAGAAACTTGGAGTACTTATTGGGCACTCAGGGCCACAACAATTTGCCCCAAATCTCTAAATAGGTTATGCTATCACAAAATAATCAGAGAACATTTGCTGGTATGGAGTAAAATCCTTCATCGCAATTGGGAGAGACGTCAACCACATTTACGAAGCACAAAAATCTCAAGTGTCATGATCACTTGAGCCATAAGCAACAATCACAAAGGGTAAAAATGAAAATATTATCACGATTGCGATGAGTGGCTCGTAGTTGAGCCCGCATGAATCTTGTTCAGTTAATAAGGCATAAAATTTTTCAACTTTATTCTAGTTCTACAAAAAGTACTAATTGTTCCTCAACATTTTCCCCTCTAAAAATTAAAGTTCTTTTGATTATTTGCTAGCAGCAGAAACTAAGCAATCAATAGTGTTGTGATCTGGATGAACCATTTGCTTAGTAGTAGCTATGCCAAACATTCGTTGATTCCTTTTTGATATTTTTTGGTCTAGTTACTGGGTAATACATTGCATAGTGTTCCTATACATTTTTCTAACCTCTTTGCATATTTTATAGGTACTTTATTTCTCAAAATGGCCATCAATGTGACAAAAATGAGGAAGAAGTGGAGAAAAATTTCCTTGGGGATGAGTTCTATGATCGTGAGCAATTTGTGTCAGCTAAGTGCCACTAATTGAATGGTCGCTTTCTATAAAAATATACTACAAAGAAGAGGGATTCGTTTGGCCAATCTTGAAGCCCGCATGTCCTATGTTTACGGTCAATTGAAGACAGTGGGTGGATCTGTTCCATTCTGAGCCTATAAGGTTAACCATACTTTGGTGTGCAAATTCTATGCCCACACCTTGGAGACCAACTTTATTAATGACTTGGTAATCAAAATAAGGGGTAAACAAGTTTGTTTTGACCTCACTAGTATATATGTTTACTATGACCTTTTTGTTGCTGATAATAAGGTCACATGTAGTTCTAGGAGATGAGGTGATGAGTTGGAAATTAAGTGAGGTTCCATCGAGGCTCCAGGTCATGGCCCCTGTCTTTACGTAAAAAATCTAAAAGTCAACAGAACAATAAAAGTACAAACTCTTCTCAATGCAACTTCTCTTGAGTCTTTACTTGAGTCTTGACTTTCAGATATCACCTTGATCATGGCGAGTATATTGATTTTTAATGGATTCGAGGTTAATATTTCAATTTATAGTGAGTTGTTGGCACTCTTCGAAATGACAATTTGAATATGTTCATGAATGACTACATGTTTTCTTGATGAGAAGCTTTATAAAAATAGATGTCATGAAGTCAGGCTGCTACATGCATTGAAGAAGCTGATTCTTGGTATTATGGAATTGATCATTGTGAAAAGAGTTGAAACTTTTTTCCTGAATTCAAATTTATATTTCGCTTAAGAAACTTGAAAACCATCACAAACAAAAGAAATACACAAAAAAAATTTCCCCAATATTCAGTGGAATAATTTTGTGAGTTATTAGTATATAATTTTTAAAAATAAACTTTGACTAGGAAATATTTATCCTAGGATAAAATAGCCAAAACCCATTGTCCAAGAGGATCTTCTTACACTGATTCTTATTTTCCAGGAGGGTTCTGCTAAACTAAATCTCATTGTCGATGTGGTTCTTACTAATGATATTGTCCATGAGGGTCTTGCTAAAATAAACCCTTTTGTCCATGAGGGTCCTGATAAATTAAATCTTATTGTCGAAGAAGGTCCTACTAAAGTTAATTCCTCCATGAGGGTCCTGCTAAATCCCATTGTCCAAGAGGGTCCTGTTAATCACATTGTTCAGGAGGATCTTTCTAATCCAAATCACATTGTCCAGGACGTCCTGTTAATCCATTGTCCAAGAGGGTCCTACTAAAGTAAATCTCATTGTCTAGGAGGGTCGGACCTGCTAAAATAAATCTCATTGTCTAGGAAGGTCCTGGTAAAGTAAATCACATTATCCAGGAGGGGCCTGCAATAGCAATTTCCATTGTCCAGGAGGATTTTTCTAAATCCCATTGTCCGGGAAGCTCCTGCTAATCCCATTGTCCAGGAGGGTCGTTCTACACGAATTCTAATTGTCTAGGAGGGTCCTGCTACACTAATTCTCATTGTCCATAAAGTCTTGCTAATCCCATTGTCCTGAAGGGTCCTGCTAATTCCATTGTCCAATAGTGTCCTGTGTCACTAATTCTTATTGTCGAGAAGTGTCCTGCTAATCCATTAAATTCGGTTCATAAAACTAAATTTTTTCGATTTATAATATGTTTTTTGTGGTTTATGATATTATAAACTCTCTTAATTTTTTTTAAAAAAATTCAACCTAGTATTTATGAATAACATTGAAGTTTTATGGATTAAACATTTTACGTTGTTTCAAATACACTATTTATTAGGAACACTCTAATAGCTAAATCACAACAATTAGGGTGCTTAGTTTCATTCAAGGGACTAAGAAACATTGTTACAAAGATATGATAATCTAACTAGGAATACTCTAACAGCAAACTCACAACAATCATATGAAGTTCTAGAAACCTTAGGTATAAACTTTATTTAGGGAATTAAGATTCTGACTGAATTCTAGGAACCTAGTGGATGAAGGAAGCCACCACTGAATCCCACATAACTGATCTGACCTATGGTCGAGCAAGTGGTCCTGTCTTAGCCAAATTTTGTGGGGTTCTAGGAGGGAGTTATAGGTGGGCAAGCATGGATCGCACCTACGGTCCCTGGGACAACCTATGGTCGTAGGTGGCCTTTGTTGGTTGTACCTACAACTTCTAAAAATATTTTTTCTTTCTCCTTTTCGAGTCTGGGGTGGTATAGTTCGCTTGTAAGGATTATTTTATTTTGTTATGGATTGTTGTGCCCATGTCAGACCTTGATGATTATGTGGGTGATGTGCTCTTGTCGGGCTTTTGATATTGTGTTGAATTAGTCATTTATCTTTTGTTTCTTGTTAGTTATTTAGTATGATTTATAGTCTTTGTTTGTGATAGCGATGTTGAGTGGCAATGACAAATAATACATATAGTGATGAAATTCTTTAAGGGAAATTTGTCGTTTGGTTGTGAATATATTTAATGTATGTTTGTGTTATGAAGTCTGACTAGCCATACGTGGTGAAGTCTAAGTAACCATTTGTGTTGAAGTTTGAGTAGGCATCTTGAAGAGATGCGTGACTTTGCCTTATGATGGATTGGCTGACGTCTTTCTTAAGGATAAATCTTCGTATTTTTAGAGTAGGTTACTTCATATTTGAAGAAATGCGTGAATTTGCTTGATGATCTTTTCTGTCCTCTAGCAGATTATTAATTTCTTATTGTTTTAAAATGCATGTTATTAAGATTTTGATAATGAAAGCGTAGGTAATTAGAACAACAACACATGATTTTGTTAAATTATTCTTTTACTTTTAATATGGAATGTACGTACGTACGTACCTAACATATGATAGAGTATGTAATGATTAAGTAATAAATCATTTTTTCTAGTATGGAGTTTGGCCTATAAAATTACCTGGAGGATCATATTTGAAAGATACAACATATCCTCCATTATTACATTGAACCCTAGCACATCCAAGATGACCAAATTACGCCAAACCACCTGCGTATAATGTCCGCACACTTTTCCTTCATCACATGTATTAGACTCATGATGACAGTATTGTTTCTCATCGACCCACATCTCCACAGCATTCGTGGCCGTCATTAGAATGAACCAGGTTGGCCACGAGAATGAACAAGGTTGCAATCACTTGCAAATTGGGAAGCATATTGTTGGGCGTAGGCTGCCACCTTGTCGTCTCAGGTTAATGGTCTGACTCCCACATTAGCGCGAACTGTGTTGTGCGCATCCAAATAGTCCTGCTGGGCATGACAAGAGTGGGATATTATTAGGATGAACGCAAGAAGAAAATATGAAGGCATTGGAGAAAAGAGGAAAAATCCCATGACTATTGAATGGTTTTTGAATGGAAAGTACCACTGCTATTTATAGGACAAAAATCCTACATAGTCTCACCGTTTATAAAAGAATGATATTTAGTTTGTTTAAAAAACAATGTCACCTTTTTTATTTTTGCAACATTTTAATTTTAACTTTCAAGTCGCATGTTTAAGGCCACAAAATTAAAGAGTATTTTGATACATTTGACATAACTTTGATTAATTTATAACCATAAAAACAAAAATAAATCTTAATTTTTTCTTAAATTTCGTTCAAAATGAAATTAGGTTATTCTTTTTTAACGTAACAACTAAATTTTTTGTTAGTATGTACGTTTGTTCCACATTAGCGTAAAACTTGTGTCACCACTTTAATTATCTTGAGTAACTTTATATATTGTATTATCATCCTTAGCTTCAATCATGTCTTGAGAAGGTAAAATATATAGTACTATTATCCTTCAATCATAGCTTGACTTTAAATTCATGCTGTTTTGGTTTACTTACTGTTAATAATTTTAGAGAAATTCTTCTACAATTTTGTTGTTATTTTTTTTTTTTGTAGTTTAGGATATTAAAATTATGTACTTATATTGAATTTTCTTCTAACATTTCTTTCAACCTAATATTTGTTATTATTAATATAAAAATTTATATTTTAGAGATTTTATTCCGTTTCTAATATTCTAATAGGAATCAGTTAATATATGTATTCATGGAGTCGAAGTAAATATTATGAAAACAAGAAATACAAATGCGCAACAAATCATATATTTACATAAAAGAGAACCATAGGCCCGCCTACGTGGCGCCACCAAACGAAATAATTTCCTTTTAAATTTAGTTATTTTCAAAACTAATCTATAAAGAGTTGCGACTTTTGTAAAAAAAATTGTAACTTTTATGAAAAGATCTGACTTTTATGAAAAGTTGCGACTTTAATGAAGAGTTGCGACTTTTATAAAAAATTATAACTTTAATAAAAGTTATGACTTTAATGAAGAGTTGCGACTTTTATCAAAAGTTGTAACTTTTATGAAATGTTGCGACTTTAATGAAAAGTTGCGACTTAATGAAAAGTTGCGACCTAATGAAAAGTTGTGAGTTTTCTGGAATGTTGTGAACTTTCAGAATGGTTGTAACTTTTTCAAATAGTTGTAACCTTTCTGATAAAACACACTAAAATTTTATTCACACTAACCTTTGTTGCCTATAAATAGTGGGATTTCCTCTCATTTTAAACAACAAAAATTCTGATCTTATTCTTATACATGCGTAAAATTTAATATGCTCGTGTACTTTGCCCATGTTGAGCAAGTTACTAACACTATTGTTTTTGCATAATTAAGTTTGTGAATAAAATAGTTCTATCCTGAGAGGATGCAATTCTTTAAACCTCTTGTATGGAGGGGAATAGTTTTCTTAAAAGGGACATTGTGCATTAAGTGGACATGATTTTTTTCTTTCTATTTTATTATATTTTTACATATCCTGGTATGTCTCTTTACACTCATTATTTTATGTTGATGCTATTAATTGTTGTTTTTAGTACATATTTTAAGCTCTGTTGTTTATGTTTTTGCAAAGTTATTGTTTCTGGTTAGATTTAACATATACACATATCATACGTATATTTATGATACATAAAATTATTATTGTACTCAGTTCCAAGAATTCATGGATTGATATTCTATATTTAATTCTATAATTTAAAAGTACTATATATAACCTTACATATTATTTATTTTTAAATATACATGAAATTTCTCACTTATCAATCAAAGAAATTCATTATGCAGGTTCAAAAGTTTTAATTGCTTTCCTGTTCGAGCGTGATTTCCCTTTTTAATATGTTAACATTTTTGAATTTTCTCCTAAGACATAAGTCACAATTGTATAATTTATGTAACTTAAATGTTTCATATTATTAGGAAATGTCGTTGTATATATATTCTTATTTTCTTCTTTATTTTCCTTTGAATGTTGATTAAACAACCAATGATTTATTATTTAGTTATTAATTCATTCAGTAGAGGTTCTTGAGTTATGCAATAACGACAAATAATTAAATTCATGCTGGAACATTGCTCATATTTTTGAAGAACCTCTTTTTTCATTATTTTCAATGTATGGATATTAGAATTTTTTTATATAACCTTAAGTATTATCTATTTTTACATAGATATAAAATTTCTCACTTATCAATTGAAGAAATCCATTATGCAAAATTCAAAAGTTTTAATTGCTTTCATGTTCGAGTGTGATTTCCTTTTTAATTATGTTAACATTTTTGATTTTTCTCCTAAGACATATATCACTATGCAATTTAAATGTTTCTTTTTATTAGAAAATGTCTTCGTATATATATATATATATATATATATATATATATATATAT